>NC_053155.1:177853283-178160283 GCF_016835505.1 Polypterus senegalus | reverse complement strand
GGCGTTTGCCCCAGAGACCGCCGCCCGGACAGCGGGATGGCTTTCCCCGGGTGCGGAGGAGAACCCGACATCGCCGGAGCGGCGGGCTCCAGTCGCTGTCGAGGCGGACAGCCAGGCGGCGTGGCAGCACAGAAGGCCACACCAGGCGGGGCCTCGGCATGGCGGGATCCGGAGGTAAGTGCCCTGCCCTGCAATCATCGGCCCTCGGGTCGGTCTTACCTTCATTCCTACAGGGAGGGACGAACCGGATCGCGTCCGTGGCAGGAGCACGCGGGCCACGGGCTGTCGGCAGCGGCGGCGGAGGCAGCGAAGGCTGCGGATTCGAGCCGCTGCGGCTCAGGAATCGCCGCAGTCACAACGCGGCGAAGAGGCACGTCTCGCACTCGAGCAGGGGAGGCAAGATGGCGGGCCGGAGGTCCCGCCGCTGACAGGCACGGATTGGCGGTGTGTCTTGCGTGCCCGCCGATGATTGGATAGAGGCGGGCCCAAGGAACGCCACTCGTGCCAAACCGAGACCCGATTGGGCCAGAGGGAGTGGCCCAGAGGAGGCAGGCGTCGCGTGGAGCTGATGGACAGGTAAGCCCACCGGCGTCTGTCTCTCTCTCCACCAGCTGGCTCGGCGTGTCGGAGGAGTTCCGCCCGCCAAGCCGACTTTAGAGGAGTTGTTACGTGTTCTCGCCGCTCAGTGTGAGCAGCTGGCGGAAAGGCGGTCGCCGGGAGAGCGCCACGTGAGACGGAGGGTCGGCGGCGCTGGAACCGGAGGCCGGCAGAACAGGCGGGGGTGAGTATTACCGTCCCGTAAAGCAAGTGGGGGTTTGCGAACATGGCTGTGACCGTTTACAGGACGATCAGCTCCAAGTAAGCAACCTCTCGACAGTAGACGCGCGGTGCAGGCGGCTAGCGAGGCGAGGAGCTCGAACATGCAGGGGCTGGTAGGATCGGGGCTGCTGAGTGCCCTGGGTCCTAGCGCCCTGCGCTCCAAGTCCACGGCTGTCACCTGTCGCTCTGCCGGGACGCAGACGGGGCTGGGTTTTGAGGTTTCGCTGTGCTCAGACCCAGACCGTCAGCGTCCAAAAAGAAGGAGGAACCGAAGGGTGAATGCCGGTTCCTCCGATAGGAGAGGACGCGGCGCTGGGTGCGCAGCGTCGAGAAGGGCCGTCCTCTGGATGGACAGAGGAGATCCCTGGGCGGCTGGGCGAGCTGCCTGCGAGCGGTGCCGAGGCCGGCGGCGGACGGCATGGAACCTGCGGCGGAGGACTTCAGCAAGCAAGTTGGGGGCTGTCGGAGGGGGCAGGAGCACGGTCGGTACGGAGACCGACGGGGCGCTCGGGTGAGTGTCCTGGCTGTGCTTCTGGCCCTCTGTTCCTTTATTTTACAGGCCCGAAGCCCCGACGAGCGCTGAGGCGGACGTCGACAGGGACCTGCCCTCCTGGAACGGGCCGCTCCGCGGGAGTGCTCCACGCCGGGAGGCCTACAGTGACCCGCTGGGGGGAACAGCGGGCGAGAGCGGCGCAGACCACAGGGGACGCTTGCGCGGCGAGGTGCCGAACAGATGTCCCAGGGTGCCGTGTTGGGCCCTGGGACATAGTAGGACCCTCGCTGGGGACGTGCTGCCCTTTCGGGTTGTGCCGTTCGGACCCACGTGTCCTCGCTAGCGAGGGGGCGTCCGTCCTGGTTCTGTTGGGGGCCATGGGTTGAGGGCATGGAAGCCCTTCCCTGTAGGGGCCCGTGGTCACCGCCAGGCGGCGCCCCGATGCCGGTTTATCCCGCGGCGGTTGCCGGTCGGGGCTGGAGCCCGGTCGGGCTGGAGCCCGCTTGCTTGAGGACCGGAGGAGGCGAGTGCCTCCTCCAGACAGAGTGGGGGCGTCCGTCCTGGTTAGGCAGGGGGCCTCGGGTACAGGGCTTTGAAGCCCAGCCCTGTAGGGACCCGTGGCCACCGCCAGGCGGCGCCCGGTGCCTAATTATCCGGGAGCCTGGCACTTCCGCCACACCAGGAAGTGCCGGGGAAGACTTTGTGTGGCACCCGAGAGCTGCCAGGAAGACAGCCGACACTTCCGCCACGCTGGGGCGTGGCTAAGGACGGAACACCTGGGGCTCATCCGGGAGCCTTATTTAAGGGGCCGCCTCCCTCCAGTCATTGGTGGAAGTCGGGAGGAAGCGGACTGAGCTGGAGGCGAGGACAGGAGGCGCCAGGAAGCAAGGCACAGAACTGTGGGCCCTGGACTTGGGGGAAATCGGTGCAGAGGCACTGGGGTTTGTGTGAGTGCACGTGACTTTTGTAAATAGCAAACTTGTAAATAAACAGTGTGTTGGGCAAAAATATGTTGTCCGTCTGTCTGTGCCGGGGCCAGCGTTCACAATATATATATATATATATATATATATATATATATATATATATATATATACATACACACATACATACAGTACATACACAAACATATATACAGACAATACATATATATACATATACACATATTAAGCATATATATACATATCTACATATATACATATACACACACACACACATATATATATATATATATATATCTATACTAATAAAAGGCAAAGCCCTCACTGACTCACTGACTCATCACTAATTCTCCAACTTCCCGTGTAGGTAGAAGGCTGAAATTTGGCAGGCTCATTCCTTACAGCTTACTTACAAAAGTTGGGCAGGTTTCATTTCAAAATTCTATGCGTAATGGTCATAACTGGAACCTATTTTTTCGTCCATATACTATAATAGACTTTTGCTCGATGCCCGTGGGAGGCAGAGTTACGCCTCCCACGTAATTTAGTGCCTGCCCATATAAGGCTGTCTGTCAGCGGCAATCCAATAAAAAACACTGCCACTAAATATTCACGGGTGAAGGACTGTGCTTGTGCAGAGGAAGATGAGATGGTCAGGGTAGTGTTTGGCACAAACTCAGCAAAACTGCGAGAGAAACTTTTAAGTGCCGGGTCTTAGCTAACATTAAATACAGCCATGGACATCGCACAAGATGGCACCAGCACAGCTGGGAACCTTCGATGCATGTACACTGAGCGGCTCACATGAAATGACGCAGTGCACAAACAAAAAAGAAACAGATCCAAAGAGTGCTGAACAAAAACCGAATTACACAATTGAGAAGGCAGCAAAAAAATATGAAGCGTGTGATACATACAAGCATATTCATAAGTGCAACTACTGCGGAAACAAAGCACATGGTGGAAAAAGTCAATGTCCCGCTAAAGGAAGACAGTGTAAAAAAAAACCTGTGCATGCAGTGTGTCACGTCTCAGATAAAGAGGAAGACGAGCTGTTTATTGATGCAGTAAGAAATGAATCGATGAATGAAATCTGTTATCTTTACAACGATTGACAAACACGGAATGTAACTTGAACACAACACATCCTACAAATATGAACCTGATTGAAAGAAATAATGATAATCAAATCCTTGATGACAGCAACACTCATAACACTCACAAAACAATTACTGTATATTGACAATCATGTTACGGTATTTTTAAAATGTTCCCTTTTCTTTTTCATAACTTCTTTAACACTACTTCTCCGCTGCGATATACATACTCTCAAATAGACAAACCACACGCCGTGGCGCAATGGTAGAGGCTTCGCCTTTAGCTCTGAGGTTCGATTCGAGAGGGGGTGCACTGAGTATATATGCGCTTCCCGATTCATTTTACCCTCGCATCCCCTTGGTTTGAGACGTATGAAAAAATATGCGGTTAATGCAGAAAGACAGATCACCAATTGAAGCTTTATGAATAATGGATACAAAGCGCGTTCCTAAGACTGATCGGGAGCAAATTTCGTTTCAAAAGACTACCCGACAGAAGCCTTGATAAAAGTGTGGTTTTGTGCAAACTGTCCAAATACGAACCTGATTGAAAGAAATTATAATCAAATCCTTGATGAAAGCAACACTCATAACGGTCACAAAACTATTACATTCACAATCACGTTACGTTATTTTTAAAATGTTTCCTTTTCTTAACACAAGCACAGCTGAGAAGCTTCGATGCATGTACTCCATAACGCGTTAAAAAAATAACGCATTTAATCACACTTTCAATTCCAAGCAAAGGGGAACTTTTGTCAATGCATGATTTCCTGGTACATTGATTACACTGATGTACACATCAGAGCTACAAAAATGTTAGAGTCGGAATAAAGTGCGTTCCTACAACTGATTGGAGGAAAATTTCATTTCAAAAGACTACTAAAAGACTATTTATATATATTGTGAACGCTGGCCCGGACACACACAGACGGACAACATAGTTCCACCCAACACACGTTTATTTTCACAATATTTACAATTAGTGCACTCACAAACCCCAGTGCCTCCAGCACCGATTCCCCCAATGTCCAGGCCACACAGTCCTGTGCCTCTCTTTCTCCTGGCTGCCTCCAGTCCTCACTCCAGCTCCGTCCTCTTCCACCCGACTTCCGCTCCGACTGCTGGGAGGTGGCCCCTGTTATGGGAACCTGGATGGGCTCCAGCTGCTTCCCGGCACTCCTCCGCAGACACGCCCTTGTGTGGCGGAAGTGCGGCTCGCGCCCGAAGCGTCCGGTGTCCCTGTCGTCTTCCCCCCAACACTTCCTGGTGTGGCGGAAATGCTGGGCTCCAGGGCTGTTCAGGCAGCGGGGCGCCGCCTGGCAGTGGCCACGGGCCTCTACAGGTCTGGGCTTCCATGCCCCTTACCCGAGGCCACCAACATAACCAGGGCGGACACCCCCTCGTGGTCTGGTGGAGGTACAGGCCCTCCTCCAGTCCTCCTGGGCGTCCCGGGATTAACAAACAAACATTATTTGTACAAAATCTTAATTTATTTATCCATTCCTAAATAATTAAATGGGCAGGCTATTTTGTGTCAGTGCAATGTGCTGCTTGTTAAAACGGATGACTCCCGCTCTTACGTGCAAGTCTGCGTGGATATTATGAACTATCATATCTGTTCAAGTTCTATTTAAATTTTAAATAGAAGGAATTTTTATTTAGTCGACAGAAATGTCTTTGGTAGGAATGTAAGTTAAATGTAGGCATCATTGCATACATTTTTCTTCACCATAGAAATGTAAAGAGTAAATTCGCCTTACATTCCAACCAAAGATATTTGTGTCAACTAAATAGAACTTGAAAAGATATATTTTTTCGAATGTGATCGCGCAATTCAGATCGAGTTGACGCGCACCGACGCATCGAGCCCGCGTGCTATTGTGGTTTCGCCTGCGTGCCTCAATAAGTCACCCTCCCCTCACTCTTACTTTTTTACCGTTCATCTAATGATTACACTGAGTATGGCTTTACCAAAACAATCATTGATGGCAAATAAAGTATCTATTATTTACAAAGCTTCAATTGGTGATCTGTCTTTCTGCGTTAACCGCATATTTTTTCATACTTTTCAAACCAAGGGGGTGCGAGGGTAAAATGAATCGGGAAGCGCTGATATATATGTATGTGTGTGTATATATATGTATGGATATATATATTGAAATAGTTTTACTGTGAAATAATGCAAAGAGTACGCTAATTTTGGGGTCATCAGGCGTACATACTCAGTGCACCCCCTCTTGGGAATCAAACCTCGGCGCTAGAGGCGAAGCCTCTTCCATTGCACCACGGCGTGTGGTTTGTCTATTTGAGAGTATATAGATTGGGGTATATAGATTGAGGAGAGATCCCTGGCCGTGGATCTCTCCTCAATCTCCCCCGTGGCTCCATGGGACATGGAGTCCACCACAGCAGCCCGGTTGGGAGATGGGGTGGCCGCTAGGGGGTGCTGCAGAGAACCAGCCACCACACTGGACGGTTTATCAGCAATTATGTGCAATTAAGACCAGCTGGTCAGGCACCTGGAACACTTACGGGTGGGGTATAAAAGGGCCTGCCTCCCAGCAATCAGGGCCAGAATCGGGAGGAAGAGGACGAGGTTGCCTGGGAGGAGTGGTGGAGCAGGAAAGTTTGGTTTGGTGTGAGTTTTGTGTTTGGGACTGTGTTGGGCCGGTGGGACATGGGGAAGACTTGAGTGTGAACACGTGCCTCTGCGTGGTCTGTGCTGGGTCGGGCGCTATAAAGCGCCTTTTTCACACTGGCGTAGTTGGCAGGATCCCGGCCCGTCCATTTGGGTCAGAACCGGCTTTAATTATTGTTGCAAGACCGGGCATAGCGAAGCGCAACAGCGCAGGGCACACGTTCGGCTCAGCAGCGGCGGAGAGTACAGACAGCAGCACAGCACACCGAAGCGCGCACTTGTGGAAGGGGCAGCATGCCGGCACGCGCAGCACAGCACGAGGGCGGTGGAAAGCGCGCTCACGCGGCAGGAGCCCATGCAAGCGCACGCCGCACAGCGCAAGACACCAACTGAGGCCGCCAATGAGCTGCTGTAGGCACCGAAGCAATGGGGAAGAAGAAAGCCGGGCAGACACAGAGGCCAAGTGGCGGGCGCCACCACGCTAATCCACCGCATGGGTTGCAGCCGGAGGTAGGTAAAGGGCCGCATGTGGGACATCCTACCTTCCGGACACCGAGGGACGAAGCACCCGATGCGGGCAGGTGGACGTGTGTCCTTGGCATGCTGGAGCCGCCAGCTCAGGAGAGAGCGAGGCAGAGCAGCGTCTCCTTTTCGGCCTGATCCAGCGGCTGGGGGAGGAGAGCCCAGACAAGCTTCCCAGCGTGGTGTTCCGGCAAGGAGAGCCGGAGCAGCTTCCAGAGACAGGTAAACGGGGGGGGAACGTGTGTCAATCACCCGCCAAGGAGGATCGGCAGGCGGGGATGACGGACGCTCTTCCCTCTCCTCCAGACTACCCGAAGGGGCCCGTGGGGGATCCACAGGGTCTGGCCGAGACGCGGTCGGCGGAGGGCGACACGGAGAGCCCAAATCCACCGCCCGCCGCTATTAATATTTCCTGGGCTGTAGGGGAGGTGAAATCTGTTGTCCTCACCCTACAGTCCCTTTTGCAAGTTTTTCAGGTCCTGCGGGAAGCGAAGGAGGGGCTGGAGAAGAAGCTCGGTATCCTGTGCGGGGCCCTGTCTGAATGGCTTCGTGACGGCGGGTGGCCAGCCTCCCACCGGCAGGACAGAGCGGTGCAGGTAAGTGAAGCCGGCACTGCAAAGAAAAGGGGGTGGGACGCGACGGCAGCGGAGTTGCTCAGTACTGCCTGTCAGGCGGACCCGCCCACCACACGAGAGGCTACTGTGATGACTGACAGCAAGGCGGACGAGCGTGCGGGGAGGCAGCTGGTGGAAACCGGCTGCCAAACAACCCCACCCTGACCGCCAGCGCCAGTCTTGCGGCAGTCCAAAGGGACGCAGGCGGTGCGGGGTCCCTCCTTTTCTCATAGGGGGACTCAAACCGCCAGTGCGTCCCAAAGGAAAAGTAGGAACTGGAAGAGGAAACTGGAAACCCCGTACATAGAGCAGTGTATGCCTGACGGCTTGGGACCAAAGGAGGGCTGCACTGCAGAGGGGCGGAACCGTCACAAGCCCTCCTCTGAGGGGGTGAAGGGGCAGGCATTCCCTGCCTGCTTCCGCATGTACCGGGGCTGTACTGGAGGGGGTCGGCTGTGTTATAACTGTGGCCGCGGTGGCCATGTTTGGCGGTGTTGTCCCGAGACCTGTTTATTCTGTTTTGACAGGGCGCAGCCGTGGGACCAGGAATGCCGACTCCCCATCCTGGAGAAGACCAGCCCTCGCGGGGCAGGCCAATAAGCCCCACAAGCCTCATCTGAGGGAGGGGCCATGTGACAGACAGCCGGGTCCCATGCCAGGCCGGGATGCCTCTGCTGCATACGTCCCGGGGTAGCCATCATGGACATGACAGTACCTCCCCCGGGGCGCTTGGGGGCAGTCTCCCTGGCCGTGGATCTCTCCTCAATCTCCCCCGTGGCTCCATGGGACATGGAGTCCACCACAGCAGCCCGGTTGGGAGATGGGGTGGCCGCTAGGGGGTGCTGCAGAGAACCAGCCACCACACTGGACGGTTTATCAGCAATTATGTGCAATTAAGACCAGCTGGTCAGGCACCTGGTGGGGTATAAAAGGGCCTGCCTCCCAGCAATCAAGGCCAGAATCGTGAGGAAGAGGACGAGGTTACCTGGGAGGAGTGATGGAGCAGGAAAGTTTGGTTTGTTGTGATTTTTGTGTTTGGGACTGTGTTGGGCCGGTGGGACATGGGGAAGACGTGTGCCCACGGCTAAAGAAATAATAATAATAAAAAAACCTTGAGTGTGAACACGTGCCTCTGTGTGGTCTGTGCCGGGTCGGGCGCTATAAAGCGCCTTTTTCACAATATATATATATATATATATATGTATATACTTGCGCTTCGCAGCGGAGAAGTAGTGTGTTAAAGAAATTATGAAAAAGAAATGGGAACATTTTAAAAATAACGTAACATGATTGTCAATATACAGTAATTGTTTTGTGAGTGTTATGAGTGTTGCTGTCATCAAGGATTTGATTATCATTTGTTTCTTTCAATCAGGTTCGTATTTGTAGGATGTGTTGTGTTCAAGTCACATTCTGTGTTTGTCAATTGTTGTAAAGATAAAAGGTTTCATTCATCGATTCGTTTCTTACTGCATCAATAAACAGCTCATCTTCCTCTTTATCTGAGATGTGAGACACTGCATACACAGCTTTTTTTTTACACTGTCTTCCTTTAGCGGGACATTGACTTTTTCCACTATGTGCTTTGTTTCTGCAGTAGTTGCACTTATGAATATGCTTGCATGTGTCAGACACTTCATATTTTTTTGCTGCCTTCTCAATTGTGTATTTCGGTTTTTGTTCAGCACTCTTTGGAACTGTTGCTTTTTGTCTGTGCACTGCGTCAGTTCACGTGAGCCGCTCGGTGTACATGCATCGAAGGTTCCCAGCTGTGCTGGTGCCATCTCGTGTGATCTCCACGGCTGTATTTAATGTTAGCTAAGACCCGGCACTTAAAAGTTTCTCTCGCAGTTTTGCTGAGTTTGTGCCAAACACTACCCTGACCATCTCATCTTCGTCTGCATAAGCACAGTCCTTCACCCGTGAATATTTAGTGGCAGTGTTTCTATTGGATTGCTGCTGACGGGCAGGCACTAAATTACGTGGGAGGCGTAACTCCGCCTCCCACGGCCATTGAGCAGACGTCTATTATAGTAAATGGATGAAAAAATAGGTTCCAGTTATGACCATTACGCATAGAATTTTGAAATGAAACCTGCCCAACTTTTGTGAGTAAGCTGTAAGGAATGAGCCTGCCAAATGTCAGCCTTCTACCTACACGGGAAGTTGGAGAATTAGTGATGAGTCAGTGAGTCAGTGAGTGAGTGAGTGAGTGAGTCAGTGAGGGCTTTGCCTTTTATTAGTATAGATTTCTTATCACTTTGACTTCGTTTAATTAGCTCATTCTGCACCTGTGTATACTGTCTATTGTTCACTCTAGTTTCTGTTTTGCTTATTTTTGATTGGTTCTTCGACTGGGCAGATGTTCCTTATTACATTTTTGGTCTTTCATGGTGTCACTTCCCTTTCTAGCCTTTCAAGCTATGCTATAATGGTGGCTTAAAGCTAAGCTTTAATTAAAAAGAAATATGATATATGCTTTCATTAAATCATTTGCTTGGCATGCTTGACTTGCCTTAATTTCTACGCTAAAGTTAATTTCTAATATATTCTTCTATATTTATTGCTAACTAGACATTAAGCCTGTTACAATAACAGACGCTAGAACAGCATTGTTTAAACATTAGTAGGAACAGTCTAAATTAAATGGCAAGGGACCTTGACCTCATTCTGTTTGTTGTCTTAATTTTATTTTGTTAAAAATATTTTTGCAAGAAGCCTAAAGTAAAATAATAATAAAAATAAAATAGAAACATATATGACAATACAGTTAGTATAATTAATATTGCCTTTGTGTAAAACTTTATAACAATCTGTAATGCACAATATCTAAAGAAGATATTTAGGAAAAAGTTTTTATTTTTTTACCTCATAAAATTTTTCTATAAAATTTCATTATAGACAACATTTTTTGTAAATACTCTGTCTAAGTTTGGCAACAGTTTGCCTTGTTCAGGACCATCTACAACGTTGATAACAAAATCTGTAAAACTTCTAACTCTTGATAATGCAACATATACTGTAACTGACCGTGGCTGAATACTGGTTCTTGCAAGTAAAACCCAACTTTTTCTAAGTTTTGCCCTTGAGCTTTATTAATTGTTATGGCAAAGGCTAATGTAGTTGGAAATTGTCACCTTCGTGTGGTAAAGGGTAAATTAGTAGAGGACGGAGCCAAATCAATACGGGGAATATTCTGACACTCATTTTCTTTTTCTTCAATCGATCTATTCACTCGTATTTTTATTTGTCTTTCAGCCTTTCTTTTGTTGATGTTTACTTGCTGAGCTGACCGTTCTTCCAGGAGATGTTGCTTATATACGATTTGAGTGTCTGTGTCTTTTGTCCTACTTGACTTGTCCTTTTTTTTGGGTGGCATGTTGTTAGTAGATAGTTAGCAAACATGCGCGTGGCAGTATGTGTGGCGTCTCCCCTGCAACGGATTTTATGTGCGTGGCCGCGACTACCCAGTCACCAGTCACCACTCTCTCCAGCAATGATGTCCTTTATTTGCTTATCATGCGCGGCCGTGTGCCCAGTTTCTAGTGTCTGTGCGTCCACGGTGCCATGCGCATCGCACCATGCACTTCACCAGAAGACACACACACACGGACACCTGGACGCACACAGGGGTTTTATTAAATAGGATGCCTAAATACAGTATACTATTGTTTCTTTCATGCATTACATCAGTGTGACCTTGCTTACAGCAAAAGTCTTTTGTTGCCTTTCTGCTGATTCATCAATCCAGTTGGTTTCTTTGAGTGCCTACCAGGGCCATCTTCTATCTGTGGTATTATTCTTTTAGCTTCTCAGTCTTGAACACAGGTGTTCTCAATCTCCTTATCCTTTTCTAAGCTGGTTTCTACATGTCATTTTTGATCTTTTCCCATACTAGCAATCCTGCCTAAAGCTTGAAAAATAATGAAATATGACTGATTTTTTAGGTAACTATTTACTTGACCTATCTTATTTTCTTAACATTCTAATTTATACTTAATCTAATTTTTTAGAAGCTTTTAATTACTTTTTATGGCTCTTTATGTTAATTTGCTATTTTTATGCTAATATAAAACTTTTTTCCTTCTACGCAATCATACCATGGACACAATCACTGAGACATTTATTCCCCGTTGTGTTGTTTGATGTGATCATTAACTGAAGCTCCTGACCTGTATCTGCATGGTTGTATGCATTGAGCTGCTGCCCTATGATTGGCTGATTAACTAAAACAACAGTAAAAGAAAAGATTAAACAAACAAAGCAAAGTAGTAAATTACAATAAATCTATTAGTTAAGACAACCTAATTCCAAACATAATCTCATTGACAGAGAAAAGAATCAAAACATAAAGAAAACCTTAACACAATAATGAATTACATCTGCATCTTAAGTTCTCAGACAATGAGGGCACAAAGCCAAAGGAGCAACAATAACATTAATGATTAATCATAACCAAGCTGAAAACCTCAAAACACAGATGCAACAATGCTTGGGGAACAACTCTACACAAAGAAGGCCCAAAGCCAATGCCATGGCAAATAATTTTGGCCAAGGCTTCTTAAATTTCCCACAGGTGACCATCCTAATGTTTGCAACAGTACCCAATGGACTAAGGCTAACTAGAGGATCCACAACCTTAATAATTAAAACTAAACACGGTATTTCAGACAACGGGGCATTAAAGGAAACTCTCCTTTTGAAATATAAATGATTACCATCAACTGATCTATAGTAAGATTCATCCACTACAGAACTTATATTGTTTGTCCATTCTTTGCATAACTCAAAAATAACAGTGTACACTTTCTTCACCATTCTAAAATTGTTCTTGATTTTGAGTCCTTATATGTACAAATGGCAAATGGCATTTACCTTCCTCCTTTCCTGTTTCGATCCTGATTAGTCATTGTGAAAATGAATGCAGTCTCATAGTTTAATTTCTTTAGTGTCATGTTACTTCTTCTCACCTCTAATAAATTTTCGGCAAACGTTTCAATTTTAATCTATATATTCCCCGGAAATAATAAAAGAGCCCTTAATAAGTATGTACAAGTCCTGCTTTGATATTCCTTCTTTCTCTGTTTCTTTCAGTCTTAAAGCTTGTGGCACTCTTCTGTCCTTTCCACTTCCCTTTCATGTACTCTATATGTTCTTCTCCTCATTACCTCTTCTGTCAAAGACCAACTGGCTTCCTAAAATTCCTTACTAATTCGATCAATTTAACAATGATATCTTTTCTTCAATCCCCTCATTTCAGTGGCCAAGGAAATTGTTCTGTCTTTTAAAAATACAAATCATTAATATACACTGCTAAAATGTATGCAGTATGTCATCCCCTCTATGCGTTATGCCATGTGCCTAACTGCAGACTCTTACTACCTGTTTTGCCAGGTTATAACCCCAGGGTTTTTAGTCCATATATTTTCGGAATGTCCTTAATAATGCTAACTTTATTTATATAGCACCTTATCATACATTTACATTCAATTCAAGGTGCTTTTCACAAATTAATCAACAAAAATAATAAAGATGTACCACAGTTACTTGGATATTACCATTAAATAATATTACAACAATCTTAATAGATGTAAGTGTACTAAATAGAGAAATAACCTGGGCATTTTTAAACAAAACTTAAACACTAAAGAGCAAAACAAACTTTCACTCCTATCAGATACAAGTTCATATTATTTTCTAATTAAAAGCCTTATATATAAAGATAACAAACAGATCTAATTTACATCTACATAAAAATAAATATATATATTGTGGACTATGGCCGGCTATTCATCTCGGCCAATACCCCCAGGCCGCCAGAGGGAGCCCTCCCTGCGACATGGAGATGCCCCGAATCCCAGCAGGGCATCATAGACTATGTAGTTTTAGTACACAGACCTGCTGGATAACGTCAGGTCCGTCAGGGGCCGCTACAGGGAGGCTTAGAGAAGTTTATTTTCCATATAGCCCGGAATTACTTCCATGTCACGAGGACGGAAGAAATAAAGTGCTTCTGAGCTGACAAAGAAGAGGAGTTTTTATCTGACCCGGAAGTGCTAGGAAGTTACATGGACTGCGGGTTCAGAAGCACTTCCGGGTCAAGGACTATAAAAGGACTATGGGAAATCCCAGACATCGAGCTGAGCTGGGTGGAAGGGTAGCAATGCATCTGGGAGTGGAGCATTATTGTGCAGTGTATTGAATTGTTGAGTATTGTGGAGATGAGGGTGCTTTGTGCACTGTTTATTAATAATAAAGTCAATTATTGGACTTTTACCTGGTGTCTGGCGTCAAGTCTGAGGGTTCAAGGGGATGACAGCGCCCCTATCTGCCACTATATATATATATATATATATATATATATATATATATATATATATATATATATATATATATATATATATATATAGTTCATATCTATAATACAATTAATTCTAAAATTTGAATTCTGTTCTGCAATTCTGCAGTGTAACATTCTATCCTCCAAAGTATCCATCAATTTCCTTTTCTTGCATATTTCTGCCATTGGGCCCCCACTCTTCATCTCTTAATCTATTCCAAAAGAAGCTATTCTTCTTAGGCACAACTGTTGCAAAGCAAATTTTAACCTCCTGATTAGTAAGACAGACATTTATTTTCTTTTGTTATGGATTAGGCAGCTTATACCCTTCTCCATGGTCTCTATCAGGGCTGTAATAGGGCAGGTTAATTATGGGGGGCTAGTAATATTTATTTCAAACAGTGAGTATACTAATGTGACACATGACTACTGAATCTTGCAGGCCTTTTGCTTTGTATTACATTTCTGTTTGCCTTATACGAGCAGACTCACAGTTTTACCTCAAGGCCATTATACTGTTATATTCCAAACAGCTATCTGCTTTTCTTGTGTGAGTGACCAAGACTCCATTATATAACAATCTATACTAGAAGTCAGCTTTTATTGTCGATTTAATGTTACTAAACATTCTGCAGCACAGTTTACAAAACCTTGTCTGATTGTTACTTATTTGGCATAATATAGCTTACATGACAATATTTGATCTTTATTTACTGTATATATTACACAGTAAAATATCTCCTAATATTTCTTGTTTCTTATTTTTAACATTCTTATTTTTAATAGTTGCTGTCTGCTATGTTATTCTGTCTTGTACTGCCTTGTTGCTGCATGTTTCTGTGTACAGTATTCTATTATTGCAAAAGGTAACTTAACAATAATGTAATGTAATTTAATTTACCATGTAAAGCAACATACAATGAATAACGCTATATCTGTCCATCCATCCATTATCCAACCCGCTATTTACTAACTACAGAGTCACGGGGGTCTGCTGGAGCCAATCCCAGCCAACACAGGGTGCAAAGCAGGAAACAAACCCCGGGCAGGGCGCCAGCCCACCGCAGAATAACGCTATATGAATGAATTAACTTATTCATTTAATAAGTTACAACACCAATAGAGGTTATAGTCCTGCTCAGCTGTTGCTGTGTCAGCACAACAGTTTCAAGTGTATACTGCTGGGTGGAAGTTTAAGTTTACTTTGACACAATAATGGGTGGTTTAACTGTTACATACAGTTCAGGTCATATTTGACCTGTTTTAACATTTGACAGCAGTATAAATTGCCTAAATGTAATTATTTTAGCCTGAAATCGGATGACTTTTCCTAAAGGGACCCAAAATACACAAAAATGAAAACACTGTAAAATGTTATAGTGTTGTACAGGTGCTACAAATTTTTGGACATTGAGGCTGTTCTGGGTCAAACTTAACCCACATCCATAGAGATGGATTTTAGATCCACCAGTGTGGATCAATGGAAACTGTGAAACTGTACATGCCATGTCTGTGTTCATTTGTTTATGGGACAGTGATGACAGAGTTCAACGGGCACATTAACACTGTCAGGAAAACTGTCTGTGTTCCACGCACACTTACTCAAGTTAATGCAGAGGCAGGAACTTGCTGATATTTGAATCATCATGAGGGAATCTCAAAACAGTTAAAACAGTAAAACAGCATCAGGGTGATCATATGTGGTGCACATTAGGAACAGAGTTCGTATAGATGTCAGAAGAAAAAAATCACAATGGTTGGCACTGTGAGGCAGAACGAGCCTGAAATGCCACCCGCTCTGTTTACAACAAGTGGGGAGAGACTTTTTTCTTCTAAGTTTGCTTTCACCCATGACACCACAGTTGTCTCATATAGGCAAAAAAAGAACACGAATGAGAACACACATAAGTCTGCAGAGATCAACACTCAGGATGAGAGAAAACCAGCCATCATCCTTGACTACAATGCCAACAGGAGGAGTGAACAACCTTGACAGAGTAACAGGCACATAGAACTGCAAGAGGATAACTGCCTGCTGGCCTCTCTCAATATTCCACAGAAGCATTGACATATCGACTTATAATGCCTCTGTCACATGGAGTGAGCTAAACCCTGCCTGGAGGTCAAGAAAGAGGAACTGGAGGAAGTTCTTATTGGAGGAGCTTGTGACTCCTTGTACTGAAAAGTGACACCACCTTCCCTACATGACAGCTTCAGCAGCACTAGGAAGGGCAGCAAAATGATCTGAGACTGGTGCTGATCAACAAGTCATACAAGAAGCCAAAACAAGGGGACAGAAGAGAAGGAGATGCAACTTCTGCTCTGCAAAAAATTACTGCAAAACAGGGACAACCTGCTGCAAATGTGGGGAACACATGTGCAAGGTTTCCTACCAATGCTATGAATGCACAGACTAGTTTTCAATAAGCATTTTTTATGTTGTGTGTTAATTAATGTTGAATTAATATTGAAAATTATAGATGGTAGTTATGGGGAGTTTTTTGATATAGCAATGAGGACATTATTATACATGGTTATATAATAAATCCCAATAATTCCAGAATGTTCTTGCCATTTTCACTTTCAATAAAATATATTTAAATCATTATATGGCTGTTATATTTTCATGCCTTAGGTAAAACAGAATATGATAGTGTAAGATAGTATATGTTTTTTCCAGTGAAGTAAAACCAAAAATATACCCTCTCCCTGCTCTCTGAAACATTAATTAAGGATTAATCATCAATTTATTAATGTCAGATAGGCTATTTATTTATTCTAAATAGATCACTTAATTTAAGGGAATTCTTGGCCTGGGTCAAAATTGAAGAAGACTATACTTTGAAGGCATTAAATGTGAATAACCTCTAAGGGTTAATCACAAAGAATTACAACACATCTAGAGTGTCTTCTTACAATTGAATAGTGAGTGGTTCAGTGTTTGTTGTTGTCTTGCCTCTGAGGCTGCCTAAATAGGCTGTGACTGTCACCTGCTAATAGAGAAAGTGTGTTTGACTTAAATAAATAAATATTATCTGCAGCTGGTCTCTGTTACACCATGCACAAATGGACCTGAGGCAATGGGATCTTTTAAGCAGGTTCTGTAAATTGAAAATTGGAAAACTGTTTGTATGTTGTGGTTAAAAATAAGATTTGATAGGTAACATGGTGAGTTTAGAGAGCTCAAGTGAAAAGTAAAAGAAGTGAGTAAAGGCATGTGGAGTACCTTGCAAGATTTTATATTTTTGAATTCTGTTTTGATTTTCACATTTTTTATGAATGCCTTGTATTTTAAAACAGCTAAGGAATACAATGTCAAGTGACTTGAAGTCTGTTTACACTACCATGAGAAAAGAGCTGAATCTTCTGATCAAAGTAAAGTATCCTAGCATACAATGAAAGAGACGTACATCAGATTGATCTGGAGTGAGCAAAAGCATCCCCATTTACAATAAGCAGGTGATTTCCTTTCGATTTAAAGTTATTGTGATCTAAAGGGGATGCACCAGCACTTAAAACACCCAGAAACAACCATACCACACAGTCACGGGTTCAAAGAGTCGCTACTTCACAACCCAACATGTTGGAGTACTTCCGGTGCCACAGGACTGCCACCTGCAAGCACTGTGGACTCCAGTGGTACCTCTCTGTAACAGAGGAGCCTGCTCCCAGCAGCACCCAAGAACTTCAGTAGTCCTGCCCAGTAAAACTACAACTCCCGTTCAGCCCTGTGGTTGTCTAAATGGGAGCCATACCAGAGGGTTACCGCCAGCCAGTGTTTTGAGAGAACACATAG
This sequence comes from Polypterus senegalus, assembly GCF_016835505.1. Taxonomy (NCBI): domain Eukaryota; kingdom Metazoa; phylum Chordata; class Cladistia; order Polypteriformes; family Polypteridae; genus Polypterus; species Polypterus senegalus. The sequence continues at coordinate 178,143,020 of NC_053155.1, read as the reverse complement.
CCATGGGAAGCAGTCTGTCTCTGACCATCCCTCATAATTAGTGGTACTGTTCCTGGTCAGGATTTCATCGATCCATATCCTTCCTATATCATGGCTTTCTGCCCAAGTAAGGAACAATCCACCAGGGTGCCAGCCGACCTGTGTCTACATTAACAGCACTAATGCTCTTATCTACAAGTACAATTATTCAGAATACACGTATAATTTTTAAGCCCTAATTTAGACAGAAACTTTATTTCAAGATAGAAACAAAAGAAAAGAAGCAAAACACTTAAAATTAATGTAACCTTTTAACTTGTGCTTTTGTTAAAAAAAAACAACACATTAATTTAATGTAGTATATAAAAATGATTATATCTCAGCTTATAATTCAGCAGTCATTTCTTTAATTTCAATATCCAATAGTTTCACTGATTTATTACAATTTAGAGTGCATACCTTCTTGTGAAATTAGCAACAAGTATGCAATTACAGGGTGCAACAATGCTGCACATACTATTAATTTACATAAATTACAAACCCTTTAGCTGTAATGTTAGTTGCTTAACTATAATTGGCTTTGTTGCAAAAAGTTAACAATGAAAAATAATGAGCGAGACATACGAGAAATGAGTGAAAAGTGAGTAGTAACAAGTAGCAATGGGTCAAATGATTTGCACAAAATTGAATTCACTGCAAAACTATAGGGGCTCTAAAATTAAACAAAACGTCTTAAAAAATATGTTTTATTTTCAAATGAGTATTACTTCTGCTATACTGGCCAATCAAGTTCCTTTAATCTCTTTACTGGGAAAGCTTGCCCACACACACCTTCATCCATGTTTTAGTTGTCTCCAGCGAATAGTGATGGAGGACTGCCCTTGAACAGCACTTACACCAGCAGGATGGGCTGTTAGAGCATATAATGTGTGAATAACAAAATGATTCATCATGTTAAAATTGTGACAATTCTTCAGAAAATGCAGTGACAATAGATAGTGAAACTATGATGCCATTTCTGAATGTGCATGGAGTCTCAAGACTGCTGGGAAACTTTTAAAGGTGCCATTCACTGGAACTCCAGGATGCAAATTAGATGTTTCAAATACATTTGAGCACTTTGCAGAATTGCAATTGGTTCATATGGAATAGTGTGCTAACTAAAGTTTTGACTGAGTTCAGTAGAGAGTATGTGCACAGGCAGGAGCGAAACAATATTGGAGCTACTGTGGCACAAATCGTGGAACATTTTAATAAAGGTGCATCAAACTCTGCTGCATATGGGACTGTGTAGCCTTAGGCCAGTCAGGCTACCCATGCTAACCCCTGTTCAAAAGTGCCTACAATGGGCCTGTGTGATAAATCAAATCATTTTGTATCATCATGTGGATAGCAATGGAATGTGTGCCATTTACCTGTGAAAGAAATGGCACCAGGATGCATTATGGGAAGAGGACATGCCGGGTAGAGGGAATGACGATCCTTTGTGCAATGTTCTGCTGGGAAACTTTGGATCTAGGAATTCATGTAAAAATAGATTTAATGAGTACAGGCTAGTTACACCCTTTCATGGGAACTATATTCCCAAGTGGAAGTGGTATTCTTTAGCAGGACACTGCACCCAGCCACTGTGCATGAATTATTCAGGAATGATTTAACACTAGAATTACTACAGCCTACGAAAAAACTCGTAGATCCAGTCCACCTTAAATCCATTCGCACCTCTCCTTCAGCGTCTTTTATCCTGTAAATGTACCGATAAAGACAAGCAGCAAGAAGCCTGCTATTCCATCCCCCCACCCCCACAGAACGTGCACAAAGTTTTCCAGCTCATTTCTGAGAGGTGCGATGGGATTTAAGGTGGGACGGATTTACAAGTTTTTTCGTAGGCTTTGGTAATTCTAGTGTTAAAGAATAAAAAATAGAGCTCAAGGTGTCCTAGCCTCCAAATTCACCAGATCTCAATCCAACTGATCATCTGTGGAATGTGTTGGAACAAGTTCAAGCTTTGGTGGCATCACCTTGCAGCTTAGATAGATAGATAGATAGATAGATAGATAGATAGATAGATAGATAGATAGATAGATAGATAGATAGATAGATAGATAGATAGATAGATAGATACTTTATTAATCCCAAGGGGAAATTCACATAGCTTACTAGAAGTAAGAAGAAGGTGGGAGATTGCTGGAACACACCTGGAGCACATCCGGTGCTTATAAGGGGCGCCTCCCTGGTCTCTGGAGGGAGCAAGGAGGCGGCCTGAAGAAAGTGAAGGCATTGTGTGTGTTGGCCAGGACTTTGGAGACTTTTGGGGTTTGAGCACTTTATAAATATCGACTATGTAAATAAACGTGTGTGGGGTGATTTAGACGTGTCTGCCTATTTGTGTTTGAGCCAAGCTCCACCACGTATTTATTTTATATATACAGTGTCATCAAGTGAGGGAATGACAGAACCCAGATATGGGAAAAGTCTTGTTGCCAGCCGGGGCTTCAAACAGTACTCGATGGCACAATCAGAACAACGTGTGTTAAATAAAAAGAAAACAGCTTTGATAGGCAAAGGTTAATCATCCTTTTCCATGCGTCTTGGTCAGAAGGGAGCTCTGTTCTGTGCTCAGCTCAGTCCAACAATAGACACTCTCTTTTTGAGGTTTTATAGTGCTCTGACCATAAGCAGTGAAGTCAGTTGCTATCATGGGTCATCTTCTTGGAGCTGTAGAGAGAAACGAAGACAACATGGTTAGTGACAATGCCCATGGGCTGGCTGGCAAGATGCTCTCAGGTGTTGTTTCTGTAGTTCTGGCTCTCCATAGACCTATTACATAGTGTTGCACTATGTTATATTCTTATCCATTGGATACTAAAGTCTAGGCAACTCCTAAGCTTTGACATTACATACTAGTTTTTCTGTGCTCCCCTCAGTGCTGTTAGGTGGGGGCAAACAATGATTGAAGCCCATCATCTCTAAATCCACCTCTGCAAAAGATACATGACTTTGATTAATACTAATGTTTGATGATGGAAGAAGTGAAAATTGACAGTGTCCTAAAATGGACACTGTACTACAGCAGGTATTGTGTTTCCTAATAGCAGAGGGCAGAGTGTGAACTCACATGGTTGTTCAATTAGTCACGCCTGCTAACTCATTATGTTGAAAGTATACAGTATTTTATGTGCCAGAGTTTCAATATGGAGGCCATTCACTGTACCGCTACAAAGTCTTTGTGGAGACTAGACAGATGCTACATAAAATAAACTTGTTTCAGAAGCTTTCCAAAGTTACAGTTATAGCAAAGCATAACACAACATCTTTAACTCACTTAATATAATTCAGGTGTTGTGAAAGGACATACTCTACTGGGATAACTTTGGGCATAAGACAGGAAATAATTGTGGCTGGGGTGCTATTCATTGCAGGGGTCATTCACATTCTCCCTAACACACAAAGGGGGCAAGATGCCATTAAAAATTAATCTAGCAAGCAATGGGTGAAAACTGCAATAACTTAATTAAAATCCACACAGGATTGAAACCCACCTCAGCTATATTTGTAAAAATATTTAAATAATTTAAATTATAGGGATTGGTAAACATATACAGTTACATGTCCAAGAAAACTTTTTTTTATTTAAAGGTTTACCATACTGTCCTTACTTCTGTGGGCTATAATATCACAACTTACAGGGCGGGTGGTTAGGAAGTGCTTTTAAGATTGTAAACTCCTGCACCCATAGCTTAGATTGACAATGCTGGGAATTATGGGGAAGGCAGTTACAGGTCTCTATGGCGCCTTAGTGACTACTAGCAGACCTGGCGCGCTTCGCTGCACGTTTAACCGGCTAGTTTCGGCAGCGGATCGTGGTTTTTCCAATCTAGACGTCCTGTCTTTTTCAGATTCTTTTAACCGCCTGGTTTCAGCAGCCAGTCGTCCTTTTGAAAATCTTGAAATCCTGTCTTCTTTAGATTCGTTTAACTGCCTGATTTTGTCAGCGAATCGTTTTCTTTCTAACGCAGAAGTCGTTTCTTGTTGCGCTGGTTTTGGCAGCCAAGCGCTTTTTTTCCAACCTAGAAGACCTCTCTTGGGATCCGTTTAATGGCCTCGTTGATTGCATGTCTTCCAAGGTAGTTTCAATACCCATTTTATGCACGGAGTCTTCTCCCCTTTTATGAGTGGCTGTGTAAATACCGCGTGTACTAAACAGTAAATTAGTAAAGGAGAAAGGACTAAACACTAAGGAAAAATAACGGCAAGACCGCGTCAGCTGCGGAGCTCAGCTCGGAGCGAAATGAAATGAATGAAATGACATGAATGGGAGGGGCGATGATCACGTGACTGCCCCACCCGCCTTAACTCTTAATTCCTCCACAAACACACAAACACAGTCTCTCCGATCCCAACTCTCCTTTATATATATAGATAATGTTGAATTGTGAGATAACATAAGGTTAGCACAAACTTCAGTTCCCACTCTTGATTCACTGTGTGACCCTGATCCATAGTAAGTCGAATCTTTTGGCAGAGCTTACACTCAACAAATAAGGAAGATTTCTACTCCCTTGTAACTTTAAACCATATCCATATTGTAATTGGTTTAGAATAAAACTATGTAGTGTAGTTTTCCAAGCAAAGTACCAGAGCTATACTTGTATAAATATATGAGAAATTGTACATTATACTTGTGATTTGTATCTGATTGAGTAAAAGTGGTAGATAATTTATAAACTTGAATAGTTCCCTGATAATGTGAGTAGTTGTAATCTGTTCAGCAAGGGGGCACAAAGACAGAGGGCAGACACTTAATAGAGTGGACTATAGGAAGAGCAAAATAGGGAGCCACATTAGGAGCAGCAGAATAAGACTGAAGTGTAGCTAATCTTGGACTGCAGGTCCATGACACTTTATCTGACTGAATGTCATTTGATGCTCTTACTGCAAATTTTAAGTCATAGGCTGACTTTGTGTGTGCAGCGCACCTGGAAAGCGGTCCAACAAAGGAAGTCATCCTTTTAACTGGGCCATGATGCATCTTTACATAGAAAAATGTCCCCTGTAGTTGGAGCAACAGTTAAATGCCAGCTTTAGATTTCCTTTCTGTTATTAAGAAGTGCTTTTCTTGGTAAATTAAAGGCTGTCTTAGTCTTTTATTATCTGCCGCCCATGCAAAGCATCTGCCGCTTATTTCTCTTTCTATTCATTTGCAGACAGACACCAAAAATTAAAAAAACTGACATTCACCCTAAAACATTAGAGTAGCAAAGACATAATGCCAACAGCATCTGGGCTTAGTGAAGAAACAGTAAATATCCCAGGAAGTATAAAAAATGAACAGCCAAGGATCAACAAAGCCACATGTTTTCATTTCTGAAATGACCTGGGTGTCACTTGGCTCTTTAATGTTTAAGGTTCACTGAAACAAGCTGATCTTTATGACTTTTGGTAAAAGTGTCCTCAAATGACTAATAGACAAAGGAAAAATCTGTTTGATAGAGAGCATGGTTATAGGGAGCATGGGATTAAGTCCTCTACTGACACATGCAGTCTCAATTAGCATTACTACTTTGTGTCTTTGAGAATTGATTTTAAAATGCTGTTAATTGTTTACAGTGTGGTTTAGTGGTTACGGCTTTGGACTTCAAGCCCCGTGGTTGTGGGTTCATCCCTACTACTGACTCTGAGTGACCATGAATAAATCACTTCACCTGGAAAAACAAAATAAATGTAGCTAACTGTATCTCTTAAATTCAGTTGTCAGCCAAATAAAAAGTAAAAAGTAATGATGACTGCTCCTTCCGTTATTTCAAAATAACTGTCCCTACATATTCCAATTATAATATAAGATCTTCATAACCTGGCTAGCTTAATTCTCAAAGAATTAAACATAGTAGAACTGGTGAGGTGGGTTTTTTCTTTTATGTAACAAAAATCTGGAATAATTTACTGATAAAGATCGGGGAGACTAGTATATTCTAGGACCATCAAGAGAGAACCACTAACCTTTTAGTTATTAGAAATTGTGACTAAACCATGGCTGTAATGCATTAAACAATTGTCCATGGTTAGACAAAGGCTTTCTGATGAAGGTGCAATGGTTGGCACTTGTGTTTCACAGATTTAACATCTTGAAATAAAAACTACAGTATGTCAATTTGGAAGTTTTACCCATATTTGAATGTTTTTTCTAACATTACTTCAGTTTGTCTTTATCTAAGAGACATGTATGTTAAGTGGCATTTATAAATTTTCCCTGTGTGGATGTGTGTGGGTGTGCATGACAGCAGGTCCTGTGTTGGACTGATGGCTGGTTCTTGCCTAGTGCCCAATGATGCATGAAGAGGCTCCAGATCACATATGCCAGACACAAACATGGTGTTATACTTTGTGCAATTGAAAAGAGACATACTGTAAATCACCAAGCACTCATTTTGAATTAGTGGTGAGAGAATTAAGGAGGTTTTTCAAAGACACCAATGGGATATGAAGGAGTTGAGCAATGCTAAACAACAAGTATTTCAGATTTTAGGTGCATAACAGCAAAAGGGTGCCTCACCACTTCTTTAAAGCTTGGCTCTTTCATAGGCCTGGGTGAAAACATTGATTTTCCAATTAATTGTTATTTTTCGTTTAAGTCTCAAGATCAATCTTGTGAATCTTTAGCCTGCTCCATTACTATATGTAGATTTTTGCTCATCTTCACTTTTAGTATCTGATCCAGTAGATGTTGCTAATGCGCCTGCTAAGGCTTTCTAAGGAAAAGGCACTTAATTATTGGTGTGGTTTGTTCTTCTCAAATGTAATTAACATTTACACTTAAATCAGATATGTGGACTTCCTACAGATTGAAACAGTGCATCGGCAAGAACAACTGTATAAAAGCAAAGCCATATGCAAGTTGTGCAACTCACGTTAAGTATTGATGTAACGAAGCAAATCTGAGAATTAATTTATCCCAATGTCACCAATAAACATAATCTTAGTTGACATTCAAATGAGTAGAAACTAAACAATTTGCAATGGAAATAGCACTTAGCTCCATGCTTCCATTTAATCACCTCATGCCCAAAAATTAACAACTAATAGCAGTTTTTATCTGTAAAGATAAGAGACCCTACACTGTTGTTGAAAACAAGGGCTTTCAAGAAATGAAACAGGTTTTGGAACCACAGTGTGCTCTACCAACCAGAAAGCAAATGAGTGAAGTTATATTACCTAGGTTTTATGAAGATCTTCAGCAAAGCATTGCAATGTCTCTCATGTCACTACATCAAAAATTATTTTGCAACTGTGATCGATGTGTTTCAGGCAAGAGTGCTGAGTGCCAATCAAACAGGGTGCATCCTCGCTGCTGAGATGGCTGACTATTGTTCCAAAAACCTATCTACCATTTCCAATGCGCTGTTCCATCTCTTGACCACATCAATCCCAAGTTTGTGTGTTGGCAAGTCCAATAACATTGCTTCTCTTTAAACATGTAGCTAGCTGTACTTCTACAGTAAAAAAAAATTTACAACACATTTCACCCAGCCATGCAAGTGCAAAACTGTTGGAATTTTCAGAACAACCTGCGATACCAAAGTGAGCATGTGTGCAAAGCAGCCGACGTGAAGTAACTCCATAAGCTGTATTGCCTGAATCATAATAGTGTTGTTGTCATTCATGATGATTGGTTGTCTCTTATTCCATTCATCCAATGCCACTGTCAGCATGCATCAGCTCTAGATCCTCTTTTAATATGCTTTGTTTTTGTCGGAGGAGGAACTGTAAGGACACATTTTTGAGACTGATTAACACAACTGCTACATGTGAGCAACTGAAGATACTATATGTGTAACTTGCAGAATTAAAGAAAGACATGAGTCTTCCTGCTGTATCTTTAACTTCAAATAATTCAAGATTATTTTAAATGTCCAATATGGGAATAAATTTGGCTAACTGTGTAATTGAAGGGTGTCTTCTAGTGTTGAATTTCGCCTTTGTTCATCAAATTATTTACTGATAAATCAGCCAGTTTAGGAGAACTTTTTTTCCTCAGCACCCCCATAATGTTTTGCAACGCCAGCGCAACATCCCCTGGAGCTGTAACAGGCAACATTAGATAGGACTGACCTCTGGGTATATGATGCTGATCATTTGCATTTCACTCTGTGGGACTTAGCTAGTGGTAGAACAGATAAGTAAATAATGTAGGTTCTCAAATTTTTATTTTTATGAAACATATGCAGCATAAATAACAATTTATCTTTGCTTGTTGCCAAATGTGCGGGTGATCTTCGAGTTCCATGTCAATATAAGAGAAGGAGACACATGCCTTATGCATGCATAATTAGCCACATCGAGATAAAAATAAAACCTTGAAGAAGCCTGACACTCCCCGCCCAAAACACAGGAGACTCTATGAAATAATAATAATGAAATATTTATTACTATTTACAAGGCATTTCTATCTTTTTGATAGAAGATAAAGTGCCAAGCATCAGCACAGACAGGCAGTTTGGAGAGCCTTCAGCATGTCTTCATAAAATAGAACAAGTCAGCAGCTTTAATCATGACACGCCACTTTCTGCCTCTAAAAGGCCTACATATTTTTCCTTACTTTTGAGTATGATTATGACATTTCTGCTTTGTTTTGATGAAATAATTGATTTTGCGTCTCTGACTGTGTTCTTTCTTCTTTAATCTCACTGAGGCACAGTGGTGTAGTGTTTGTCACTGCTGCTGCACAGCTCGGGTCACGTTTTTGGCCACATCAGTTCAGTAATAGTTGATAGACGTTTAGCCCTCAGGGTCACTTTAAAGATTATTGCAACATTATAATCCTGTCAAATCTAGTTCAGTTAGTCCTTCCCCACTGACTTCAAAGCATTTTGATGACTTTGGCGATATTCAGAAACTCTTCTGTGATTTCTCCAAACTCTAGACAAAGCGAACACTGTGGAGTTCACTTATCACTAGTGTCTACTTGGAGATTCATAACACACCAATAGGTTACTGAATAACATAATTATTATGTAAGAAGCAATATTTGATTATTTTAAAATAATATTATTCACAAAATAATACAGCTGTTTTATAAAGTAGATGTCAATGCATGGCATTAAAACAAGGAGCCACCCATAATACATGAGGACTCTGATGTTGGTGATACATGTTAGTTAAATTATGGTGAATTTTGAATGAATGCAATGCTGTGACTTTTTTTTAAAGAGCAAGAATATTTTGTTCCACATCTTGCAATTATTGATGTTAACTGTTCATTACTTATCAAGTATTGCTTCTTAAATGTCATTCAATGCTTATACATACATTATGTAGACACCCTTCAAATAAAGTGTTACTGAAATTTTTCACATTATATTAATGATCTCTATGCATGGAATACATAATTTCTAAAAAAAAAGCCAGCACTTTAAAAATATCACAGCATGCTAATTCAATCTAGATAAAATCAATATCGAACTGAACTGGGACATTAGTGCTGATACCCAGCTCTACTTTTGGAATTATAAGCAGACCTCTATTTGAAGATCTAATGTAGCGACTTGCATTGAGTGTTTGGGGGTGGGGGTGTGATGGGCATTCCAAAATATAGAATGGAGCAAGATTTAAGGCTTTATAAGCAATTAGTAGTATTTTAAAGTCAATTCTGAATGACACAAGTAACCAATGTAACAACGCTAAAACGTGAGACATGCTCAGATTTTCTTTTTCTAGTTAAAATTCTGGCTGCTGCATTTTGCACTAATTGCAACCAACTGATGTCTTTCTTAGGTAGTCCTGTTAGGAGTCCATTACAGTAATCTAGTTGACTAAAAACATAAGCATGAACTCATTTTTCAGCATCTTGTAAAGTTATAAGAGGTCTAACTTTTGCTATATTCCTTAAATGAAAAACGCAGTCCTAGTAATTTGGTTAATATGCAATTTAAAGTTTAGGTCAGAGTCAATGATTACTCCTAAATTCTTTACTTCCACCTTGACTTTTAAACCTAAGGGATCAAATTTATTTCTAATACCCTCACTATTTCAATGTTTGCTAATCACTAAGATGTTTGTTTTTTCCTTATTTAGTTTGAGAAAGGTACTACTCATCCAATCGGCTAACACACTGGATCAGAAACCCAAGAACATCAGGGTCATCGGGCGCTATTGATAAATAAAGCTATGTGTCATCTGCATAGCTGTGGTAACTCACCTTGTACTGTGAGATAATTTGACCTAATGGAAGCATGTGGACTGAAAAAGCAGCATAGCCAGAATAGATCCTTGAGGTACACCATATAAAATTTCAAGGATCTGCGAAGTACAATTACCAAAACTAGCAAATAATTTTCTACCTGTTAAGTAGGTTTGAAACAAATTTAAGATCCTGCCAGAGAGGCCCACCTACTGTCTAAGGTTATTTATAAGAATACTGGGGTCTATGATGTCAAATGCTGCACTCAAGTCTAACATAACAAGAACAGATACTGCCTTCTGTCTGCATTAATCCACAAACCATCTACTACTTTAACCAGCATAGTTTCAGAAAGACAGGTTAGAAATTGGTCTAAAGTTGTCAAAGACAGAGAGATTGAGATTATTTTTCTTGAGCAGGGGTTTAACAACCTCAGTCCTTAGAGAGTTAGGGAAGATATCTGTATCTAATGATGAGTTCACTATGTCAAGTTACTTGTAAGATCTATGTGCGTTCCAATGTTTTAAATATCGACAGCTAAATGCAATTAAGTGCTTAGTAGTGCTAAAACCATATTGGTGGTGAAATTACAATATACTTAATAAATAATAATATCTTATAAGGTGCAGAGTCACACAGTGAAAGAAGTGGTTAGTCAAAATAAGTGCTTAAACAAATTATACATACATTCTAATTTCTGCACATACCATATTCTAATTTTTCAGTGTGTTATTGTGTATACGAATATCCAGTAAATAATCATGTATATTTTCATAGCTTCAGTTCATCACAGGAATGCACCTGTCAGCTTCCAGTGCTGCCAGGGGTGTGTCCTCTGAGAACCATACATAATTAATATGATGGAATAAAAATATTGTTACAACTTCAAATCTTTATCCGATCTGCAGATACCAAAACCCTAAAGAACGCAATATTTATCATTGTGCTATTTTCTTGTGTGAACTTTTGGTTTTGAACCTCTTGTTCTGTCAAATACAATTATCGTCTCTCGTGTTGAGCTCCAGTTTTATTTTGCTTTCTACCTTTTTTTTTTGTTTTGTTTTTTTACATGCATCTACCAGCTTTGCTCAAAAGATTTATTTGCCAGTTCTCTGACAGAACAATATCTTGAAGTATAAGTTTGGCTATGGGCTTTTCTCAAAGTGTTTAGTTTTTTCTCTCACATTACCTTGGCGCGGATGACAAAACCTTCAGCCCACAAAGGCAAGTTACATTGGAACACAGGAGAAAAAATTAAAAACAAAAACCCTACCAGGAGTGAAAACCAGAAAGATAAATACTTGTGCTTCCAAATCTAATGTATGAACACGAATGTAAAGTCTGAATACAACTATCCAAAAATCAGCATCAAAACAGCTGTTAAGAAGAGCACTCATTAAAGGTCCTTATATCTGTTATCTGTAACCTTGAACAACGTTTGATACCTGACACCCGTTTAAAGAGCTTTGCACTGATCACATTACACAACATGACTTCCAGGAGACATACCATGACAACAGACATCCATGCCACAGCAAACAACCCATCTAAATCGCAACAGCCATAAAGAAAACAAAATTGTGTACCAATAATGATAAAAGAAAACTGCAAATCACAAAACAAGTAAAAAAATGAAAGTACAATTAGAGAGAACAATTTTGAAATCTTAGGAAAAAGTAAAAGCTTTGAAAACAAAATCATTTAAGCTATGAAATATTAACAAAGTTATAACACACATGCTGTTAACACCAAGGTTTGGAGAACTTAAGGACTTTCCCAGGATGTACTTAGCCAATGTTATGAATATGAGTCTTCTATGCAAATAATATACAGTTATGTTTGTCATTTTTAATGATATAAGGGTGGCATTACCATCCCACCAACTTGTGAGTTTGTTTTTGTTTGGGCATGGGCATTTTTAGTGAATAAATGCACTTTAAAAATGTTTTATTGGAGCAACTTAAAAAATTACTTCAACTGGTAACAAGCAATTGACTTGATTTTATTCAAATTATATGAACCTTTTCAGTAAAATGAATTTGAATTGCTTTGTTGAACCTTTTTAAAAACATGTGACGGAACAAAAAATTCAATTAACGCAAATCCAAATAAAACTCACATTCAAATAAAATGTTCAGTTTGCTACATTATATTTACTGTAATACCAACTTGAATGATTTAGGTTAATCTAAACTGATATTCCTAATTGGACTAAATATTTTATTCATGTAGTATTAAATTGATTATTTGTTAAGGAAAAAAATGTTTCAAATAAAGCAAACTACAACAATGTACTGCTTTTGGTTCATTACGGTAAACTAATTATTGAAATTTGCACAGCTAGTCCTAAAAATACACCCTAAACAGAACAGCTTTGATATTATTTACAATTAACAGTGTTTAGTTTTTGATGATGATCTGTAAATTCTCAGGTAGATGAAAAGCTTCATCTCCCTCCTTCCAGATAACAAAATTGGCCATGATTACTTTCTGCAAGTCATGCCTGGCCCCCTCAGCTTGAGAATTCTGGTACAACATCAATCATGCTTTTAGTAAATTATATCCATACATTGGGTAAAGGTATCCATATACTACACTGGCAGACCACAGGAAATGCCTTACACAATTACCTAAGTGCAATTACCTTACAGATGACCTTTCCAGGTATACAGTACAAATTGTAGTGATCTGTTTCAGTGTTGTGCCATGTTAGTGTCCCTGCACCTCACTCATCACTGGTGAATTTCAGACCATAGGACCACTGTTATGCACTTTCAGCTGTGAAGCAGGTAGGTGGTATTCTGCACGATTACTTAGTTAATATTGCATCAGGTGCTGCTTTGTTGCTGGAGCATTCATGCATATTAATGTTAACAACAGGCCGGGAATAGTCCACAACTTAAAAATATTCAGTAAATATTTGTATTGACCATTGTCAATAAACCATTAGTAAATAGTTTACAGGAGTGGATCTATTGTTTCAAAAATGTTCTATGACTGGACACTTTTGAAGGGTGTAGTTTTCTGTAAGTGTAAATCATTATTGCATCTTCACAGTCAATGATAAAAGCACCAATGTTAAATTCCTGGATGTTTAACAAGATCCCTACTTTTTCCTAAATGAGTAATACAGAAGTCTAATATTTACAGAAAAAAAACATTAATTTAGGAAGAATCTGAGTTTATTTTAGCTGAGAAATCACCAGATAGTTACACATTCCTTCATTAATCAAGAGATACTGGTCGAGGAGTAGGCCGTAAAATAATTAATTGTGACAAAATGCAAATTGCTTCTAAACATTTAGGTGACTTCACATCTTTTCAGGCACTAATTTTAAATATTAAAACAGATTCCATCACAATTGTATTGCTAGTCTACTGACCACCAGGGCTATATATTCATTGTTCATGACTGAATTTGGCAATCTTTTATCTCATTTGGGTAAAAACTGTGATTGTGTAAAGTTGTTGGGGAATTTTAATGCACACATTGATGTTAAAACTGTTAGCAAATGTTTTAACTATTTTTTAAATTCAGTAGGATTCAGTAGGATTTTGTCAGATTGTCAAAGGTCCAACTCATAATCATAACCACACATTAGACTTAATTATACCTGAAAGAGTTGAAATTTGAAATTTAAATATTACTGCATTAAATTAAGTTAATTCTGATCACTCCTTAATTACATCTGATTTGGTTCTGCCCATACCAATATTCTCACAGATGAAAACAAAGACATCTAGAATACTGCTTCAAAGTTTATAAATATTTTGAATAAGTCAAATGTAATCATGGAAAACAATTTAGATCAGCTATAATCAAATTATAATATGACTTTGAGAGAGGCTTTAGACACAGTGGCTCCCCTTAAAACAATGAACACATAGAAACTCACCCTGGTTTAATGAGAGCACTTGAGATCTTAAATTAGTCAACAACTAGAGTATAGATGGAGAACAACTGGTGTAGTACCTGATGCACTAAAAGTATCAGTCATAAAACAATTACTCAAAAAGTCAGACCTAGACCCACATACAGTATTCTTAATAATTATAGAGCTAGAAAACACAATTTACTTTCTGCACTGGTCATAGCACAGAAACAGCACTAATGCGTGTTGGAAACAACATTCTGATATCCTCAGAGGAAGGAAATTCCACTGTAATTATGTTAGACTTAAGTGCAGCGTTTGACACCATTGGCCATTCTATTTTAGAAAATGGCTGGAAGATTACATTGGGATTACAGGCAATGTCCTTGACTGATTAATTTTTATTTATCAAATCTATTCCAGTACATACCGAAAATGTGCTGACAGTACTCCATTATGCACAGTAGTAAAATAAGGTTGTACTGCAAGGCTCAGTATTGGGACCTTTACTGTTTTCACTTTATGTACTTCCACTGGGATTTATCATTAGAAAACATAGCATTTATTTTCACTCACACACATGACAACCAGTTATTTCTTTGTTAGAACAAATTATGTTTCTTTGATGTTGTCCTTAACTTGATATGTCAGTGAATTAAAGGAATGGATGGGAACTAAAAAACAGAAATGGTAATTACTGGAGGGAGTATTGCTGATATCAATAATATTTTGTCATTATTTAACTTAATTTGAATCACCATTAGTTTTACTGAAATAGCCTGCAACTAGGTGTTATCTTTGACACTAGCATTTCATTTAAAGCGCACATTACTAAACTATCCAAAACATGTTTTTTTCCATCCTAAAAATGTGAGAAATGTGGCTTCAATGTGCAGGATACCAAGACATTAGTTCAAGCATTTATTTCTAGTTCACTGGTTGCTCAAATTGTCCTTTATTCATCTTTCAGTTAATTCAAAATGTTGCTACAATAATTATTAGAAGAACAAGAAAATACAAACACAACTGCAGGTCTTAAATCCTTACCTTGACTTTTGGTTATGTTTTAGGCAGATTTCAAAATACTCCTTTTAACTTATAAAGCCTTAAAATGGGCAAGATCCTGTTTGCTTATCTGTATCTTATCTGTACTTACAAGCTAGAGCGCACATTAACATATCAAGATGTCATTCTGCTTATGATTTCAAGGATTAATAAAATAATAGTAGGCAGTCAAGCTTTTAGTTACAGGGCTCCAAAGTTGTAGAATGGTCTGCCTGCTACTATAAGAGATGCCTCTTCAGTCTCAGCTTTTAAATTCAGTTTAGCACACCCAGACTACAGCTACTGATTAACTGTGCACACTGCATCCCTGTTGTTAGTCATTAATACTAAAAATAAGTAATATGATATTTATAACATGTTGATAACATTCACCTACTCTGTTTCACAGTTGGTGCCACTGCTCTACTGCCAAGTGGTTTTCTTGCCGATGGAAAAGTCATCTCTGATAAAGGAGCACTGGAATCCTCATGTAGAAGGGTTCTTTCATCATATCTGCTAGCCCAGTATTGACTCAGCTGTGGAACGGCCAGCAAGGGAGAAGCAACATGTTGGCTGAGGTTTCTAGAACTCTGAACAAATCTGAATCCTCATATGTCACATAATCAAGTATCTATCTATCTATCTATCTATCTATCTATCTATCTATCTATCTATCTATCTATCTATCTATCTATCTATCTATCTATCTATCTATCTATCTATCTATCTATCTATCTATTCTTGCATTTTGCTTTATTGCTTGTACTATTGTATTATATTCCTGAGACGGCAATGATAGATTGGCCGTCTAGATCTGTGAAGAGGATTACTTATGCTATGTTTTGCATGTTATATTTACCTCATTTTTTGACACCCATTGCACGCCAAACCTACCTGGAAAGGGGACTCTCTATAAATTGTCTTTCCCAAGATTTTTTTCATTTTTTGGGGGAGTTTTTTCTTGTCTTCTTAGGGAGTCAAGGCTGTGGAGCTGTCAAAACAAAGAGCCTGTCAAAGCTCAGTGTGGCACTCCTTTTTTTGGGCTATACAAAAATTTGTTGTTGTTTATCAAAATCACTATCCAAGTATTGTAACCTTATGTTTCCTTTTATCTTGAAGGTGTATTTTACAGCCAAAAACAATTCATCTATTCATCTACATCACTGGATGCGGTCATAACGTTTAAGGGGTTTAAGGTTTCTTTATTTAGTCATGCCTTCTCAGTTGCAACTAATAACAGACAAAATGAAATAAAACAAACAAATAGAAATAAGACAGGTTAAGGTAAGGCAGTTAGATAATGATCATCACCTATATCTTCATAGTCTGTCATAATGACAAAATCTGAGGAGAAAATTCATGAAACAAATTATGAGATTTCTTTGAATGCAAGGAATTTGTGAACTCTACCTCTCAAAAGAGGTATTCATCGAATTTATTGCCTATGCATGTATGCATTTCTTAAACATTATGAGTTGCATGCCTAAAACCAAAAACACTTTATATGGCAGTTGATGTTTTTCAGTCAAAGGCTCTGTAGTGTTCTAAGTACCATGCACTCAGTTTCCTTGAAATAGAAGACAATGTGTCTTGTAGAAAAACCATTTGGGCAATCATCACAAACCTCAGGAAGGCCTTTTAATGAACAGTGTGCCAAACTCTTTCTAGTTGTGCATTTCAATATAGTACAGGTAAGTTGTTTTTTTTTTTTTTTTTTAAAGAATATATAATGCACATGGGAGGCAGCTAAAAAGACCAAATGAAGGTAATTCCATGCCAGGCCAGGGGGTGGCGTGGTGTGCTAACTCTTTCTCTGTTATCCCTGCAGACAAAACACGGGACATTCTGCCTGATTCTGGCCATGATGACATCACTTCTGGGAGTGGCCATGATGATGTCATTTCTGGAGCCAGCTATGAAGATGTAACTTCCGGTTCGTATCACCCTGACATCACTTCCAGTTTCCTGCCTTAAAACCCAGACCACTTCCTAAGTTTCCTCAGTTCTATATTGGACTCAATCCTGAACACATCTGTGCAACCTTTTTTGCCTTTTTGCAGCCAGGGCTCAACTATACAGATGGCAGCCGCAAATCTTTTTTCTGTGTGTTAAGGCTATTTATTTCACAACAGTCAATGTCAGGATAGCTTTGTGTCAGACTATTTGCAATATCTTTATTGAGGGCACGCAGTGGAATCTGGAAAATCTGTTACCTCTAATCAAGGTTTGGAGAGAAAGCTTTCATGCAAATAGTATACAATTTAAAACTGGTGTCTCTTTGCCAAGAGAGCATAGCACACTCTAACAAATCTCTGAAGTGTCATGCACATCTTTAAAGAATCTATGCTTAACTCTAAACTGCAAGCAGTGGACCAAATTGATGAATGAGTGGGGAATAGTACTTCAAAAAGTGGTGTTTGAGCAAAAGAGCAGAGTGTGGAAAACCTCGTTTTTCTCTGAATTCTGAGATCTTGAAATAAAGAGCTACAGAATGCTGATTATGAAAAGGAGTTAACACTAGGCCAACAATATATTTTAGGTCTGTTAGAATCTTCCACACTGGATCCTCTGTGTAAACTCTATAGACAGTAAATAGAGGTAAAAGTCTCAGAAGAATCCAATTTTCATAAGTGATTCTTCCTGCTATTTTTTTCTGGAAACAGAATTGATACGAACAGTATGAAGGTGGTTTGTTTGATTTGTCCACTTGTAAGAAAATTCAATACTGACTGATTTAGATCATTCAGTGTAAAATGCTTTTTGGGCACCAATAAAGACATGCAGAGCTAGTTCCACTGGTACAATTCCTTCAAACACATCATGTTCAATTACAGTTTTCCCTAACTTGTTAATATAAACACCATGTTGCTCTCAAATCACAAGATCATTTTCCAGTGGTTCCAGCACTTTCTCATACCCATAACACTGTACATTATCACTTTTAATCAAAGCAGCCAAACAGATGGGTAAAAAACATGAGTGGAAGCCAAGTGGCAGATTATCTCGTATAAAGCAGTATATTTTGTTTGATGTGCCAACAGTAATGTAAATCTCAAAATCATCCATATAAACTATCAAAGAGACAAGTAAATCTTGTGAAAATAATTGATTCTCTTCAAAAAGTATTATTCTGCCATGGAAGAACTTGAACACTGACATTCCACTCTCCATTTGTGGAATAAAATTCATGTTCCTTGAAGATCTAGCAGCTACCACTGATATGGTAGTCAATTCACTTGAAGGAGAAAGATCTGTAATTAAAATCTATAAATGCAGCCTCCGAAGAATGAATCAAAATTGAATAGGAAACTCTTATGACCTAATTCTGCAACATGTTTAATAATAATGATAATACATTTTATTTATATGACACCTTTCCCTGCTATTGTGTTGCTCCACAAAGAGACAGTAATGGTTTTATGTATGGGACCAGGAGAAATGCAAAACCTGAAAAGCAATAATAGGTCAGAACCAAAAGTCAATCCAATACTTCAAACAATCAGAAATTTAATCAAAATTCTGAAGTCAAAAACGAGAGCAAAAGTTCAAAAACCAGCAAGTCAAAAAAGACAATGATCCTAAACGAGTGTCATAAATAACATCACTTTTAAAAATTTTGGGTATTGAATGGAAGAATCCATTGTGTAGGGTTTTGATTTTTTATTTATTTGGGTAAAATTTTATTTTTCAGATTCATTGTGACATTTCATGTGACCATGAGTGACGCTCCAATTATGTTAGCTGAAGTCCTACTATAAATAACGCTGTGTTGCCATATAGTTCCATCCACCAGTGGATAAAAAACTCTAAAACAAATCTGTAGCATAGTTTGCTCCATTTCAGTCTGTAAAAATATTAACTTTTATTTTGGTTTTAAACTCCCTTCTGCTTCAGACTTTTCTTATTGTTTTCTCAGTTTTGTCTTGCTGGTTCGAATGGTTTTTTTATTCTTGACCTTTGCCAGTTCCTCTTTACAACTTGACTGCCTAACATTACATCTCCTGATCTCCCTGTTTTTCAAAATAATCTGTCCATACATTTAGCAAGGGACCATGAATGATCCTGAGATGTTTGCTGTTGTTTTAATAGTTCATTCCACTCAAGCAGGATATAATAATATAATAATACAGGGAACAAATGTAGGGTCTTGCAGTTACTAATTTGCAGCAAATGTTCAGAATGTCTTGAGTGAAATTTCAGGTCTCGAAGACACCCTCAAAAAGTTTACTGTGTATTGACAGGGATTCAGGTTTATTAGCCAAAGTGAAATATAATTGAATCTTTAACTTTGCACTTATACAGGTGATGGGGCAAAAGTAGTGTGGATAGTTTTCTTATTAATAGAAAAGCCTCTTGCACGGGTGTTGGTTCTTCATTAAGTTATGTCCAGCCACTTGTGATGCTTGAATGATACCCAAACTTGTCACAAGACCCACTGCATTGAATCCTTTAAGATGAAGCATAAAAGAAACAACAAAGAACTTCTTCAGAACCTTTATGTTAGGTAGAATGCCCAGTGCAGTTTGGCTGGTCTTCTGGCTTTGGAACCCCTGCAAAAAAAAAAAATTCACTACTGGAGTATTTTAAATTTTTTTCTGTCCACCAGAGCCATCTGATCTTATCATTGAACTGTCATTTATAAACTTAAAAAACAATGCTATATTTAAGGACTCTTTTACTTAATTATATATCTTTTTTAAGTACTGTAAGTGTGCATTATTTTATATCCTATGTACAGTATACTATTTAATTATTATTCTTATCTAATTTTTTTGCATGTAATTACTTTATAACATCTTGTAGTTTGAATTACATACTTTGCATTAAAATGTGCTATAGAAAGAAATGTTGTGTTATTTAACATGTCCTCCCTCAAAAAGCAGGGATTCCCTTTAACATCATGTCTGCCCTACCTGTGGACATATGGAGACTGACAGGTCTAATTTGACTTCTCAGGAGAGGCGTCACTGGAACTATATTTGGAACTTTGTTTTTATTGTGTCCAATCTGGACATGTTGTAGCAAACTGTGCTTACTTGCTGGAAAACTAAAAAGTCCATCACATTTTGGGGTTGGACTTTTGTAGTGAAATCCTAACAAGAAATAATTTCCTTTTATTTTTTTATTTGTTAACGGGATCCAAACAAACGCATATTCACTCCACCAAACCTCATGTAAACTGGGCGCTCTAGTTTCTCAGCAAATGTTTGCAATCAGCTCCCATATATCCTGAAAGTACTTTGTGTGGAGAATGTAAATGTGCACCATCAAATCACATGACCCAGCCATATATATATATATATATATAAACAGCATGAAAACTTTACAAAAGTAAGGACAAAAATAGTAAAGTAGTCAAAACAACATTAGTCATAAATTCAAGTGCAGAATTGGATACCACATATTTCAAAGACTCCAAATCCAAATAAGACTGAGTGAACATTTTACAGCTGACTTAAGTCTTTTGCACATGTTACTGGAAAACAAAAAGGAAAGTATATGGATGACATCTGTGTAGCCACTAAATCAACAATAAAAGTTTGGAATTGTTTCTCTCATTAGGAAATAGATCACACGTTTAATATCATTTTTACAAATATTTATTTGGATCAGTTGACACAATTTGCATTAGAAGTTAATCAACAGCATGGTCCCATAAGGAGAATTCAGAGTAATGGGAAAATGTATTGAAAAAGCAAATTGTTGGTGTGAAAAGTGAAACTTTTGCAAGAAGCAAAACAATGAAAACCCATACTGTGTTACATTATTCTGTATCACAAATAATGGAGTATAAAACTATAATTGTTATTTTACATTAAGAATACAATTCATAATTTTGGTTTCTGTAAGATGTTTGCTTTTCTGATTCACTCAGCCTCAATAGCAACTCAGCATAGAATTGCATCATATTGTATGGTGTTTTACGAATGAAACTGTTAATATGTTGCAGAATCAATTGACATACAGGATCATCTGTTTATTTATATTATGCCCAAGTAAGAGCATTCCCCACTAGCTCAAAATAAATCACAGGAAGACAAAGTCACACAGAAGTTTTTATTTGTAAAAATCACGCAGGAAGGGATGCACAGTAGGAGAAAACTTAACGTGCAAAATGGAAAAACAAAGATAAATGGCTGAAAAACAATAAACCTTAACAAATTATTCAAAATGTTTTATTCCTTTTACATAGAAAAAAATGAGAAATTAAGCAACAGAGTCAGTAATTAACATGAAAGAATCTTGTACTAAATCTAAGTCTTTAGTACAGTTTAATCATCAAAAACAAAAGAATATTCCAAACAAAATTCTCACAAGAGATAAAGTACAATATTTCCAAAACTAAATTTCTTGGGAGATGGTTGCAGTGATAGAAATAATGAAATGATTCAGAGGAGGGGCATGGTCAAAGGAGTTAAAACTAGCTATAGGTACAGCAATTTGTTGTGATAAGTGAAGTTTTAAATAGTCTCCACAGGTTTACTAATGATAACACCAAATGTGATAACGCCATTGTCAACTTCGGTTTGTTGAACATACTCTCACGAGCAAGGGGCATCTCATTCAGAATCTCCTCAACGTAACAAATTCACTAACCCAGGGTTTGTTTACATCTGCCAGCCCTGTGTCTCTGGCCGGGGAGGAAGTCTCATGATAATTTATGACGAGAAGTGGAAAGTCCTGCTGTTGTCTGTTCCTGCCTTCAGCTCTTTTGAATCTATCGTGTGTCAATTGACTAGACCTATTCCTACTATTATTGCAACTGTTTATCACCCCCCTAAATCAAATAATGACTTTTTAAATGACTTTGCTGTTTCTTTTACACACCTATCTATTGTTTCATCAAACATAATACTTCTGGGGGATTTTAATATACATATGGATAATCCCCATGTCCCTCTTACTAGAAACTTTACATCCTGCCTTGAGAGTTTTGGATTCCAGCAGAATACTGATGTTCCCACTCACTCTAAAGGACATATCTTGGATTTGATCTGCTGCTCTGGAGTTACCCCCCTTGATTGTACTGCAAATGAACTCCCCATAACTGATCATTTTTTTCTTTCATTCAATGTTAAACTTGCTCTTTCCATTACTAAGCTTCTCTATCTCATGTATTTCCATAATATTAAGAATATTAACTTGGATTTTTTTCTCCTATAGTATTGATTCTCTTATGGACATTCGTAATTTATCCACTTCTGAAGAACTGGTCTCACACTGTAACACTGGATTGTATGGTATTCTTAACTCTATCGCTCTGTTAAAAACTACCTGTAGATCTGTTTCCTTCTCTTTTTCTGCTCCCCGGTTCACGCCTGAACTTTGGCTTTTGAAAGCCAAAGGCCGGCAAATTGAACAGTTATATAAAAAAACAAGACTCTTTGTTCACAAAGAGATGTATAAAAACCATATATTATATTACAAGGACTGTATTGCTCAAACCAACTATTATACTCACATAATTTCTTTCAATAAAGGTAAGACCAAGTCATTGTTTTCACTGCTTAATAATATCATACAGCCCCTGGATTCTATACCTTCTCACCTTTATTGAACTGATTTTTGCATTTCTCTTATGTCCTTTTTTTAATGAAAAATCCAGAGGATACACCAGTCTCTCGGTATGGATTCATCCAGTACTTCCTTTGAATTTCATCCACCTACTCACTCATTAACCTCTTTTCCGCTTCTTACTTTCTCAGAAATCTCAGATCTCATCTGTAAATCTAAGCCATTCACTTGTCAACTGGATCCCCTTCCCACGGTTCTGGTTAAAGCCTGCCTCCCTTCTTTGGTTCATTTTATTTCTGCTATAATTCACTCCTCTCTCACCACTGGAACTGTTCCTTCATCTTTTAAAACTGGTGCAATAACCCAAATACTGAAAAAACCTGGTGCCGATCCAACTAATTTCAGTCATTTTCGTCCTATTTCTAATCTACCCTTTATTTCCAAAATTCTTGAAAAAATAATGGCTATTCAACTTTATTCTCATTTATCTCAAAATAATCTGTATGAACAGTTCCAGTTTGGTTTTTGCATCCTCCGTAGTACAGAAATGACACTTATCAAAATTACTAATGTCCTCCTTATGGCAGCTGATTCTGGTTTAATCACTATTCTCATCCTCCTTGATCTGAATGCGGCCTTTGACACTATTTGTCACACCACTCTTCTCAATAGATTATCCTTGATTGGCATTACCAACACTCCACTAGATTGGTTCAGATCCTACCTTTCAGGCCGCACTCAGTTCATTCATATATTTTAATTAACCAATAGGAAAGAAAGTACAATCTCTCTACTCTGTATATACCCCTGTTCTTCAACACATTGTCACCTGGCTGCATTACTTACACAGACAATATATTTTCATTATGAGACAGCAATAGTAATTCACTTTAAATTTTTCACTTATATCAACAACTAGAACTCTAATCTTTCAATTACTATGCATGATACTAACGCTGTTCATTTTCTAGAAATTACTGTCAAATCTTGTAAAAAATCATTTTCAGTTTTCTTTGTGCAGGTAGCTCACAGATTTCAAAACTTTATTACATGCTCCTAGCTTCCACCCATAGTCATTGATCAATAATTTGCCTTTGTAACAATTCTCCCAACTGAAACATATCTGTTCCAAACGTTGGGATTTTATGAAAGCATCCCAAGATATGAAATTACATTTTTGTAATATGTAATAAAGAGCTGTACATATTAATAGAATTTTTTTACCATCTCCTAAATCTAAAACATGAAATACCCCATTTGTTTGTGCTTCTTGACAACACCATAAAGCAGATCTTATTAAAACAATTGCATATATAAGCCTTTTCTTTAACATTATCTCATCCTCTGTTATTTGTGTTTTAACAGAGTTGCAGTTATATAGATTTATTGGTGAATCATCTTCATACCTTTTTCCCTTCCCGTTCTGACTATAGTTTAAAAGGGTAGTGTATTTATGGATATATCCTTGCCCTTTACAATATATTGGTAAAACTATATGGTCCATTATACACAGAACTGCAGAACACAAAAGACAACATTAGGCCACATTTGGTAAAAGATCCTATCTCTAGACAGTTCATTACTGTAAAAAAAATAATCACAATGCAAAAAAGCTTTTTGAATTCATGAATTATTTACCTTAAGGATTTAAAAGAGACATTTGACCATTCATCTTTCCTTTGACAAGACATCCCTAGGCCCGCTTTACACTTCTGGGTTGATTGTTTTCGTTTTTCCTAGTCTCAGCACATTGATAAGTTTGGGTGAGCTTACACAGTTTCAATAATCCTTCAGCCAAGATTGCAGTGGATTAATAAGGCAACATGATATTAGTGTTATCTTTTCAATTTCATACAGTGCCAGGATTACTAGAACATAATTCAGAAAATTACTCATTTGTTGCAAGATGTATATTTTGGCACTTCCTATGTTAGGTAAGCCACCACAGAATTTAAGAACTGGCTAGTGTTCCTACACTTTTATTTAATATTGTCTGAATCTCCTTCCTGTGTTCATCATTCCAGTCATTTTTTATGTTATCAGATATTCTACCGGTTTAATTCATCCTCAGATGCTCATATATATTTGACACCACAGGGTTACTCAATCCTCTGTTATTACATAAGTGTTTTCGTGAT
Source organism: Polypterus senegalus (assembly GCF_016835505.1). NCBI lineage: Eukaryota > Metazoa > Chordata > Cladistia > Polypteriformes > Polypteridae > Polypterus > Polypterus senegalus. Next base: position 178,118,295 of record NC_053155.1, on the reverse strand, counting down.
TTTAATGTTTAGCTTCAATTCTTTTTAAATAGAAGTCCCAATGAAGAGGCTTTCTCAAAATGTGTTAGCTGATATTTTATTTAAATATATTGATTTCAATATATTCTATTCTTTTACTGGAATTTCAATAGAATAATATTTGATGAAGGATAATTTCAGACAATGAAATCTGCTTCGGTTTATTCTGTAGTTTTATATTCATTAACTACAATATTTTGACTTTTGCATTTCCCTTCTGTCTTCCTTACTACAGTTTTGTTTTTGTTTTCATGCCATTGGCTTTTGTTGTGATGTTTTTATCTATTTTGAGACCTTTGCATATACATAGATATAAGTGTGATGAAGATTTTACCATTTTTTGCATTCTGAGTGGTGCAAACTGTTTCTTAACTCTGTTATGCAAATTAATCAAATATATTTATGATTGTTTTGTCATTTTCCTCAGTGTTGCCATAGTGAACTGACCTGTGCACATAACAAACTCCGTCAAGTTTGCTCTATTAAAGGACGTTCATCTTGGAGACATTCATAAAGGCGACCTTGACTACTCTTTATTAACATAACATTTTTCTATGCCATCTCACAATGGCTTTTTACATGCGTTGTTGACTGAATAGAAAGTTGGAGCTTTTTCTGTTATTTATTTGCTTCATGAAAGAGGCAGATGTCACATTTTTGTTTTTGAAATATTTTACAACAAGCATGTCACTTGTGAGGGAGATTTGCTCAGACTGCTTCGACACGGTTTGTATGGGTAGGCATAAGTCACATCCTCAGTGTTTCAGTTACTTGTACTAACTTTTGAAGCTTGAGCTGATCACAGCTGGCAAATTCCTTCTTGAACCTGGGACACTGATAATCATACAGTATATCGAGACTGACACATAACAGCAAGAGGTTGGTGCAAACAGTGCATTGTGTATTTTATTCCAAGTGTGCAATGTCTGATTCTTCAATGAATAAATAAATAACCTAATACAACCCTATGTGTGAAGAAAAAATGCAGTAAATAATTCTCAATAAATATTTTCATTTTAATCCATGAATAAAAACTCACTTGGGATAATCTCTTCTTTTTCTTCTTCCCCAGTGCTGTCTCTTTCTCTCTCACCTCCCCCGTTCACCCTCTTATGGTCTTACAGCAGGACTGAAATGCCAGTGAATGAGATCAACCTTTTAGCTCTTCCTTGTCCCAGCCACCTTAATTGGTACCCGCTGGGACTTTCCTGTTGCCATTCTTCTGCATCCAAAGGCTTGCATGAGCCCTGATTGCTCATGATCCTTGACTCAGCAATGGTGATCTACCTCTGGAGCACCACACCTTTTCTCTGCCATGGGGTCTCCCATCCACTTTGCTTCCAGACTTCTGCACTGGTTCCTTCAGCATTCTGCTATCTCCCTTTTCCTCTGTTTTTACCTTCTCTTTTCTTTTTCTCCTCCTCAGCCTCCTTTAATGTTATGTGGGTGAATGTGTGCTTTGCATAACAACCCATGGAATGTCAGTGAGAAAACCGGCAGGGCTGATTGCACCCTCATGTGCAAATGTGGCCAGCCAATTTCCTCATAATACTGGGACCACAAAGCTTTGCATCACCATGCACCTACACCCACAAATTCCAGAGCTGCACTGTTTTTATTTAAATTTGCTTTGGGCAGGATGGGTTATAGTATACATTGATACCTTTAAACCTTTTTATCCAGAGCAGGGGGACAGTGGAGCCTATCCTAGCAAATAACAGGCACAGACAAGAACAATCCCTGGACACAGCACCAGCCCATTGCAGGATGGACAAGTACATAAAGGGTCCATTTAGCATTGACCTAACTTGCATGTCTTTGGACTGTGGGAGGAAGCTGGAGCAAATCTACTGTGACCCACGTGCAAACTCCATGCAGGGATCACCCAGGGACATGTCACATGAACCCCTTATTATAAGAAAGCACCACTGCTGAGTCATGATGCTCCTAATTTGTTTTTTATCATATTTACATTCACTTTGATCTTTAAAACTGAAAAGAATGCCCTTTATTTGAGACTTATTTTAGTAACATAACACAGCCATTGGGGAAGGGGAGATTGTGGGCACCCTCCTGCCACTCCTTAAACTCCTCTAAATATCAGTAATACCTCAAGTTCACATTCACTAAAGTTTTGTTTTCTGTGTTCTTCCATAGTTTGAAAGTAAGGACATCACTCAAGAGCATCACCATATTTATTGGTTGATTAGGTAATGAATTTTCAAAAAGGGCATGTTTTAAGCTATACTGTACATGGTTTCAAACACGTGCTTAGGGGCAGCTAAAGGGCCCAAGCAAGCGTAAAAGTACGAATGATGGGGGAACAGGACAGAGTACTAAAGCTTTTTCTTCTCATCAACAGAAAAACAGAAGAACAACCATAAAATATCTCGATTCCATACGACTTCAATACTTTCTGTCCAGTAACGATCTCTTCAGTTCCAGTTCCACGCAAATGACTTCACTTCCGGCTTCATCTGATTACGCCGGCTGTCAACCAAAGAAGATGTCATTTCCACCTCCTAATTTCCTACCAACTCACTTCTGTTTATTGTTTATCCTACTTCCTCTCTGTCTAAAAAAATACCTCCGAAATCTCAATGTCTCTGTCGAATTTCTTATTGTGCCATTTGCGACCCGATTTCAACCATTAAAAAAAGAAGAAACTAAGCCAGATATCATATAAGAAATTCCTCAACCCTTAAAGTATTCTGTGTCTTTTTATCATTTCACAATGGTTACCAACAGGATTTGACCGAGAGTAGCTAAAAGTGATTGGGCGCATAGTTTTAAGTTCAGCTGGGATCTAAAAAAGAACTTGACATGGGACCTGGTATAAGTATGGTTTTAAATAATGTGTTTTTTTTTTTTTTGTATACACTATTTTTGCCATCCTGGCATAGCAAAAGTTAAGTATGGGGTCTTTTATCCATGAGACCATTAGGCCACTAACAACTTTTAGTGACTGCATGATTGTCCTCTGCATCAGACTGGTGTCCCATTCAAGGTTGATTCCTATATTTCCCCTATTGATTCCAGGTCAGGTATTGATAGTTTATTTACCACCAATAGCAACTATTCTTTGAAAAAAGTTTATTCTAAAACTGTAGGGCATTCTAACATGCCTTTAAACTAAGATACTGACTGCATTTATCTTGGTGAATTAAGACAAACCAGAATAAAGTGTTTTTATTTCTCACTTGCCAAAATGAAAAGTCTCCTACCATAACATGTGAAATATCAAAAAAAAGCAGTGGCAGTGGCTCACTATTAACATAATGTAAAGGTAACTAAGGAGATTTGTCAGTATTTTAGTAGGATGGTCAAGAAGGAGATGAATTGTTTTGGGAGTAACATGAAGAACTTAAATATGCAACATATAATGAAACAGAAAATGCTATAAAATCACATTTTCTTTTTACTTTTCATGTGTGAAAGCAACTATGGGTACTTTTAATAAGGTAATAAAAAATACAAATTTTTGTAGAGTGCTGTTTAGATTAATAAGGGTGAAGTGAAATAAATTGTGGAGTTTTGATAGCATTTATCTCAGAGTTTTTAACAAGGTTACTGAGTAAACATCTTATGGCAAGAAAATGTGTATTATGGAACAGTCAACACAGGTTTAGGGAGGAATATTGTGTTTCAGAGAGTTGCATACGAGATGATGTTATCCATCTTATATTTCAAAAAGCTTTTGATAAGGTACCACATGAAAGGCTTGTGATCAAATTAACAGAAGTGGGAGTTCAAGGTTTAGTATGTAGATGTGACATTAACTTCAGAAGCAAAAGGTTAGGGTGAAAGAAAGTATGAATTAGCATAAGTGCCCTAATTCAGTGTGTATATAAGTAATGTAATGATTTACTTTATGAGGTAAAAGTATATAATAAACAATAATAGTTATGTCAAAAATTTGAAATATTACAATGTATGCTTCAATTTAAATGTTCAAAGTCTCAATATTCTCGATTGTATTAGAAATTTGTCATTTTTCATCCTTTGACAGAGGTCCATAGGGGACTAGTTACCAAGTAAAGAATTAAAAATCAAAAGTAACATTATATTTATAATAACTGAACAGTAACTTTCAAATAGCATAAAACAGCACTCCACAAGACTCTCATTGATCCAGATATTTTTGAGGTTTTGTAAAAAGGAATAACTTTGACCCCCTGTATTTTATTAGGGGGTGAACTCATTGGGTCGGTTGATGTGACTTGCACAGTTATAAACCTTTCTTCTCATTTTTGCTGAAGACACTTGTTGGTTTACTCTTTATCATAAGGGTGTAATTTCCTGCACAAAAAATAGTGTGTGAATGACATCTTGCATATCTAGACATTACGATGAGTCGAACAATGTATCAAATGTGGCAGTTTTAACATACCAGTTGGTTAGGAGATACCAGACAAAAAAAGCTGAAGTGATTTCAAAGCATTCATAAGTAAGTCTTACGAATATAAAATATTATATGAGAGAAGTAAAAATGTATGATTTGTATGCATAAATGGGGTCAGAACTAAGTACACCTTATGAGATGGTCCACCTAGGTGTCACTGTGAACTCTTTATTTTCTTCATCCAGACAGTGTACAGAAATGATTAGGATGGCTAATAGGACATTAAGTTACATAGCCTGATGTGTGTAGTGTACATGAAGGGAGGTTATACTTAAGCAATATCAAACATAGGTGAGGCCTCATCTGGAGTACTGTGTGCATTTTAGGCCTCCATGTTACAATAAAAAACGCCAAAGAACATCCAGGGAAGAGCAGCTAGGCAGATTCTAGGATTGTTTGATATGACATATAAAGAAAGAGTGAATCTGAATTTTTGGAGACAAGAATACAGAAACACAGACAAATGCTGTTTATGGTAAACTTTACAAACCATTAGGAGTTTTTCACTCACTCAGAGAGTAGGACTTTGGGGATGTCCAAAACTCTTATTCAACTCTATTTTTCATCAATCAAGTAGTCTTTCTGCACTGCTCTCTTAATTTCACTGCTGAATTCCTATTTATCCTAATTTTTGGTAGCATGTTCTTCACTTTATGGACTTATATGGTTTTAGATTCGGGATTTCTGCCTGGCTACTACACCCTGGATTATGAGGCATGAATTGCAGATTTCCACTGCTAAGAAACAGCTGTCAATGACAATTAATGTTTGGTACTCTGTGAAAAACATTAAGTTTGAAAGAAGCTAAGAAAAAGTTACATTTTTAAAAGTAAGAAGTCTTTGCAATTTATAGTAAGTTGATAAACACATGGAAATCAAATTCAAAATAGCAATGTGATGGACTGTGGTCATAAGAACTACAGAGCCAACATTAAAAAAACTAATAAATGGCTAAATATTAATTTGTATTTTAGACAGAAATCCAAACAACTCTGAATTATCTGGAATAGGATTACTGTAAGTGTAAGTATAAGTAACTTTAAATGCACACAAAAGACAAAATGCGTGACTTAAAATGTTTCAAAACAGTTTTCAACTTGGGCAATAATCTGTTCCAATTGTCCTAAACAGTGTGACATTACAGCAGAAGGTATCTTTTTAGACCATCTGACAATTTATTTTCTGAATAGTAAACAATAATTGTGGAATTAATTGAAGATCATTAATGCCACGCCAGTAAAAGAAAACTAGTAATCTGGGTTAGATGTATTTTCAATGCATGTACAGTGTACAGAGTTTCATTAACCACAAGCAAATTTTACTTAAATGTGCAGGTTTCAAAAACTCTCCTGGATAAGCATTATGGCATTCTATCTTCTTTAAAGTGATAAATTATTTATGAAATTCATGGAAAAATAGAAGAACTCTCTCTTACTGAAAACCAAAGGATGCTAGCTGGGCAATTTAATTAAATGTTGCTGGTCAATCACAGGTTTAGTAAACACATATTACAAAATGCATTCCAATCACAATTACCAAAAGAATGACAATTAGTACAAAATGCAGCAGAAAGAATTTTAATAAAAAAAGAAAACCAGAGCAGTCTTAGCAGCATTACACTGGCTGCCTGTGTTCTTTAAGATTCTTTATGCTTTCTTTGAAAATACTCTTAATTATAAAACACTTTGAACAATCTTGTGCTTTATGTTTTGGAGTGTTTGTTCCCCCTACATTCCTAACCTTACGAATAACCTTAGACCCTCCCAACACTGGCTTGCTCACTATTCTAACAGTGAAGCATGAAAGAACTAGCAAGGCAGCATTTAATTTTTATGCACCAAAAATCTGGAATACTCAAGGCCAAGAGAGTTGAACAATTCAGAAAGCTACTAAAATTAAGCTGTTTAATTTTAATTTTGTAAGAAATTGCTAGCCTCATTAGCATTCCGATGTGGTGGTTGTCATGGTGATTAGCTCTTATTATAAAATGAACTTTTTCATTTCCCATTTTATAGGCTGGTCACTAGTCACTCCTTTGTGTGTTATTTTTTTTTTTACTGCCACCTAATGGTGACACTGTGTGTCACAGCCAACTGGCTATAGTAGCTAGAAAGTATCTGCAATGTTTGGAAGATGGAGAAATATCCATAAGAATATCCTGTTACTGGTGACACATATATATATTGTAAAATGTCCAGATGGTGCTGGGTGTTTTGGCTCTAGAGATTATATACAGTATATTGTTCAGCATCTCATCAGTTGGATTTTTTGTTTTCCTCTTTTCCACCCTGCCTGACTAAATGATTTGCTGTTATGGTGAACTGTGTTTCTCATTTCTACTCTTTTATTCAGTCTTTTATAATCCTTTCTTTTACTTATTTTCTTCTTTCTTTTGGTAACTTTGTTCAGCTATTACTATTGTAGACTGCGGTGGGCTGGCGCCCTGCCCGGGGTTTGTTCCCTGCCTTGCGCCCTGTGTCGGCTGGGATTGGCTCCAGTAGAACCCGTGACCCTGTAGTTAGGGTATAGCGGGTTGGATAATGAATGGATAGATGGATACTATTGTAGAACACTTCGAGCTACTTTTGTGTATGAAAATGTGCTCTGTAATAAATGTGTTTAAATATTGTTGTTAAAAATGTGTTCTAGAGATGCTTCTAGAGAAGCTAAAGCCCTAGTCTATGGTGAATTGAAATAAATTCTCAGTTCTTGGGTGATGCCCTAAACTTTCAAGGAGTCAGCGGAGAACATAATAAGTTAAAATCTGGATGGGGTCTGCCAATGATTATTTCCTTGCTTGGTTTGTTAAGCCATTTAGGTTGAGCTTAATTGGGGCTCTAATCAGGGCTTTTGTCCTCGTTGCCTCACCCACTTACTAGTGGCTCTAGTTAACATTTATTCTTGTGCACTTACTATACACAGTGGGTGTGGCTTATGGAATTTTGCCTTGAGGCAGGAGTCAAGCTTTTTCTTTCTGTATATCAATAATAGTTTAAGTTCTGTTTGCTTTGTGTTTTTTTTTTGTTTTGTTTCTTCTTCTAATTCTATGCTTCGAGCCATTGCTCCATTAGCCTATTTGTGGCTGAAACTTTTTTGTTAAAGCTGTTTGCTCTCTTTTGTAATTGCAAAAGCTCTGCTTTCAAGCTTGCAGGTTTTGCCTGTGTAGCACTTCCCAGTGCTGGCTAGCTTGGCATTGAGGCTTTATGGGCTTAGCTTATGTTTGGTGGTTGCTTTTATTTGTATTAGTTAAAGCTTTATTTCCTGACTTTGCAGGGTTTCTGTCTTTTTCAATTTAAAGAAAATCCCAAGCCTTCTCTAAATTAATTAATTATTGTTGGGTTAATTCCCAGTTACATTCCTGTGAAGAATAGCGATTAACATTGTAATCTGAGTAGAACAAAACCTAACAAATATTTTATGAAAAAGAAATGCTTATATGTGAAATGAAGTCGTTAAATACTTATTGACTCGTTGTTTAATTATCTTTAGGTCATTTTCTTTATTTAGTGATCATTAATGACCTTATTGACTTCTTTTTATTAGCTACTTCATTAAACAATAGTTAATTATATTATTGATTTCATTATTAATCAGTGATATGTCTTTATTTGTTAAGCATTACAATCATGAAATAATTCACTAAATAAATATAAATAAATGGTGGCACAGTGGTAAAAGCAAGTAGTGCAGAAAGGCAACCAGAGTTTATGTCCCAGGTCTTCCCATGTTCTACATATGTCTATGTGGGTTTCTTCCGGGTTCTCCGATTTCCTCCCACTGTCCAAAGAATTTCAGGTTAGGCGAACTGGTAGCCCTTGTGTGTGTGTTTGCCCTGTGATTGACTAACACCCTATCCAAGGTTTGTTCCTGCATTGTGCCATATGTTAGTTGGGACAGGATTCTATCCCATGAATTAAGTGGGTTAGAAAATGACATGACATATAATTACACTTAGTCTTGTCATCCAAATATACTGCTTGAACAGATATCAAAATGAATAAATGTTGGCACACTAAGCGATAGGATAATCTGTTTTCCCATGGGTCAGAGCTGTTAACCATATACCCAGCATTTGGGAAGGCTGAGTATTGGTCTTTAAACGTGACTTAGATAATAAAGTCAGATGACCTGAGTGGACAGAAGACAAAATAAAAAACAAAATCTTTAGCCTCTACTGGGTATTCTACCTAACATGCTTTTTAGTAGTTCTTTATTGTTTTTTGTTAGACTCCGTGTTAAGGCTATGTGACAATAGAAATCTTTTCCAGTGATTTTTAGTTGTAGCCTTACATAATCTGAGGCAGTCAGTGATCATCTAATGTCACATAACCAATGACTGTGACCAACTAGTATGCAACTGGCTAGGATAAAATCAAACAGGTTATGTAGTATATTACAAGTCTGAACTTTTGGGGATTCCGTAGTAATAAGGATTCATGGGTATTGGGGAGCTATTAGGAAGATGGCAGTAATAATAAGATGGTGTAATGTGTACTCAGAAACATTCTGAGTAAAGGATCTGTTAAAGTTTATCAGTTTGAACCTGTCTCCGTTTTCTTCCTTTTTATGAGTACAATATTATTGCCTACAGATATAACAGGTTAGAACTGCATAGAATGTAGCAATGAGGAATAAATAACAAGTGTGTTTTGAACCTCACAAATAGAAGAGAATCTCATCTGTCTGATGTCTCCTGTTTTATGTACCAAAAGAGAATGGAAAAAAAAAACAATAAAGGGCAAAGATTGCTGTACTTGCTGTAGCTGTTAACTCGTTGCACATTGTGTTAGGCTGCATTCTGTTGCCTCTCAGAAAAAGGGGTGAACACGATTGTGCTTGAAGATCGGAGCTCAGTCAAAAAATGTGACATGGGCTGCGATTTTCAGTTGTATAATTTTTCATAGTGCTGTGACAAGATCAGTGACTGCAATCAGCAAATCTCACAAACTCCCACAATAAAAAGTCATGCAATGTGACATCATCTATAGAGGATTCAATGCAAAGGATCTCCTGACCAGTTGTGGTATCTGTGGTCTAATTGTTGGATGTAACCTTTCACGGATTAAAATAAGAAAAAGATTAGAATGAAGGGTCTAAACTTCTTCATAAATCTTCTGCAATTGTTTGCAAAATCAAATCAATCTATGAAATTAAATGAAAATATGTGTGAATGAACCATTTCATAACTGGTTCAGCCTAATTTTTTACCTTTATAAATCTAAAAATTAAACTGAATTCCCTCTAATGTAGCAACAGAGAGCAATCTCTCTAAGGGTAGTAAACTACCAGAAAGAGTAATGTAAAGAGCAGCAAATTAATTTGCTACTCAGCATTAAATTGTTTTCAGAAGCAGGAAGATGATGAGACCCACCATTCAGTGTGGCAAAGCTCTGAGTGCTATGGAAACCTGAAGTGGACTTGCCTGGTTCTTCAGAGGAGTTGCCGCAGAGACTTGAAATCTGAAATCCAGGATCTTGAATGCAGACTGCAGCATCAGAACATGGAGGAAGACAGCTGAGAGACTGCCACCTCTGCAGCTCCACCACTGCTTCTTCAGCTGCTAAAATCCAATGGCCTGGATGTGTAGACGCTGACAGAGCTTCAGGATCATTGAGCTGGGAAAAAACATGATAGATCAAGATGCCTCTGACCCCCAGATGAGCTGATGAAGCAGAGTTTGTAGTAAATCTGTATAGACAAATGAAAAGGCAGATTGTATAGGCAGATTGTATAGATCCAGACAAGGAGATTCACCTGCTTACTTATAATTCACACATCACTGCAAAAAAAGACAGAGCTTCACACATCTGCACCGCATGACAGTGCAGAACTTAACATCCCTGCTGTGCCATCTGACAACAATGCTCAAAACTCCTGATGATGTGCTTTTGTCGTCAAGTGCATGACCAAAACAAATTGAAGATCACTCCACTGTTTCAAAGTTCTGCAGCCGCTTCAAGAAGTTGAAAGTAGTTGCTGAAGTGAGTGATCTTGAAGGACAGCTAAGGAATAAGTCACCCATAGTATAAGCTGGCAATCCATCCTGCAAATAAGCAGCTTCAGAGGCAAATGAAGGGGACCATTTAAAGACAACAAGCCTGCCAAAGTTTGGAACAGCATGCCATCTAGTGCAGTGGTCCTTTTAAAGATAGTAAGCTGCCTAAAATGCAAAATATAAAGAGGTAAAAATCCATATTGGCACTTGATGCCCACGCTGTAATATATACTGGACATGAACATTAGATATAGAAAGGATGAAAAAAGCATTCAGACCCCTTCACTTTCTGCATACTTTGTGTTGTGGAATTAATTTTAAATGGATAAATTTACCATTTTTGCCCACATATCTACACTCATTAACCCATAATAACAAACCAATAATTTGTTCTTAAAAAGGTTTGAAAATGACAAAAAATCAAAAGCTGAAATTTCTCATTCATTATGTATTCAGACCCTTAGTTTAGTATTTTGTAGAATCCTCTTTTACAGTAATTACAGCTCTAAGTCTTCTTGAGTAAATCTCTACAAGCTTTTCACATCTAGATTTGTGAAGTTTATCCCAAGCTCCATTAGATTGGAGGGAAAGTGTCTGTAAACTTCTGTCTTCAGCTGTCTCTCCACAGATGTTCCGTGGAGTTTAAGTCTGAGATTTGGCTGGGTCACTCAGAAACAGTCAAAGTCTTGTCCCAAAGCCACTGCCACATTGTCTTGGCTATAAGCTTTGGCTCAATGGCCCATTCTGAAGTAGTGTGTGTTTTGGAGTAGGTTTTTTTTCCAAGGACCTGTCTATATTTGACTGCAATCATTCTTGCTTCAATTCTAACAAGTCTCCCTGTCTTTGCAACTGAGTAGTACCATCATAGCATGATGCTGCTACCACCATGCTTCAAAGTTTGGATGGTATTAGGCAAGTGATGAGCAGTGCCTTATCCTCACCAGACATAGAGCTTCAAATTCTGTCAAAAGAGATCAAGTTTTGTCTTATCAGACCAGAGAAACTTCTCCTCATGCTATCAGAGTAATTTGGATGCTATCTGACAAACTGTAACCGGGAATTAGCTATCCCACCATAAAGACAAGATTAATGGAGTGCTGCCAAGGTGGTCATCGTTCAGACAGTTTTTTCACATTTCAGCACAGAACGTCTAAAGCTTGGTTAGAGTAACCATTGGATTCATGACCAAGGTGCTTCTTGCCTTGATACTTTGTTTGGCCATACAACCAACTGAAGGAAGAGTCATGGCATTTCAAAATTATTGAGGCCATTGTGCTCCTGGAGCCACTCAAAAATTTAGAAATTATTTTACACCCTAGCCCTGATCTTTGGCTTATTATAAGGTTGTCATGGAGGTTCCTTAGACTTTATAGCTTGGTTTCTGTCATGATATTCAGATGTGTATTGTGGAACCTTATACATGCAGATGTGTACCATTGTAAACTATGTCCTATTTAACTAAATTTCCGACAGGTTGACTCCAATAAAGTTCTACATGAATCACATGGATAATTAAAGCAAACAGGGTGCACCAAACCACAATTTGGGATGCCACAGCAAAGTGTCTCAATACTTACTGTATATAAATGAGAGATTTTAGGTTTTGATTTTTAATTAATTTGCAAGCCTTTCTGAAAACATAACTTTACTTTGTCATTATGGATTATTGAATGCCGTTTGATGGGCAAAAATAGCAGATGTATCAATTTTTATGTATCATAGTTTACTTGTGGGACCGATTTATTTGCGAGAATACGAAAGAGATGCAGCAGGCCAAGGGGATTTGGGGCAGGGATCTCCTCACTCATGTGGCAGCCTTGGGGTGTTCCTTACCTCTGCTTAGCTATCAAATGAGAGAACTACTTAATGGATTTAGAGCTGTTTTTTTTTTATAATTTGCTTGAACATTTGGGTTGATTTTGCAACTTCTCTCATCGCACTAAGAATCATAGTTTGCTTGCGGGAGTGAAATATTTACACTAATCCAAGACACAGGCAGCGGACCGAAGGGAGGGGGAAGCATGACGTCAGAAGTGGGGAGCAGGGCAGGGCTCTCCTGACTGTCCTTTTTCACTAATATGCGGGTGACGACCCGGCCGGGACGCCTTAAGGAACTGGAAGAGGGCGTGCGCCTACTTGGGATCACGTGGGGGGCGCCATCCTGGTTGCTTTGGGGGCCACAGGTTAAGGGCTTGGAAGCCCAACCCTGTAGGGGCCCGTGGTCACCGCCAGGGGGCGCCCCGATGCCTTGGTAGCCCTGGACCTCAGCACTTCCACCACACCAGGAAGTGCTGGCGGGAAGAGAAGCAGGGACACCCAGAGTGCTTCCGGGAGGACAGCTGGCACTTCCGCCACACTGGGGCATGTCGGCGGGTGATTGCCGGGGAGCACCTGGAGCACATCCGGGTTTGGATAAAAGGGGCCGCCTCCCTTCATTCGAGGCTAGAGTCGGGTGGAAGCAGGACGAAGCAGAGGAGAGGGTGGAGGCGGCCTGAAGAAGAAGGCATTGTGTGGCCAGGACTTTGTGGGGTTTGTGTGTGCACTGATTTCGACTTTGTATATATTGTAAATAAATGTGTGCCGGTGGAAAAACAACATGTCTGCCTGTCTGTGCCCGGGTTCCCTTCACAATATACAGTACAGGCCAAAAGTTTGGACACACCTCCTTATTCAATGTGTTTTCTTTATTTTCATGACCATTTATATTGGTAGATTCTCACTGAAGGCATCAAAACTATGAATGAACACATGTGGAGTTATGTACTTAACAAAAAAAGGAGAAATAACTGAAAACATGTTTTATATTCTAGTTTCTTCAAAATAGCCAGCCTTTGCTCTGATTACTGCTTTGCACACTCTTGGCATTCTCTCGATGAGCTTCAACAGGTAGTCACCTGAAATAAAACCATTGATGCCTTCAGTGAGAATCTACCAATGTAAATGGTCATGAAAATAAAGAAAACACATTGAACGATGAGGTGTGTCCAAACATTTGGCCTGTACTGTATATATATATATATATATATATATTTATATACAGTATATATATATATATATACTGTAAATGTTCGAAGCGCCACGTGAGATGCGGCACAGCAGCAGCAACAAGCCAGCAGCTGATCGAGCAAAGAGGAGGTAAAAAAACACCTGCAATTGTTTCACTGTTTAAGAGGGAGTTTTGAAGGAGCGACAGCCTCTTTACAAGACGAGTGGCAGACTGGCCGCAACTGGGGGTTGGGTGCAGAAGGCTTGCCCCCTAATATATATATATATATATATATATATATAGTGTATATATATATACAGTGGAACCTCGAGATACGAGTTTAATTCGTTCCAGCACTGAGCTTGTATAGCAAATTTCTCGTATCTAGAACAAACTTCCCCATTGAAAATAATGGAAATCCAGTTAATCCGTTCCACACCCCCAAAAATAGCAACATAAAAATCAATTTTCCTAACAAATAACACTGATAAGTAATATATACAAGTGGAACCTCGGTTTGCGAGTTTACAAGTGTTTTGCAAGACGAGCTAAATTTTTTAATTAATTTTGACTTGATAAAACGAGCGATGTCTTGCAATATGAGTAGTATGGATACACTTTGTCTGCTGAGTGTCATGTGATCATAACTGAGCTGATAGTTCTCTCTCGTGTGCGTCTCTCTCTCCTTATCTCTTTCGCTCGCGCACGCGTCTCTCTCTCTCTCCTTATCTCTCTCGCTCGCTCGCCTCTCTCTCTCTCCTTATCTTTCTCACTCGCGCGCACGCGCGTGCCTCTCTCTCTCTCTCTCCTCTTGAGGGTAGAGAAAAGCCAAGCAAAATTGACACCTTTTATAGCCAATAAAAGGTGTCAATTTTGCTTGGCTTTTCTCTACATTCATAATGGCTAACACATGTCCGCGATATTTTTGGATACGCTTATACGGCGAACTGCTACAGCGAAACAATGAAATCACAAGCACACAAACGCATAGATCCTCATGCTACGGGACAAGAAGGAACACTGAGTGAACTGACGGGCTGGCAGCGTCAACTTGGGTGAATCCCCGAGTCGAGGCGGATCGGGAAACGCGTCACGCATAACCACAGCCTGGCTCGTGGCTCGTTACGTGAGCCAATGCTCATATTTAGATCCGAATTTTTCGCTCATACTTTCCTCGTATCTTGAATTTCTTGTATACACAGCTGTTCATATCTCGAGATTCCACTGTATATATATATATATTCACTGTTCAAAAAAGTTAGGGGAACTCTTAATCATCAAAGTCTAACAACAAGTCAATTAAGCTTCAGGGATATCAATCTGGTCAGTTAGTAAGCATAGGCGATTGTGAATCAACCTAACATGCTTTGGTGCAAATGAAAGTAACAACAGGTGCACTGGAGAGGCAACAGCAAAATGACTCCCAAAAAAGAAAACGTTTTACAGGTGGAGGCCACAGACAATTGCTCCCTCCTTATTCTTCATGACTGGTTCTTTTCTATTTTAGCATTTTGCTAGTGTCCTTGTCACTACTGGTAGCATAAGGCAGTACATTGAACCGATTAAGGTTAAACAAGTAGTCCAGCTCATTCAGGATGGTACATTCATACATGCCATTGCAAGAAGGTTTGCTGTGTCTGCCAGCACAGTCTCAAGAACATGGAGGAGATACCAGGAGAAGGATACCAGGAAATTACATGAGGAGAGCTGGAAAGCCCTGTAGAAGAGCATCAATCCAGCAGCAGGACTGCTATCTGCTCCTTTGTGAGAGGATGAACAGGAGGAGCCTGCAGAGCCCTATAACATGACCTCGAGCTGGATACGGGTATGCATATTTATAACCAAACTGTCAGAAACAGACTATATAAAGGGGGCATTATAGCCCAACATCCTCTAATAGGGCATTTGCTCACAGCCCATCACTATGCAGCTTGATTGGCATTAACTAGAGAATACCACAGTTGGCAGCTCTGCCACTGGTACCCCGTTCGCCTCACAGTTGAGGGCAGTTTAACAATGAGCACATGTGACAGACATGACAGAGTTTGGAGATGCCGAGGTGAATGTTATGCAGCCTGCAACATTATCCAGCATGACTGGTTAGTTGGTGGGTAAGTGATGGTCTGGGAATACATATCCTTGGACGGTCGCATAAACCTCTATGTGCTCAGCAATGATACCCTGACTGCTGTTAAATACTGGGATGGAATCCTCAGAACCATTTCCACACCTTACACTTGGGCTATGTTCTCTGGGTTCCTCCTGGTTCAGGACAATGCCCAGCCTCATGCAGCCAAAGTGTATAGGCAGTTCCTGGATGACAAAGACATTGATGCTATTGCCTGACCCTGCACATTCTCCAGACCTGAATCCAATTGAGAACCTCTGGGACATTATATATCAGTGCATCCGACACCACCAAGTAGCACCACAGAATGTCCAAGTGTTCAGTGATGGTTTTATCCTAGTCTGGGAAGAGATCCCCCAGGACACCATCCACTGTCTTATCATAAGCCCAGTTGTTGTCAAGAGTGCATACAGGCACGTGAGGGCCATACACACAACTGAGTCACATTATGAGTTGCCGTTCTGAAATTCATGCAACTTGAATCAGCCTGTGATTTCAGTTTTTGGCTTTGACTTTTGGCGAGATGTTGAATCCAGCCTCAATGGGTTGGTGATTTTAGTTTCCATTGACTGTTGTTGTATTGTTTTGTTCTCAACTAATTGCACAGTATAACTTGATGAATATTCCATTCATCAAGATGTGTGATTTAAGAGTTTTTATCCTTTTATCCTTATTTTTTTAAACAGTGCATATAGCAATAAACACATAACAGAAATGCAGATGTGTGTGGGTGTGTGTGTGTGTCACTGCATTCGGTGAGCGAGCATGTGTGCCATTTTCTTTATCCCAACCATTTGGCAACAATTAGATAATTTTTGGTATTTATTTTTTGTTGCCAGATTTTACACATGGCCAGGCATATGTTATTTGTCCTAGAGCAACCTCAGTAGCGAAAGTTAATGTAAAAGTTATAGATACAAGAAAACAAGGAAAGTCAGCTCCCAATGAAGAAAGTTTACTCAAAATATTGTGTGTATGCAGGTAATTTCTGCTTAAATATGTTATTTAATTCAATAACGAGTTATGTGAGCATTCAAGTATATATACAATGAACATTTAAGTTGCATGTGTACATGGGAGCATTTAAGTGTAGAAGTTATTAATCTGTTTTCTCATCTTTGCTTTGCAATTATAGCAATAAGCACTGTGTATCTGTCCCATATTCCAGCCTTCTTTGCAAAGACAGCAGGACATGCTCTTATAGTTAGTTAATATATTAATGAAAGCTATTAATTGCTCTTCTGGTTATTTATGTTCAAAGACATCTGCTGTTTTCTTCATGAACTAAATTACTCCAGCCTCTGGTTCTGAAATACTCTTTTTGACATTTTTCCGCTGGTAAGATCATTGACAATTGGTTTCTTCAAATACCTTATTGGTGTAAATTCTTTACAAAAAAAATCAACAGTTTAAGGTAAACTCTCCACAGTGATATGACTCCCCAGATTTCTCATTATGCACTATTGGATTAACTGAAATAAAGCATGTTAATTAAGAAAATGGATGAATGAATAGCTAGATGAATTAAGTGAGATTTGGATACTTCAGGAGTGCTGGGTTAAATTCAGAAATTAACGTTCAATTCACTATAGGTCATGTCTTTTCTTAAAGGGCTACCAAAATAAATGTCTAAATCACTGAGGGAAAAGTTCTATTTAATTTTAGATCAGACTAAACTAATACTACATAGAACATAGTACAGTAAAATGCACAAATTAAAGCTTAACACGTCATGTTTCCGCCTGATATTTTGTATATAGGTGAAAGATATTTAATGAAAAGCATGATCCTGGATGACTGTGTGCAGTTTTTAAAAATGAGAATGGTACAACATTTTTGCTGCACTCAACTACTAACTTAGTCACAGATTCTACTTACTATCAAAAAAGTAAGATCAGTTATTGTCACAAAATGAAATAAACATATTTGGAGAAAGAATTGCAAAAATACAAATTGGAACCCTGCTCACAGCCAACAAGGGCATGTACTATAGAAGGTTGTACTCCCAGACCTGGCTCAATACTGAGTTGGAGTTGGAGTACAGAAATTCAGCCCTGTCAGGGTCTTTGGGGACCACCAGAGGGAACTGTTAGGAGGACTGCTCTGGTTTCTGCACAACATAGAAGTGCTTCAGATGACTTGGACAGCAGACCTGAAGCAGTTTCTGAGTCTACTTTAAAAGAGAGTCCCCTACCTCATTTAAATCGAGTCAGAATCAGTCGGCAACACTCTGTTGGAGGAGGCAGGAGAATTGTGGCACATTTTGCTGGTGATTGTATGCAGATAGCATTTTCGATCAAATAAAAAGTCTTTATTTAAACCTGTAATTGTGTTTGGTATTTCTGTGTCTGTGGTTTGGGGCTCAGTGGCACCCCTAGTGGCTACTCACACTACTTGCACAGAGCTTGATTCTGCTCAGATAGAAGAATCCTGATCCACATAATCTTATTCTATGAGAAAGTGTTCTGTGAGAAAGTTCTATTTTATTTCAAATTGGAAATGATTCTGTCCAAAATATGGCAAGAATGTAGTTCATTAATGTAGTTCTAAAGTAAGAATGTTAAGACTGTACTGAGCCTTCCTATTTTTTTTTTGTTATCAAATTTTTATGAAGTAGATAGAAAATACAAGTTACAGTACATCTGACATAACCATGTAAAGATGAATACAAGCTAAAACATCAATTCTATGGTGCCCACCTCATCCCTCCCATCCCATAAACCCAAATTACACAATTTAATCACTAAAGAGAGAAAGCACAGCTGCACACAGGAAAAACTAAATGGTCAATATGTTAAGCTCCAATCCAGGTTAATTCTGAATAAGCATACTGTACATGATTACCACTTAGAAGTATTTGAGCCAGTAACACCTTCAAGTCTAGCAGTGTATAGCTTGAAAAGCATAATGCTGTAGAAAGAAAATTTCCCAAAGTTAAAGGATAGAAAGTTAATTTTGCAGCTATTGTGCCCAAACACAACCATATCCACTGGAAAGAAAAAAGAGGAAGACCAGATAGATCCAAAAGAGTAAATGGGATGTTATAGGAGAGGGCAGGAGAAAGAAACTACAACACAGTTTGCCAAAAGGCTGAAGCTTTAAGAGATCCCCAGTCCGTACGTGAAAATGTACTTGGAGATTTAAACTTTTCTGTTTTATCTGCTCTTATATTTCAATTGGAGAGACAATTTATTTAGTCCTCTCTTGTTGCAGAGGTCTATGCATCGGGAGAAGGCATGAGTGTTGTGTTCTGTTTTATGTAGTGTCTTCTGACCAAATGATTGTATTTGAGATTGTGAACACCAGGGGGTGCACAGCTCCCCAAACACCTGACAGAACAGACAGAGGCACGAGTTCCAGCACAACAAAGGCTTTATTCAGAGTGGGAAACGTTTTTCATTCATTACCTACCTATGCTGCACAGTACAATAAGAACCAAACAGCACACAGTCCTTTCTTCTCTTTTTTGTCTCTCTCTTTCTTCCACCTCCACTCCTCCCTCAAGCTTTGTCTGCTTCCTCCTGACTCTGGCTCCCCGAATAGTAGTAGCTGGCTCCTTTTATAGGATACCCAGAAAGGCTCCAGATGATCTTCTTCGAACAGGACTTCTGTGTGTGGCGGCAGTCCTGCTAAGGAGGGCTCAGTCATTCCCCTTGTGCATCCTGGTGGTGGCCACAGGCCATGGCAGTATTGAACCTCCATGCTCCAACCCCATGGCACTGTAGTAAGCCAGGGGGGCTGCCTTCTGCCGTCCTGGGGGAAGTATTGCCCCATGCAAGATCCTCCCCTGGTCCTTTCCTTAGGAAGGAGTCCCAGCTGTCCATCATATTATGTGTTTCTTTTTTATGAGTTTGTGGTTTGTTATTATGTTCATTAAAAAAAAAAAAAACAATTCAAACACAGGGGATCAATTTATATATAAGATACTGTTTAAAGGTTTTTTTTTTTTGATTAACACAAAACTGCTGAGTCTATTGAGGTCTACGTAAAACGACACAAATCAGAAAAGATTGGAAACTGATTGGAAAACTGAAAAAATGCAGTTTTTGCAGGGATTATTCATGTAAATAAAATATACAAATTTTTCAGAAAAATGAAAGTGGACCATTTTTTTTATATTAATAGGATTCTAGTATTTTCCAATCACAGGTATTCATACTTAAAAGCAAAGATAAGACTTGAGGCCGGTTGTGTTCAAATCACAATCAGGGAGGTCTAAAATATGTTAATTTTTTAACAACTCTAATTTTGAGCCCTGTTACAGTATTTTTTTCAAAGCTATATACAAAGAAAGTAACAAATGACTGGTGCCAGAGTTTACATCACTATAAAGCTGCAGTTATTGACAAGTCTAATCCTGACTGAGAAAAACAAGAGTACAGTTTATTTTCAGGGCCACCTATTGATTTCCAGATGGGACACATTCACTACATGAAATGTGACAGAAATACTTGCCACTATTATTTATTTATTACAAAAAGTTTGGTGACTTAAAGAGTGATGGTCTGATTACCTTTGTCAGCAAGAGAAGTGTACTGGGGCACTAGAAAGTGAATGATGAGTTCAAATCACTTGTTCTCTTCCTTGTTTTCTTCTTCCTGAGATTTGTGTATAAAGTGGAAATTTTAAATACCTTTTTGAAATTGAGACTGTTGTGATAGTTGTGATAGAAGGTACCATGTCAATATGAGCATTACTTCTAGTTGTACTTCAGCATTACTGACCAACAATCAGAATTGTGGAAAAAAAATCCAAGCTGAGCTATTCATCCCCAAACCTGAATGAATAAAATGTTGGCACTGCAGTCGGCATCCCCTCTTTCATTAATTAAACTGTGTTTGTTCTGGATTTAATTGGAAAATGTCTCAAGCAGAACTTAAAATTAGCCTGGCATTTACTCAATAATAGATTAAGTTACGCAAAGAAAATAAAGACCTA
Organism: Polypterus senegalus; assembly: GCF_016835505.1. Taxonomy (NCBI): domain Eukaryota; kingdom Metazoa; phylum Chordata; class Cladistia; order Polypteriformes; family Polypteridae; genus Polypterus; species Polypterus senegalus. Next base: position 178,097,828 of record NC_053155.1, on the reverse strand, counting down.
CTCAGCCTCTGCAAGGAGGAAAAGACAGAAATACTTGCCAGCATTGCAACATGAGGCCAGGTTAGTTTTGACTGAAGGCAATCTGCCATATAACATTTGTCTTGTCAGCATTTTGTTGTCCTTATTTTGGGACTCCCTTTGGATTAGGGCATTCAAATTTTCTCAAATTTTTATGTCTCTAGCTGGCATGGATAATGTTAAAACTATGTAATCCTCCTTGCTTTAGTCAAAATAAAAAAGACCATTATTTTTTCTTTCAAGCAATCAATGACCAATTCACTTTATCTTTGACTCCTGATGTTTGATAAGATGAGGAGGTGATGAGCTGCTTCTGTAAAGGTACTAAATGAATGACCCATTCATTGAATTGAATTGGAAGGCAAACTACTTATTTAACTTAAAGGATTTACAGCTGAGATCCCCTGGTATATATATACAGGTAGTCCCCAGGTTACGTACATCTGACCTACGACTTACATACGGGGCTGCAGCTGCAACACATGTGCCTCAGTAACTACTGCTCCGTCATCTTCAGCCTGGGGATGCTGCAAGTGGTGGCTGGATGGAGGCTGGAGGGGGGTGATTTCTCTGCTCGCTCAGTGTAGTGTCCCTTGGGCGGCTCCCAGCGGCAAGCAGTTTCACTCCCCGCCCACCACACATGGCTGCCCCATTCGTTCTCGGTGGGTGGCTGGTAATGCTGCAAGCGGTGACCCGGTTGTGGCTGAACAGAGGCCATTGACGGTGAACGGGGCGGCGGGGTGTAGTATTGTAGTGTGCATCGGATGACTGCCTATTGAATGGGGGTCAATTCACTAACCACCTTTGGCTGCACCGTGTTCATTCTTGGTGGTCGAACGCTGCAGGCAGCATACTGTAGTGGAGATGACTGTGAGGTGGGCTGGTGAAGAACTGCCCGTCAATGTCCCCATTCATTCTTAATAGCAAGCCTGCAGACATGTTGATGACTGGTGCCTTCCTGCTGTGATAGCGTGTACAGTGCTGTGAAGAAGAGCTCATCTTAATCTTTTGTCTTCACCCTTCAACAATGTCTCTGAAACACAAATCTGATGCAAGTGCTGGTGATACAGTAAAGAAGAGAAAAACCATCACCATCGAAAATAAAGTAGAAATACAGTGAACCATAGTTTATCACGGTTAATCCGTTCCAGACTCTACCGTGATAAATGAATTTTCGCGAAGTAGGCTTCTTTATTTATAAATCGAATATTTTCGCAGTTAGAGTATAGAAAACCTGTTTACGACCTTCTAAATACGTTTTTTAACATTATAAGAGCCCTCTAGACATGAAATAACACCCTTTAGTCACCATTACACTCATATTACCCAATATATTAGACAAAATAAGAGAAAATAAGACATATTAGACGTTACAAATATCATATTACTAGGCGCACTCGTCTTTTAAGGCGACCGACTTTTATACTCAATTTTTGTGCGCTCCATGTGTACATCAGGCATGTAAGTGTAGGGAATGAGAACATCAAAGTGCCCATTCATAACATCTCCCGAAAACCTAAGTTTTTTTATCCCTTCAAGTGCCTGTCCAAAGTCGTACAATGTCAGCCCAAATCTGTACCGCTAAAGACGGAGTTTCATGCACTAAATAAGCTATAGATGAGAATAAGCAAACACCATCTCCCCTGATATTTACTACGCGGTGAGGCATTTGTACTCCATCAACATTAATTATTTCCAGAGACATCATTTTGTCTATTTTTCCAGCGCATCACGCACAAAAGCAAGGTGTGGCGGAAGTACTGGGCTCCAGGGTTCTTCAGGCACCAGAGCAGTTGCCCCCTCGTGGTCAGGAGGAGGCACCAGCCCTCCTTCAGTCCCCTCGGGCGTCCCGGCTGAGCTCCAGCCGACTGTGACATATATATATATATATATATATATATATATATATATATATATATATATATATATATATATATATATATATATAGTTAAAGAACAAGGCAAAGAGGAAGAAAATGGTTTGAGGATTTTTACCCTGTATACTGAAAATAACAAAGGCAAATGAAACACGTCTTTACAAATCGGAGTCCAGGACAGAACTGAATAACAGAGATTGACTGGATTCTTAAAATATGGCTAAAACAGGAAGTGGATAGATCAGGGGAACCAGAACAGGAAGTGAGGTCTTCAGTAGGTTGGTTCTGGAACGAATAGGGCATCATCAGTGATAGCCAGAAGTGATGTCATCAATGGGAGGAGTTGATGTTGACATCACTGGGAGGTACATTGTTCAGTGGGTCTGCAAATGGGACACAAGGAGAAAGGATCAGATAATGGTGCCAACCCCGGTCCAACTGAGTAATATCACTATTTGAGCCTATCAACCGTCTCCCATGTGCACATATGACTCTATCTATCTATCTATCTATCTATCTATCTATCTATCTATCTATCTATCTATCTATCTATCTATCTATCTATCTATCTATCTATCTATCTATCTATCTATCTATCTATCTATCTATCTATCTATCTGTGATTAAGCTAAGGTGACATCACACTACATAACTTTTCTAGTAGTTTTCAATTGCAAGATCCATTTACAAAATCTAAGCAAGCTGTGAACAGTTGTGGTGCACGCTGTGACTTCCAGTTGTATTGTGTGAAATTCCGTTTCATTATTCTGTGATGAGTCACAACAAAATCAGACTGATTTGATCCTGTCTTAATTTGTGCAAGAACAACAAAAGAGAACTCAACATGAAGAACAAGTTATAAATTGGAAAGAAAAACAAAGAAAGCCATTGTTTGTATGGTGTATGTTCACCATACCTTGAAAGTAACTGGCAGTAAAAATCTGGCAAGGTTTTTACCTCAACTTAGTACATTTTATGAAGAAGTACTTCTTGGATCCCATCCTGAAAGAACTTTCTATTAATTTTCCCTGATGTGCATGATGTCAATTGCTATTTAATTGAAACAAATCTGCCGCTTTAACTGTAACAGGGTCTTTTAGAATTATCCCTTCATATATCCTTCTCTGTTTAAGACTTTTAGCCCATGAGCTTGTCAGTATAGTGTGTGCCACACAGCTCAGAGGAGTACTTCTTTGCTGTTCTCGGCATAACTCCTAAATTCTTCTAAAATTGGCATGAAAACTACAAGTTTCAAAGCATGTTTAAAGTAAAAGCTTGCAGTAATGTCATATCTTCTTAATTTTAAGCATAATCTTCCAGATTCTTTGACAAATGCTTATTCACAAATCTGTACATAACAAGTGTGGTGAGAGGTAATGTGTTTGGGCAATGCAGAGTGCTCACTAGTGGGCTGGCTCCCTGTTCATGTTTTGATTTCTGCTTATTATCATGTTATAATAAATAATGATGGAAACAAGACTTGCATAGATGGTCAACCCTTCATCTCACACTAGCTGGAAGAATTAACACTGTTAAGATGAATATTCTTCCTAAGCTCCTTTTTATTTCAAAACATACCAATATACATTAATAAATCGTTCTTTAAGCAATTAGATTCAACAATAACCTCATTTATTTGGAATTCTAAACATCCACGCATCAAAAGAGACCCTACAAAGACAAAAGGCAGAAGGCGGCATGGCTCTACCTAACTTCCAGTTTTATTACTGGGCAAATATACAGTCGATAAGAACCTGGACACAAATAGAAGAACATACACAGGCATGGACCGCAATAGAAGTAAAATCCTGCAGTACTTCTTTGTATTCCTTGCTTTGTGCTCCAATAAACACACGTTATCGGCAATACACTAATAACCCAATTGTGCTCCACTCACTTAGAATCTGGAACCAATGTAGAAAGCATTTTAAGACGGAGAAGCTTCTTTCTGTGGCACCCTGCAAAAGAACCACCTCTTTCAACCCTCACAAACATATGCAGTTTTAATATCTGGAAAAATTTGGAATTAACTTGCTTAGAGATCTTTATATAGACAACGTCTTTGCATCCTATGAACAATTACATTCCAAATTTAACATTCCAGCTACAAATTTCTTTCACTATCTTCAAATCAGGAACTTTGTTAAACAGAACCTTCCAGATTTTCCTCATCTTGCACCCTCATCCACGCTGGAAAAATTATTGCTCAATTTCAAGGAGTTAGACTCCATCTCTACAATATATAAAATCCTTTTACAATCCCTTCCTTTCAAAGATCCAAGAGGACACTGGGAAAATGACCTCTCAATTAATATATCAGAAAAGGAGTGGAAAGTAGCAATGCAGAGAATTCACTCAAGCTCCATATGCAAAGCATACAATTATACAACTCAAAATTATATATCGAGCACATCTGTCTCGACTAAAACTCTCAAAATGTTTCCAGGGCATGATCCAACCTGTGAACGCTGCAAACCAAGCCCCAGCCTCACTAGGTCACATGTTCTGGGCCTGCACCAAATTAACATTATTCTGGACAAAAATTTTTAATTACCTCTCAGACAGTCTTGGACTCACAATCCCTCCTAACCCATTAACAGCTGTGTTTGGGGTTCTTCCAGAGGGTCTTAAAGTGGAGAAAGACAAACAAATTGTGATTGCATTCACTACACTGTTGGCACGCAGACTTATTCTGATAAACTGGAAGAACCCAAACTCTCCTCTTTAAGTCAGTGGGAAACTGATGTGTTATATTATTTAAAATTGGAAAAAATCAAATACTCAGTTAGAGGATCTGTGCAGACTTTTTCAAAACATGGCAGGATCTAATCAGTAATATTTTGAAATGTTTATAAAGCACAGAGAATTTGTTGATTTAGGTATTTTTAAAAGCCTTAAATTTTACACCGTTTGGCTTGCTCTCTCTCTCAAGGGTGGGGATCGATCTGTTCTTAGCATAATTCTTTTTTTTTTTTTTTTTGTAAAAACTTGATTGCTATGTATTGATTGTAATAAAATTAATAAAATAAAAAACAGGTAGTCCCAGGTTACATACATCTGACCTCGACTTACATACGGGGCTGCAGCTGCACACACATGTGCCTCAGTAACTGCTGCTCCGTCATCTTCAGCCTGGGGATGCTGCAAGTGGTGGCTGGACGGAGGCTCGGAGGGGGGGATTTCGCTGCTCGCTCAGTGTAGTGTCCCTTGGCTCCCATCGGCAAGCAGTTTCACTGCCCTCCCACCACCACGGCTGCCCCATTGGATTTCTCGGTGGGTGGCTGGTAATGTTGCAAGCGGTGACCGGTTGTGGCTGAGCGGAGGCCATTGGCCGGTGAAGCAGGCGGCGGGATGCAGTATTGTAGTGTGCATCGGATAGACTGCCTATTGAAAGGGGGCAATTCACTACCCACCTTTGGCTGCACCGTGTTCATTCTTGGTGGTCGAGCGCTGCAGGCAGCATACTGTAGTGGAGGTGACTGCGAGGTGGGCTGGTGAAGAACTGCCTGATCGATGCCCCCATATCATTCTCAACAGCAAGCATGCAGACATGTTGATGACTGGTGCCTTCCTGCTGTGATAGTGTGTACAGTGCTGTGCAGAAGAGCTCATCTTAATCTTTTGTCTTCACCCTTCAACAATGTCTCTGAAACACAAATCTGATGCAAGTGCTGGTGATACAGTAAAGAAGAAAAACCATCACCATTGAAAATAAAGTAGAAATACAGTGAACCCTCGTTTATCACGGTTAATCCGTTCCAGACTCTACCATGATAAATGAATTTTTAGCGAAGTAGGATTCTTTATTTATAAATCGAATATTTTAGCAGTTAGAGTATAGAAAACCTGTTTACGACCTTCTAAATACGTTTTTAACATTATAAGAGCCCTCTAGACATGAAATAACACCCTTTAGTCACCATTACACTCGTATTACCCAATATATTAGAGCGAAATAAAGAAAATAAGAAATATTAGATGTTACAAATATCATATTACTAGGTGCACTTTCGTCTTTTAAAGGCGACCGACTTTTATACTCAATTTTTGTGCGCTCCATGTGTACATCAGGCATGTAAGTGTAGGGAATGAGAACATCAAAGTGCCCATTCATAACATCTCGAAAACCTAAGTTTTTTATCCCTTCAAGTGCCTGTCCAAAGTGGTACAATGTCAGCCCGAATCTGTACGCTAAAGGCGGAGTTTCATGCACTAAATAAGCTATAGATGAGAATAAGCAAGCACCATCTCCCTGATATTTACTACGCGGTGAGGCATTTGTACTCCATCAACATTAATTATTTCCAGAGACATAATTTTGTCTATTTTTCCAGCGCATCACGCACAAAAGCAAGGTGTGGCGGAAGTACTGGGCTCCAGGGTTCTTCAGGCACCAGAGCAGTTGCCCCCTCGTGGTCAGGAGGAGGCACCAGCCCTCCTTCAGTCCCCTCGGGCGTCCCGGCTGAGCTCCACCCCCAGCCGACTGTGACAATATATATATATATAGATAAAGAACAAGGCAAGAGGAAGAAAATGGTTTGAGGATTTTCACCCTGTATACTGAAAATAACAAAGGCAAATGAAACACGTCTTTACAAATTGGAGTCCAGGACAGAACTGAATAACAGAGATTGACTGGATTCTTAAAATATAGCTAAAACAGGAAGTGGATAGATCAGGGCAACCAGAACAGGAAGTGAGGTCTTCAGTAGGTTGGTTCTGGAACGAATAGGGCATCATCAGGGATAGCCAGAAGTGATGTCATCAATGGGAGGAGTTGATGTTGACATCACTGGGAGGTACATTCTTCAGTGGGTCTGCAAATGGGACACAAGGAGAAAGGATCAGATAATGGTGCCAACCCCGGTCCAACTGAGTAATATCACTATTTGAGCCTATCAACCGTCTCCCATGTGCACATATGACTCTATCTATCTATCTATCTATCTATCTATCTATCTATCTATCTATCTATCTATCTATCTATCTATCTATCTGTGATTAAGCTAAGGTGACATCACACTACATAACTTTTCTAGTAGTTTTCAATTGCAAGATCCATTTACAAAATCTAAGCAAGCTGTGAACAGTTGTGGTGCGCTGTGACTTCCAGTTGTATTGTGTGAAATTCGTTTCATTACTCTGTGATGAGTCACAACAAAATCAGACTGATTTGATCCTGTCTTAATTTGTGCAAGAACAACAAAGAGAACTCAACATGAAGAACAAGTTATAAATTGGAAAGAAAAACAAAGAAAGCCATTGTTTGTATGGTGTATGTTCACCATACCTTGAAAGTAACTGGCAGTAAAAATCTGGCAAGGTTTTTACCTCAACTTAGTACATTTTATGAAGAAGTACTTCTTGGATCCCATCCTGAAAGAACTTTCTATTAATTTTCCCTGATGTGCATGATGTCAATTGCTATTTAATTGAAACAAATCTGCCGCTTTAACTGTAACTATTATTACAGGAATAGAATAGAATAGAATTATCCCTACATATATCCTTCTCTGTTTAAGACTTTTAGCCCATGAGCTTGTCAGTATAGTGTGTGCCACACAGCTCAGAGGAGTACTTCTTTGCTGTTCTCGGCATAACTCCTAAATTCTTCTAAAATTGGCATGAAAACTACAAGTTTCAAAGCATGTTTAAAGTAAAAGCTTGCAGTAATGTCATATCTTCTTAATTTTAAGCATAATCTTCCAGATTCTTTGACAAATGCTTATTCACAAATCTGTACATAACAAGTGTGGTGAGAGGTAATGTGTTTGGGCAATGCAGAGTGCTCACTAGTGGGCTGGCTCCCTGTTCATGTTTTGATTTCTGCTTATTATCATGTTATAATAAATAATGATTGTAAGCACTACAATTCTGTGTAGTTTACTGCCTTGCAGGCAATGCTGTCAGGGTAGGCCCCAAATAACTACGACTTTGAAATTGGATTAAGAAGGTGATGGGTTAAGACATGCTTGCAAGGAAATATTACATCTAAATTGTCATGTTTGACTGTAAAGAAAATAAATTACATTTAATCACAGAAAATATGATATATTTTTTTTAAGTGTCATAAAAAACACATGTGGAAGGCAGAGTTTAGAGCAAGGGCACTCATAGCCTTTTCAGTACAAATAGTTCACCATTAAAGTCATGGCATGAAAAGAAAATAAAGAACAAAGAAATGTGATTGCATTTAAGCCTGAAATCCACATTAATTTGGTGCAGGCCTTGTTTGGTAGAATTAACAGTGTGGTGTCATGCGGCTTGGCAACAAATCTTTGGTCTGTTATGTTCATTTCAAGAAGTTGTTGTTTAAGATGTATTCAGAAAACTGTTTACATGTGAAAATGTAAGTACACCCTCTAACACTTCTATGGCTTAGCATGTCAGGATTTAATTAACACTCATTGAGTCCTTAATAATTCCTAAAATTAGATCTAACCACCAATTACAAATAACATATAACAGAAAATACATTGACATTATTATTATAAAAGAAGTAAATCAACATACAGAAGTAATACGTTAAAAAAAAAAAAAAGTATGAACGCTAGTTGATTGAGTTGCTTGTAAAGTAGATCCACCAGTTATGATGGCCTGTATATGTTTGCCTTTTTACTCTACTTTAAAAAAATGGGGATGCGCAGCCTCAACCCATTGATGTTTGAAGAAATTTCTTTTTCAACAGTTCTCCTCAGATCTCACTTCATGTTGTCTGTTGGATATTTAGGAGTTGTTATTCATGTCAATACAATGACTGTTTTATGCATCAGATAAATTGTACTTTGTTTTCACAGACTGGATTCCCATAAACTTAAAAAACAGAAACACTGCTTATTGACTGTCATAAAAAAGGGAGGTTCTGAAGGAAATACTTCATCATCTGGAGTTGCAGGCCAGGGTAAGAAATTCTAGGTTTCGTTACGGATTGAGAGTTCAATTTTAAATTACATGTTAACCATATTACTAAGGCTGTTTTTATTTAAGAAAAATAAATGCAATATTTTATACTGATTGAAAAATACTGAAAAATGAACAAATGCTTTTGTGATTATTGTAATACACTCCTATCTGGATTAACGAAGAAGAATATAAATTGGCTGCAGCTTTTTCAAAATGGAACAGCATGAATTGTAATGAAAAATAAACTTTAAAAACTTTTCAACGTTAAGGCATCATTATATTGTACTATGGGTTTTATTTTAAAACCATTTAAAATTCTGTAAGGCTCTCAAGAATCTTGCATGTTCCTTAATTTCAATATGCTTGTCCTCACACATTCCTAATCATAACCGCACATCTTTGAATATTGCCGCTCTGAATGTTCTGGGAGGTAAGCATAAAAGAAATGATGAGGCGGCCTTTTGCTTCTAAAAATCTGGTGTAATTTACTGATAGCGATATATTATGGTAGCACTGTTTAACATTTCAAAAACACACTTTTTTAACTTGGCCTCTTTGTAGTATGTTTGTACTGCATATGTACAGACCAGAAATGTAAAGCAATGGTTGCTAATCATATATAAAGCTTTACATTTGTTTAGTGTTAAGCATGACCATTTTCATAGAATCCAACTATTAGACAGTCCAAAATATTGAAATGTAATACATTCTTTTAATGCTATCCAGTGGTTACTCTCTGCACCTTCGATTCCTGGCTGAATCAGTTTATAGCCTCCTTTGGTGCTGGAAATGTAGCAAGATGCCACTGTGATAGATGCTGCACTGAATCTTCTAGGACTTTGCATTATATGTAGATCGTTCTGAATAATTTTAAGTGCTCTAAAATATTCTATGTGGTCTTCTGGAGTTTTTGTTTTCCTCTTCTCTCAGCCAATATGATCACAGAATATATTTATCAAATTGGTTATTGACCTTTGCCAGTTTAACCATTAGAAACTTAGAAATTATCTGATTAAAACTGCTACATAATTCACAGTCACCTACATTAGAGACTCTTCTATTTCTACCTCTTTTGTAGCTTTCTTTTACTACTTCTAAAGTGGTTTGAGCTGAAATTCTGTATGAAAACATGCAGTGTGAATAATTTCTATTTAGTACTCACCTTAACCTGCCTTCCATGGAAAAAAAGGCCTTAATATTTGATGGGTGCACAGTGCTTATGGCTGTAAGTGTAAAAGAAGGATGAGAAAATGGATAAATAACTCTGTATACTTGGAACTGATATGCTTAAATGCTTGTTTTATATTAAACATATATATACTTGTATGCTTACATAACTTCTTTTTGACTTTAATAATATGTTTAAGCAGAAAATAAGTCCTTGTAGACAATATTTTGAGTAATCACGCTCCTCATTTGGCACTGGGTTTCCTTGCTTTTCTGTATCAAGAAGTTTAACTTTAGCTCTCAAGGTTGCTCTAGACTGAGTAATATATGTGTAAAATAATAAATAAACATAAAAAATATATGCCATGTTTTCCGAGCAATGGCGATTTACTAAACACACTCTTAAAATGTGTATTTTTCACACAAGCTGCTCAAACTGGACTTTCTGTTGTGTGTTTATTACTGTCTTCATATTCACTGCTTTATTTTTGGATTTTGCATAGCTTTATGTTATATGCTGCTTGGGAATCCCCATGCACGTTTCAAATATGTGAAAACTAAAGTGTCATCTGTGAGCTATACATAGATATAAAGATGTTAGCACTACTGTTAAAATGAATATATATTTTTAGAGATACTAGTTCAACTATACATGGTAGAATAGGTAATGCTGCTACCTCACAGCTCCAATCACTGGTTGTGTACAGGTTCTCCCTTTGAATATGTTGGTTTCTTTCCAAATCCTCCACCTTTTCTCCTGAATCCCAAATACTTTCATTATAGATTATTTGGTAACTCTGAATTGTCCAAGTTTGCATAAAAGTGCCTTTTCCAGGTTTGATCTTGAGCTGCGAGGATAGGCACCACCTCCTGAGGCACTGTACTGTGTAACTGTGTTTAAAAATGGAAGCAGAACCTCTCTTGACTCCTTCTTCATACAGTAGGCTACAGTATATGTCCTTTTAGCCTTTTTATTCCATTCAGCACAATGAACAGTGCTGAGTCCACTAGAACTCCTAAGTCTTTTTCATATATTTTACTTTCCTGTTCAGATCCCCTCATTATTTATTAATGTTTAATATTTACTTTTTCTAAATAACACATAAGCATTATTTAAATTAAATCTCAACAAGGCAAATATGATCCAAATGATAAATTAGGTAACGATCCATCTTTACAGAATTACTGCCTATTTGCTAATTTGTCTAGTTTACACCTATCTGCTCATTTATCTGCCTTATTTATTCCATGTGCATTTAATCATTTATTATGTTTCCATCATCCAGATTTGATGTGGTATTTGTCATATTCTCAAGGGCACAAACAATGGTGCCATTTTTTTCTCAAATTTTGTTTTCTTGCTTCCATTTTTAAATTGAACATATTATCAGTTAAGGTTAGGGTGTGACAATGACTTATGAATTTCCAAAACTACAACATTAATTATCACAAGAATAAAAAAGAAATGAAAGCTGATTTTTAACTTAACTTACTTTGACTACAGACCTTTGCTGCTGTCAGAGTTTAGTTGAGTGGCACCAATTCTGCGCTATGTCTCTGCCTAAAGGCGCCAAATTCATTTAAGAGCTCACTATGTTTTATTGTTACACCCCTAAAATGCACTTACCGCCCGCAACTACACCCCTTCTTGGATGGTCTGGTCATCCATCAATACTCCTGTTGTCAGCTTATAAAAGGAGACTTAAACATGAAGTGCCGGCAAGAAAAGTAACTCAGTGCCATAATAGAGAGGCAAAGGAAAAACTCCAGAACTGCTTTGACTTCTTAAATTTTTACACATCAGATCCGGAGTATTATGCAAATGTAATTACATGATTCATCAAACAATCTGTGGACAACTTTGTGCCTATGAAAGCAATCTGCATATTACCTAATAAAAAAAGATGTGAATCACTGGTGACATTAGGAATTTACAGAAGGCACAAAGAAATTTATTTAGAAGCAGTGACATTCAGACTTATAACAAATGCGGGATTGTGGCTACTTGCTGGCACTAGAGTAAAATAGATAAGGAATTTAGTAGCTGTAATACTTTGAAGAAAATTTTGCAGAAATTAGCCTAATGCCTAATTCAATATCATCCATTTTTCTCTTCCTGATGAATATAAATCCTTCCACACTCAGATAACAAGCAGTCCTACAATTTGATTGCCTGTAACACCACTTGATACATCCTTCTCCATTTCTGTACATGACATGAAGAGGAATTTTAAATTAGTTAATGTAAATAAGACATCTGGTCCAGATGGAATTTTACAGTGTTTTTAACAAATCTGCAGAGGAATTGCGTTCACAAAGGAGCAAGCATTTGAACTGAAGCCAGAACGTGTTTCCTCATGTTTTTTAAGCAATTATTTAACAAAAAAATATCATGTGTTTAGCTTGTTGAGAGCATATGACTGGATGACTCGACGTGTGGATTATGTCTAATGTGAGATTTTCAATAGTAGTTTTTTATAGTGTAATAGTTTTTTATAGTATTTGCAGTGGTCTATAGATGCCGATTCTATCAGAAAAATGTGTTAACAAGATTCTCCATGAAAATATTAAGTTAAAAACTTTTCTTGTTCATCTCTACAAACCTAGGGTAAGCAACTTACAAAACAACATGATTTATGGGTGAAATATTGTTTTAAGGTTTCCATTGATTCCCACATTTTATATATGCACATTTGTGTATGCCCCGTGACAATTTTAGCAACCCAATATTGCACAATTTGGCACTAGTCATGGGTACATGAAGGCCAAAAGTTCTGGAATTCAGAGTGGCACTGTGGCATAGTGGTAAAGGCTAATGCCCTCAAAGATTAAACATCCAAGATGGGAATCACTTTCTTGTGCTCTCCATGCACGTGTGGAGTTTTCTCCAGGTACTCCAGTTTTTTCACTGACATCTAAAAGATCTCTATGTTGGTAATTCTAAATTGGCCTCCGATAAATGGGCCTTATCCAGGGCTGGTTCCTATAGTCCAACCCCAATGAGTCTAAGTTAGATTAATCAAAATAAATAGAGATTTAAAGGTAAAGTCAGCAGAACAATGACGGTGCCTGGTATACACAGGGTTCTCCTTACTATTGTATACCACTACGCACCACAAATCAAGTGAGTATTTTCTTTTATCTGAGCTGAAAGTAGGAGATGATAGGAGGAAAATAATGTGGAGTTTTAAGCCTGCAACAGATTCCAATAGAACCTTAAGCAGGGGGCAGCATACAGTTAATGCTTTAATAAATGTGTGCATGGTGGCTTAGATGAACATGGTATACCTCAGAAACTGAACTTTGAGTTTTTCAGAGGTATGTTTACAGTTTCTCAGAGAGGGTGTCTCACAAAGACTGCATCAGAAGTCTGTGGGTGTATCAAGTGTTAGAAGCCAGGGTAAAACACAATGATAAAATGTTGAGTCAAAGAATGAATAATCATTTCAGAAAGCAAGCTGCTTTTCCTGATGAATTTTAGAGCTACAGCCATAAGATTTTATGACAGACACTCAATTTACAAGCAAAGGCCCATGAAAAATCAAAATAATCATTTATATACGAGAGTGATGCAAGGCCATCCTGTTTGTTGACAAGAACATCTGATGCAGAGAGTTTGTGTTCTCTTGCATTCATTCCATTTTCACCTTCTGCCATGTTCTTTGAGCTCATAATCTGCAACTGGAACAGGGAGGCTCACAATCTGTGATTTCCCCATGGCCTTACTTGGGTCAGCAGATTCTCACTGGACAATGTCTTTCTCTTTGGCACACTGCTTGAAGTCAAAGAAGGAGAAATACATAAAGACTGAACTCTTCACAGCCTCTAAAGATAAATAAGAAGCAGCATGCTCTTGAAAAGCAGGCTTGTTGGCAATGCCAGAAGGACGCTCTGCTGATTGATCCAAATTCCCAGCCTGTCAGAGCTAATGACGCCTGATAGCGCTGGCTGCAGGCTCCTGCCATCACAAGCATATGCTAATGTCTTTATAGAGAATGCCTGGCACATTCAGGCAGCGTCCCAGAGACGACACATTCGCTCACACTGAACAGAGAGCGCTTGGCATGAGAAAGGCCAGCATCTGCCAAGCAGTATGGAAGCTCATGGAAAGCTGGAACTGCTTGACAAAGGCAATATTAAATGAAAGACAATTAAAAACATTCGTTGTGGCACATCCAAAGATTTGCCTGAATGCTTTTCCAAATTAAAGGGCCTCTTAGCGGCTACATTTCTGGACAGGGTACCATGTGCTTTGCCGTCAGTTCTGTCATTTATTAATTAATTTCGAGGAGATTACACAAGCCCTTAAACCCTTGAAACTCAGTGTCCCAGTGACTCCAGAGTTTGAAGGAGGAGACAAAACTTCATTTTGGAAATTATATGACTGTGTAGCCAGACAAGTGTACAATGGAGCAAATGAGAGTCCTGCAAATAAAGCCAACAGTAAATGCTCCAATACTGGGTTTACTGTACATGTTGCTTTGGAAAGATGTTTTTTGCATCCCTGAGAAATTATGGTGCCATTGAAATAATGGAAACATGGAATTTAGCAGGATAGGTGTGAAGTGTAAAGAAGTATGGAACCCAGAGAAGTTGTAGACTAGTGGTGTAACAAAAGAGTCAAACCAGGTATGGGGTATTGTAAACTATCTGGATGAAAGAGCAAGCTTCATATTGAAAAAGAAGAAATAACTGGACAATGTATTGGTTCCCCAAGTGTTGTTGAATCAGGAATAAAAAAAGATTCCATTAGAGAAGTCTATGATTATGAAAAACAGACTTCTATAGCTGATGCAAGATTCCCAATTTTACAAAACCCTTAGAGCACCTCATATAGGTAAAACATTTTAGGAACAGCAAAGTAGGAAGTTTAATTAAATACAGAACCAAGTGGGTAAATAATTTTGTGTACCAGTGCTTTGATTCCATCTTTGAACTAGATACAGTCAAGAAATGCTATCACTGCATAATCAGGCAGATATTGATTAATTGTCTACTACTTATTCTGTGTTGTCTTAGTATACAGTAGCTGTCTAGTACTTTATATATTGTATACTGTAAAGAATTAACAGGATTTACATGATTAGACTTTGGCAATGAAGTAAAATATGGAAGTTCCTATACAGACAAGAACATCATCTTATTGTTCCATTTAAAGAGGGAGCAACAGAGAAGAAAGGGACTTGAGAAGAGGACAACAAGAAAACTGACGACAGAAGGTGCGACAGACTGCATTGCCAAAGTTTGGAGTGTTGATTGATACCCTATCCAATTGCTTACAGTCATCAAATTATTTAAAAGGGAGACACACTGAAGTCTGTATATTGTTAGGAGAAATAGATCTTGTGATGTCAGAGAGGAAAGCAATTCTGCAGACCAACTTGGACTTACATGTTGTTAACAAGATTTGGAATATTCTGTTATTTTCCTCGAAAGTTGTTCAGCTTTGCCAAATAAATCTGTGCTTCCTCAAATAATTTGAGGTAGATATCCAGTGTTTGGTTTCTATAATCAAGTTCATTATATAGAGAACTTTACTGGACTTTTATATTTTCTTTGAACAGTGTGTGCGTGACATGAGTTTATGGCAATACTCTTTCAAGGAGGTGTTTTGTGTCCTCTATATAAATTCCATCATTCATTTTCTTAACCTGCTTTATCCTGAACATGGTCACGTGACGTTGGTGCCTATTCATAGGGCAAAGGCAGGAACAATCCCTGGATATGGTGCCAGTCCATCATAGACTCTTTATAAATTCTTTGATAATGTGTATTTCATTTGCATTTATTTCCATACTGTCTTTTTTACATACAGTAATTGCTGTTTTTGGAGTGTTGATTGTTGGGTGTTGGTGAGATAGTAGCAAGAAGGCTTAGTGTCTCTTAATAATAAAACAAAACATAGCAGCCTAAGGGCGCCTAAGCAAATCATATTACACCCTGAGGGGTCCAGCTTTTGGAATTTACTACAATCAAAGATGAGACAGGTTGGAAGCATACACTTTAACAGCGCATTGCCGCACCCACCACATGGCAAACTATCTCAGGATCTCAGATTAGGACTCAACCGCAGCCATACAACACATGACACACCTCAGCACCAAACTAGTTCAGCCTAGAAAGGAACAGTGTGAGATTTTTTACAGTGGCTGGAGTGTCAGTCCTGCCACCTACCCCTGTGTTTTCTCTGCAAGCTGGAGGACCTGCTTGCAGTGCTGGATGCAGATTAAAGTCATACCCAGGATGGAGTAATTGCAGTTTAAGGGCCTAATGGAGTGGAGTCACTTCTGGTATTTACAATGAAAGAAATAAGATAAAATAAATGTGAGAAGATTTAAGAGGATTGCCTGCAAATAATTATATGTCCAAGTTGATCCTTTCTGTCTTTCCTCCCACATGCCAAAGAAAGATCAACTAGTAATTCTGAGTGTGTCCTGTAAATGAGTGAGGGGGTGCCAGAATTGGCAAATGCTCTCCATAACCATTAACTGGATAAAACTGTTAGAAAGCAAAAGTCTTAGGCACCTTAGATTTTTTAATATTAACTGTCTTAGAGGTTTATCTTCTGCTTTAGTGTGTCGATAAAAAGCAAATTTCAGATTTCAAACATTCATTGTCAAAAAAAAAAATGTTACAAAGAAATCTTTGCATTTCTTAAAAAAATTAACATATTAATGTAACAGACCATTTTTCAGATAAAAAGAATGATTATTTTGGAGGTCTATAGCTCAGTGTATAATTAAACGAAAGTAGCAAAGAGGTGCTAATAACATCATGAGAAACTGAAAGTGTAGTAGGAATTAAACTGGGAGAAGGACAACTAAACTATAGGTGTGGGAGAGGAAGATGTGGCGGTTTAACCTTCACATCATCAATTCTTACATTACGGCAAGAGTGAGCAGAGCAACAAAACATAAAGTAGATATCCTGCATCAGCAAGGTTACTCCCAAACATGCCAGATAGAAGTTTTATGATGTGCTGTTCAAGGACATGTGAAGATAAAGGATCAAAGGGACAAGGCTAAACACCTAAAGTGCAGTGGTTTACTATAGAAACTGAATGTAGCAGATGAGAAATACATCAAACTGATGTGCCTTCAAAAATCAGAAGATGTCCACCACTCTTATCTCCTTGGAACTCACAGAAGCCATTGGAACCCAGGTAAACCCCTCTACTGTCTTGAAAGTTCTTGGACTTGTGAGAACTTGTTTTTCAAAATATAAACAAAACCATGAAGATGGCGCCGACTGGTATGGCTGGCCATCTGCTCATCTCACTAATCTATGTTTTATCTTTGTTTGTATGTATTAGTTTATCTCAACGGCCACTGTTCTATGATCATAATTCTTTACTTAACATATTTTCTTGCTTGCTTTCCTCTCAATTTTCATCTCCTGATGGGATATTATGTGAACCTCAACCTTTTTATAAATCTGCTGACTTCTTCACCTGGACGCCGGTGTTCACCTGTATCAATGAGCTGAATGCCTCTCAGAGACGCAAACGCACCCACCGCCGCCACGGAAAAAGAGCCAGTATTGCTGTTAAACAACACCGACTCTTCTCCTGCACAGGACTCCATCCCTGGTTCATGGGCGCTGGACATTTAATTACTCCATTTCAAGGTGGCATCACTCTTCCTCGTGTGCTCTTAGGGAGTAAATACTGCTAATCTTTGCACGCTCACCCATGCTCACCTTGCAGTGAGCTCTTCTACTTCTATAAAGGCTGCTCTCCTGAACGTGAAATCAGTGTCTAACAAAACTTATTCTGCAAGACTTTATTATCTCAAATATTGTGGATTTCTTTTTCATCACTGAGACCTGGATTGTTAGTGGTGACTCTTCATGTTTTACTGACTTGGTACCATCAGGTTATTCATCTTTAAACTCTCCTCGGCTGACTCGTCGTGGTGGGGGCATTGCCACTGTTTTTAAAAGTATGTTCTTGTGTCGGAGCCTTACAAGGGGTCCGTTTAGTAGCTTCGAACTGCAACTTGTTGAAGTGTGCAGCTCTCCTTCTTTGTTGTTTGCTGTGGTTTATAGACCTCCTGTAATTAATATCTTCATTTCTGAATTCTCTGATCTCCTGGGTGATATCACCCTTTCCCATGACAAAGTATTTATTGTTAGTGATTTTAACATTCATGTTTGTTGGCAATCGAAATCTTTGGTTAATGACTTTTTATCACTATTGGACTCATTTGATTTTATCCAGCATATTAATATCCCAACTCACTTTCTCGGTCACACCCTTGATCTCGTTCTTACAAGTGACATTTCAGTTAATAATATTGATTTATGTGATGTTTCTTTTACTGATCACTTTTCTATAATGATGGATTTGAATATTACTGTAGATGTCCCTACCACTAATTGTGCTCCACACTGCTCTCGCTTTTTAAATTCCTCTGTTATATCCAATTTTAAAACCATATTCTCTAGTCTTGATGTCATGTCCAATATGATGGCATCGATGATTCTGTCTTAGAATTTAATTCTTCTTATAAAATGGTTTTAGACTCAATTGCTCCTCTCAAGATATGCTGTAATAAGGGAAGACCTGCTCCCTGGCTAAATGAAACTATGTGATCGCTGCGCTGAGCCTGTCAAACTGTGGAACGGCGTTGGAAAAAAGATGGACTGATTGTTTCTAAACAGATTTTTAGGACTTCTCTATTCAAATTCCAGGTTGCAGTTAAGAAAGCTAAACATGATTTCTTTACTGATTTAGTATCCCGTCATCCTAAGAATCCTAAGGTCTTATTTAATTCAATTAATGCGGCCATTCACCCTCATTCTATGATGGGATTAAATACAGTGGGATGCAAAAGTTTGGGCAACCTTGTTAATAGTCATTATTTTCCTGTATAAATCGTTGGTTGTTACGATAAAAAATGTCAGTTAAATATATCATATAGGAGACACACACAGTGATATTTGAGAAGTGAAATGAAGTTTATTGGATTTACAGAAAGTGTGCAATAATTGTTCAAACAAAATCAGGCAGGTGCATAAATTTGGGCACCACAAAAAAGAAATGGAATCAATATTTAGTAGATCCGCCTTTTGCAGATAATACAGTCTCTAAACGCTTCCTGTAGGTTCCAATGAGAGTCTGGATTGTAGTTGAAGGTATTTTGGACCATTCCTCTTTACAAAACATCTCTAGTTCATTCAGGTTTGATGGCTTCCGAGCATGGACAGCTCTCTTTAACTCACACCACAGATTTTCAATTATATTCAGGTCTGGGGACTGAGATGGCCATTCCAGAACGTTGTACTTGTTCCTCTGCATGAATGCCTTAGTGGATTTTGAGCAGTGTTTTGGGTCGTTGTCTTGTTGAAAGATCCAGCCCGGCGCAGCTTCAGCTTTGTCACTGATTCCTGGACATTGGTCTCCAGAATCTGCTGATACTGAGTGGAATCCATGCGTCCCTCAACTTTGACAAGATTCCCAGTCCCTGCACTGGCCACACAGCCCCACAGCATGATGGAACCACCACCATATTTTACTGTAGGTAGCAGGTGTTTTTCTTGGAATGCTGTGTTCTTTTTCCTCCATGCATAACGCCCTTGTTATGCCCAAATAACTCAATTTTAGTTTCATCAGTCCACAGCACCTTATTTCAAAATGAAGCTGGGTTGTCCAAATGTGCTTGAGCATACCTCAAGCAGCTCTGTTTGTGCTGTGGGCGGAGAAAAGGCTTCCTCTGCATCACTTTCGCATACAGCATCTCCTTGTGTAAAGTGCACCGAATGGTTGAACGATGCACAGTGACTCCATCTGCTGCAAGATGATGTTGTAGGTCTTTGGTGCTGGTCTGTGGGTTGACTCTGACTGTTCTCACCATTTGTCACTTCTGTCTATCCGAAATCTTTCTTGGTCTGCCACTTCGAGCCTTAACTTGAACTGAGCCTGTGGTCTTCCATTTCCTCAATATGTTCCTAACTGTGGAAACAGACAGCTTAAATCTCTGGGACAGCTTTCTGTATCCTTCCCTAAACCATGATGGTGAACAATCTTTGTCTTCAGGTCATTTGAGAGTTGTTTTGTGACCCCCATGTTGTTACTCTTCAGAGAAAATTAAAGGAGGAGGGAAACTTACAAATGACCCCCTAAATACTCTTTCTCATTATAGGATTCACCTGTGTATGTAGGTCAGGGGTCACTGAGCTTACCAAGCCAATTTGAGTTCCAATAATTAGTTCTAAAAGTTTTGGAATCAATAAAATGACAACAGTGCCCAAATTTATGCACCTGCCTGATTTTGTTTGAACAATTATTGCACACTTTCTGTAAATCCAATAAACTTCATTTCACTTCTCAAATATCACTGTGTGTGTCTCCTATATGATATATTTAACTGACATTTTTTAGCGTAACAACCAATGATTTATACAGGAAAATAATGACTATTAACAAGGTTGCCCAAACTGGCTTTAGGCATTATCATGGTGTTGAGACGGCCCTCCTGAAAGTATTCAATGACATCTCTATTATTACTGACTCAGGTGGCACTGCAGTCCTTATCCTCCTTGACTTGTCCGCTGCCTTTGACACTATTGACCATGAGATATTGCTGTTGCAGCTCGAACATCTTGATGGGTTTAAAGGGGCTGCTCTTAACTGGTTCATGTCATATCTAACTGGTAGACACTTTTCAGTGACTTTAAATTCCTCTTTTTCATCTACTGATCCTCTTAAATGTGGTGTTTCTCAGGGATCCATTTTGGGTCCTATTTTGTTCTCTATATACCTTCACCCTATTAGAGCTATTTTTAGGAAATTTAACATTTCTTTTCACTGCTATGCTGATGATACACAGGCTTATATTCCTGTCTGCAACTCTGCAGTGAAACAACTGCAAAACTGTCTTTCTGAACTAAGATCCTGGATCTTAGTTGGAACACTAATGTTCTTGATCTGAATCAAAATAAAATGAAGGTGCTTATAGTGGGTCCATCAGCTAAAGCCCAAATTGGTCTTGGACTTCTCGGCTCTTTCTCTGTCTTTTGTAAACCTCAAGTCCGCAATCTTAGTGTTATCTTTGACAGTAACCTCTCTTTTGAGAAAGAGGTTAATTCTGTAGTCAAGAGTTGCTTTTTCCAGCTTCGTCTATTAGGTAAGATCAAGCCTTTTTTATCTTCTAGGGATCTTGAAAAAGCTACTCATGCTTTTATCTTCTCGCACTTTAATTACTGCAACTCAGAGTATTCTGGGATTAGCAAATCTCTTATACACAGGTTACAGTTGGTCCAGAATGCTGCTGCTCGCTTTCTGGTTAGGGCAAGAAAGTCTGATTCTGTTTCTCCAATATTAGCTTCTTTTCACTGGCTGCCTGTCAGTTTTCAAATTGATTTTAAAATTGTTGCTAGTTTTAAATCTTTACATGGGCTTGCTCCTACCCTTTTTATCCGAATTGTGTGTTTTACACCAGCCATCCATAGTACCTAGATCTTCTGGTCAATTGTCTCTTGTTGTCCCTCGTACCAAGTGTAAAACTAAGGGGGACAGGGCTTTTGCAGCTGCTGCTCATCGCCTGTAGAACTCTTTACCTCATTACATAAAGGAGTCGTCTACAATTGAACAGATCAAAACAAGATTAAAGACTCATTTCTATTCATTTGCATTCCGTGAATATGCAAGCTCCACCTAACCTGCATGTCTTTGGACTGTGGGAGGAAACCCACGCAGACACAGGGAGAACATGCAAACTCCACTCAGGGAGGACCCAGGAAGTGAACCCGGGTCTCCTAACTGCGAGGCAGCAGTGCTACCACTGCACCACCCCCATTGTTTTAAATGTGCTATATAAATAAATTTGACATTGACATTGACAATTGCCTACACAAAAAAACACAAAGGACTGGGGTGGAAAAAAATGGCACTGAACAGTTAAAATCTGAAACTGTGGATTGGACAGGAGACGACTTATAAATAAAGAGCCAGAGAGTACTACATGGATGAGTGTCTGCAGGCAATAGTGAAACACAGTGTAGATTTTCTGAAGGCTTGGGGCTACATTTCTGCAAACAGAGTTAGCAATCTGATCAGAAAGAATGCTGTCCTGAACGCGAAGAAATACAAGCAGATTTTCATTTATCAGGCAATATCATTGGGGTATCTGATTTGTCTCAGCTTCATTCTGCAGTAGGACAATGACCCCAAACACATGACCAAGGCAATAAAGAAAAAAAGAAACAGAGCAAGACACAGTATGCTTTCCACAGACCCTCAATCTCAGCCTCATCAAGGCTATCTGGGATTACGTAAAGAGAAAGAGATGAGGCAGCCAAAGTGAGTAGAAGAACAGGGGTATGTTCTTCAAGATTCTTGATAACAAACTACTAGGCAGTATTACTATAGAACTGCATGGCATTGCACTTAAAGGAACTGATGTAGATATAAAGCTAAAGGGTGGTCAAAACAAATCTTCATTTGTTTTTTTTTTTTTTTTGGCTACAAGTCCAGGTGTTGTACCCAAATGCCTACGGAAAAAGGCCCCAGTTGTCCAGAATGAGCAGGTTACGAAAATGGATAGATGGATGGATGGATTTTTACTGCTGTTTACAGTAAAGTTTTAGACATTTAGAAACTTTTCATTTAATCATTTTTGAAAGCATATTTGATTTACATGATTTTAAAGGTACCTAAGGCTTCTACTCTGTATTGCAAGTACATGGTTTCATATTAATGAGTAATTCATTTAAAAAACTTTAACACTAAACTTGACCCTATACCAAAAACGACCAAAAAAGATGACATGAATTTAGCAAGTAATGATATACTTTGAACATACTTAAAAGGCACCAATTTGTATAACTCTACATACAAAATCTTCCCTTACTGAAAATGTTTCTCTCTTGTTGAGGTTCAGTATTGTGTGGACATACTGCTTTGAGTCAACCAGCAGTGGCAAATGAAAACCTGGCGTGTCCAATTAGAAGCTCCAAGGTGTGCAGTACTATTGGAGTTGTTGCTAGACACATTTTTCTTGTATTAAATATTAAATTATCCATGATCCTGTAGTGGACTACAGTTCCCTATGACCTGCACTAAAATTCAGCATGTCAGAAAATGGATGGATTTGTTTTATTTCTCTTTAAAGTGAAGAATAGCTAGAGCACTGAATTCTATTTGAATTATATACAGTGCATCCGGAAAGTATTCACAGTGCATCACTTTTTCCACATTTTGTTATGTTACAGCCTTATTCCAAAAAGGATTAAATTCATTTTTTCCTCAGAATTCTACACACAACACCCCATAATGACAACGTGAAAAAAGTTTACTTGAGATTTTTGCAAATTTATTAAAAATAAATTGTTGTTAGCTTTTCCTCTTTTTTATACACCTACTTTATATATAGTATTATGTGTTTTGCATAAGTCACTTCTAATAAAGAGTACAAGAACAGAAAACACTGATGGAGTAGAGCTTATAGTAGCACCATATAGAATTGTCTGTGAGCACTGGAAGAGAAATCAAAGAAGTAACTGATGGACAAACTGCCAAGACCTGAAAGTACTGTTGGCAGTTCTAGTTGCTAAAATATGAATTACATATATTTCTCACATATTTATCATCTATCTATCCATCCATCGATCCATCGGTCCATCCATGCATTTTCTGAACCGTCTAATATAGCACTGTCAAATTCATTAAACCAAGTTCAAGGTGATGGAAGTTGGAGAATATCCATCAGGTGCAAGGTAGGACTCAACTCTAAATAGGGACAGTGGCCTACCAAAGAGAATACTTAAATCATAGTAATGTAAAAGAAAATAGCCATGTCAGAGGAGCATGTAAAATCCACAGAGGTAGTGGTCAGGCCATAATTTGAAAACAGTCTTTTGGAGATGGATGAGAGGGGTATTAAACACTGAGCCATTTTACCTCCTTGTTGGGCTTGATTTTGAAGTGCAAAAAAGGATGGCCAGGAGTCTGGCCTGGCCAGGGCCCCTTCAAGGTGAAAGAATAAAAGGAGACAGCTTATGCAGGGCTTTGTCTCCCCCAGGATTCTAGATGGCAGCAAGCCCAGGCTCAGATTCTCACTTGGGTGCTGGAGTGCCCCATGGTGGTCACAAGTGTTTATATTAAACATGAAATTTGTCAGAACCTTAACATGTGGGGACCCCATACACGCAGCTAGTCCTGCAGCTTAACTACACTCATCCACAGGTATGGGAAGTGGTCATTTTAGGTTTGCCTTCTTTTTTACCAAACATTAGTGATGGCAGTGGGTGTTCCTATTGATAGCTGCATTTTCATTTTTGTGCATGCAAGGGTGTATTGATTCTGCAGGGCGAACGTTGATTCAATATGCTATGCAGGATCAGCTCTAAAGAATAAAGTACACAAAAGAAAAAGGATACGTGGCTTATGACTCATTTGAATATTTCTGACAGCCTAATCAGGCTCAGTAACTGTACAATTATGGCTAAAATTAGCAAATTCATGGAACAGCTGTTATCGTTTATCAAACATGTAGCCATCATTATTCTCCTGTGCCTGTTCAGTAACATTCTCTGTTTTTCTTCTTTTACATAAATATCTGTGCAACAATAAAGAAGATTAATTATATTAAAAGAGGCATAGCTGCATAATTTAAGACAGCATACTTCTTTCTGAGAAATGTGGCCTCACGCATGGTATTATTTTAAGAAAATACATCACCGTATAAATTCTGACTGACATTTGTCCCTGGAGCTTCATTTTATTGCACTACTGTATTGCATATTTCAATTTATTTTGTATAGTGCTATGTTGTGTTAGGGATGTCACTATATCAGAGAGACTGATTGAAAAATGCAGTTATTGATGTCTTCCTCTCTCTGGTTTTACACCTGCTCTTCATTAGTTAATTCCAAATAGTTGGGAAATCACAAAAATTACAAAAAATCACAAAATTAAAGGGACACTTTGAAAACACATCAGATGTGAAATAAAATCATGCTGGATATCTCTACTGAAAAGGACTGGGGAATGTGTTAGGAAAGAAAGGATGCCACATTGTTTGATGGAAATTAAACTTATCAACCTACAGAGGGCTGAATTCAAAGACACTCTGAAAATCTAAGTGAAAAAATGATTCGGCAGGCTAGTCCATTTTGCAGAAATCTCATTGCAGCAACTCAAAATCATACTCAGTAGTTTGTATGGCCCCCACGTGCTTATATGCATGCCTGACAATGTCGAGGCATGCTCCTAATGAAACAATGGATGGTGTTCTGGGGAATGGAATTCCAGATCTGGACCCGGGCATCACTGATGTGCAACCTGGCTGCATTGGATGGACAGAAACATAATGTGCCAGAGGTGTTCTATTGGATTTAGGTCAGGCGAGCATGGCGGCCAGTCAATGATATCAATTCCTTCATCCTCCAGGAACTGCCTGAATACTCTCGCCACATGAGGCTGGGCATTGTCGTGCAACAGGAGGAACACAGGGCCCACTGCACCGGCATAGGGTCTGACAATGTTCCTTACATTTTTTTGAGCAGTATATATTCATACTTTTCTCCTGCTAAATAGTCCCAAAACACACAGGCGAGGAAAACAAAAACTTCAAGGAAAATTTGGATCAATAAATCCTCTAAGTAGTCTGTATTAAGTTTAAAACTAGGCATGTCTGAGCAGCCACTTACAGTCACTCGCTTTGTTGAGTTAATGATGTGTTAGAAGGCATAAAACTGTTTTCAGGACTGTCAGCTTTTAGATCTCAGTGCCCAAGTACTTGTTAGAACATTTTTTGCTTTCATTGAATCATTGCAGTCAGTGCTAGGGATTGAACTGGCAGCCTTGTGCTTTACAGACAACACACTTATCTCAGCATCCCACTCCTCTATATACATGTAAGTCTGTACTGTGTGTGAGCCTTTAGCGAAACTGGTATACAGCTTGGAGTATCTGTTAAAACTGTACTTCTCATTTGAGGTTTGCTCACTTCACTCTTTTGACCTTCTTCCTTCTCCTTCATTTTGTGATCACAGAGAGCTGAATCTTTCCTCTGCAGCCTCAAGTGAGCGCCAACCTTGTTTGGGATGAATGTCCATCAATGCAAACTCACACAGGCATTACACTCATATAAACTAGGTCAAAAATGGGCCTAATATGTGGATCTTTATGATGTAAGGGAAAAGAAAAGCACATTGGGGAACATCTGCTTAAACAGTGACCAGGCCAGGAATGGAACTGAGGTTCCTGGAACTGTGAGCCATCATCTACAGTATAACAACTACGTTACCTTAATCATCCGTTTGT
The DNA here is from genome assembly GCF_016835505.1 of Polypterus senegalus. Lineage (NCBI taxonomy): Eukaryota > Metazoa > Chordata > Cladistia > Polypteriformes > Polypteridae > Polypterus > Polypterus senegalus. Next base: position 178,071,596 of record NC_053155.1, on the reverse strand, counting down.
TAATCCATCCATCAAACTAGGTTCACTTAGTGCAACTTGGAGTAACATGGGGCTGACACCATCCTGAAAGCAGTTGGAACAGAGCGGGAACCAACCCCTAGACTGGCTACAGTTACACACATAAACAATTACTGCAACTTGGTCAATTTTAAATCATCATTTAATCTGACACACACACATCTTTGAGATACCCTAATTATGTTATATCTTCTTATATAATACGCTACTGTGGCTGTTCGTTTCTCTGTCCAGGATTTTAAATCACCTGTAGCTCGCAAACCTTTTCACCTATTGACCTGAAATTTGGTACACATATAGTACGTGATGTCTACTATCCACTTTCGGGGTGATTATTTTTATTTTATTATTTTGTTGTAGAATCAGCTCTCGGCAGCGCGCAGCAGGGAAGCCAGGTGGCTGTGCGGCGCATGCGTATGTGCATCGTTCTCATTCCTTACCACTCTTGCGGTCACTTCCCCTACCTCTTCATATCTTTAATCATTCTTGAGGCAGATTGTGCCGCTTAAGTGAAAAATGAAGAAAAACGTACTAAGTAACTGCAACACACAAACTAACTTAATGAGATTTAACACGAAAAGTTGTTGACAAAAGAAGAGGAGCAGTGAGCTGCTAGGGTGGAGAAAAGAAGAGCTGCTCAGGAAGCAGCCAGTACATCAACCTCTGAGCAAAAGAATACTAAACATACAGAAAAAGAGGATGAAAACTATGAATGCTCAAGTCAAGTGTATTCACTGCACGTTATCATGCAGTGTGCCGTTACTGGTTATATTATATTATATTATATTATATTATATTATATTATATTATATTATATTATATTATATTATATTATCTCTGTATTTCAACTTTAGCATCATACTGAGTTGAAACCCTTCCTTACATCATAAGGCAAAACATAAGAACCAAACAAAGATCGGTTACCAATTAATTGTGGTACTCAGTCACACATACTGCTACAATATTTTTAATAGACTGTATATATATTGTACTGTGACTGGAAAGTTAACAAAAACAATTAGTTGGAGTATTTACTGGATCACCCTGTTTAGAGGGCAAACAACAAGCGTAAACAACTATTTTTTCAATGTAGGAATGTAACAATGTTGGTCTTTCTTGCTAATCGTGTCAGAATGCGATACCAACTTTTGGGAATAGCTTGTTTTTGTACAAGCGAGACAAGAAGTGGTAGGACCTTCTCAGGGTTTTGTGGACGTGGCTATACAACCCCTTTGGGTGACAGCTCAATGCTGCAGGGGATGGAGAAAATACTGTTAGAGTCAGCACACCCTACCACCCCAGGGTGGTACTGGTCAGAGTCTGTAAGGTGCTCCACAGGTGCTCATGCATGATAATTTATACATATATATTAACTAGCCGCAAGGCTAGTTTTATTCTTTATTATAGTTATAACAAACACACAGAATTGTAAGGAAAATTAACCACATTTAAAAGCTATTCATTTGCCAGTTTTTATGTCAATTGAACTGAATAGCAGACAACTGTTCCCCACCTGTAGGTGTACAATATTAGCATTGTCTTTGATGAAGCTGGAAAATTCTTGCAAATGTTTGCAACCAGTTGAAGAATAAACTGTTTCTGCTCCTCACCCTTTCTCAGTATGTCATTGTACTTTTCAATAACACATTCCTTGTTCAGCTGCGGTGTTCACTATCATCATGAGAGCCGACAGTTCACAGAATTTGTTGAAGATAGGACCATCTGTCCACTGTTTTGGTGGTTTCTTGAGAAATGACTGAGACCTTTACTTTGCCTTTTTCTTCAATGACATCAAATTAGAATGTTGTTCTTTCCGTTGCTAGATCCTCCAACTTCAGCTATTCATTCTCAGCTTAAGACGTTCGAGGAATGTCTGTTAATGGTGGACACTGCAGGATTTCTCTTTGCTGAGACTGTCATCAAAAATGGCTAAAATAGAAACTCCTAATTACTACAAGAATGTTCTTCAAGCTCCAACTTAATACTGTATTGTTCTGGAAACTTCCACTTACTACTAGAATGTTCTGGAAACTCCATCCTAATGCTAAAATATTCTGTGTTTCAGTTTGTCTTTATTTTATTGTTTACTAATCACTTAGCCATTTAAGAACCCCGTGCAAGAGTATATAAGCAGTAACAATACAAATAAAATGTCCAGAATGGCGCAACCTCTAAATGTTTCACAATCACACCAATATTTCACAGGTAAACAAACTATTCCTAGTGGACAAAGATGAACCTTTTGGAGAAATGATTCTACAAATATCAACTCTTTGCATTGGTTTGTTACCCACACCAATGTATACATATACAGTACATAAATATATTCTACCTTAATGAATCTCCCATGGGCCATCAAAGACTGATCCTTTCATGGGAACTTTTTTTTCCTAACCCTTCCTTGACCTCCTCCTTCGATCACCTAACTATGCAAACTTCTCATCTGCAGTTCACTTCAGGGAGAAGAGACTCATTCCTCCCCAAGCACCTGAAGCTGCAACAGGAGCCACTGTGTCACTTGCAAATATGTCACAAACAGTACCACTGTATCTGGTCATTCTGGTTAATTCAATATTAGACAATGAGCCTCTTGTCAGTCTACAAATCATATTTACTGCATTTGTTGTAAGAAGTGTGCAGTCTTGTACATAAGTGAAACAGAAAGCTAGCAGACCATTCCAGGGAGTATGTTCAAGACATTAAATTTAAAGACTTCACAAAATGTACTGAAAATTGCTTTTCATCCCTTGATCATAGCCACACTGCTTTCTCTATTTCTGTTCTTTCACAGAGATTTAAAGACACTTTTCCAAAATAAAAAAGAAACAATGAAGTTAAGTTAATGCACATTCTGGAATCACATATGTCTTCAGGTCTTAATGACCGACTAAGTTTTTAATCTCTCACTTCATCATCTCTAATAGTAGCTTCTTCACACATACATTTACCTTTTCTCCTTGCTTCTACCCTAACTTTGGTCCCTGCTACATTTCCATATACAGTATGTTACCTGCTCTTTCCTTTTCAGTTGCACACCTGATAAATGCTATAAAGCTAAAAAGTTGTTTCTTGATTCTTCCTTCTTCTTCAGTATGCAAAAAACCTTTAACATTTTTTCCCTTTATATATAGAGAGTAATACAGAAACAAGAGCCTACTGATAAATACATCAATGGTGAGTCACCAATCATCGATTAAAACCCAACACACATGTTTGGGATATGTGAAGAGAATTTCATAAGTTCCTACAGCGAAGCATGACATTCAAGCCATGCATGCTCAGTTCATAATCTTGCCACTCAAAATATTATTAGATTAAATTATAGCAGATTAGTGTAGATTATCCAATCTCTGCAGTTCAGTGAATTTGTCTGTTAAACATGGACTATATAAAAATAAACTGAATTGAATGGAAACATGTTTAAAGATAGGATTTGCAATGAATGGTTCTATATTGGTACATGCAGGTTCCTGAACATAACACAAAAATAAGTAGTCTGTGACTTTGTGTTACCAAAGGACGAATCATTGAGCAGACAGAGAGAGACAACAGGCAAGGACAGCTCATTAAGACAGCGTCAAGAAGACTCTGTAGTGAAACCGGCTGTTAGCCCAAGGGTGGCCTCTCTGTTTCAGACATTAATTTTCACCTTATTAAAACATGCAGTGCCACTCCAAAACACCCTGCATTTGCTGTACAATATAACACAGTGTGTCCTAGAAGTTAGACAATAAGAGGACTGGCCCTGAGGAATGACCCCTTCGTCTAACCTTGTGCTTTCTATTTCAGTTAATTGACCTGACCTTTCCAGTTCCAGTCCTCATATGATGCAGTGGGCTTCCAATGTTCACTTTACTACTATAATGAACTCAAAAGACCCTCCGGCACTTAGACAAATTGTGATAATAATAAAAAAAACTTTTTGTGTGTAATTTAAAAAACATATTAAGTGGCACCAGGTATATGGATGAAATGAACTGATAGTAATAATGGTGTGCTGTCTTTGGTCTATGAAAGAAAGCCCCATCAGTAGCCTCTCTGGAAGCCCTCTTGGGCCTTGTGTCTTGCTATATAACGTGGACATCTTAAGCCATCCCACCCCCCTCTCATTCATCCAGGGTGAAAGCAACTGCAAGGGCCTATACTGCAAGGAAGCTTCAGACAAAAGGTCTTTTTTTATGTGGTAAGCCTCACATGGCAATATTTTTGCACATTGTGCAAGTAAATAGGTGTCTTATTTGCAAAGCAGTTTGTGACCATTTAGTTCAAGTCTGTTTACATCATGAATTTCATCTGCTAACTAATATACGTTCTCTTTAACTGATTAGTGGATCCATTGCGGAATCACATTCCCTCTGGCACTCCAAGATGGTCTATGTCTTATTCCATCCTTGACTAATGTCATCTGAATATTACATATATCACAATTAAAAAAAGAAAGACAATGTAAGGAAGGACTAAGGTGAGTGATCACTGTCACCTTAGACCATAAGAACGTGAGTGATCCTATTGGGAAGACATGCATATAATTTTGATAGAACTACTTGGGCTTGTAGCACTACATTGGGCCTCAGAGTAATTAAAATCCCTCTCTGATCTGTTTCAATATGTGAGCTACTTCTTCTTCTTTTGGCTGCTCCTGTTAAAACCTACTCTTAGGCCTTTCTCTTTTCCTCAAGCCTAGCAGCTCTATTATTGACATCCTTTTCCCAATAAACAAAGCATTTCTCCTCTGCACATGTCCAAACCAACACAATCTCGCCTCTCTGACTTTGTCTCCAAACCGTCCAACCTGAGCTGACCCTCTAATGTACTCACTTTAATCCTGTCCATCCTTGCTACACCCAATAAAAATCTTAGCATCTTTAACTCTGCCACCTCCAGTTCTGGCTCCTGCTTTCTGGTCAATGCAACCATTTCCTGCCCATATTACATAACTGGTCTCACTACCATCCTGTAGACCTTCCCTTTCACTCTTGCTGATATCCATCTGTCACAGATTACTCCTGACACTCTTCTCCACCCATTCCACCCTTCCTGTACTCTCTTTTTCACTTCTCTTCCACAATTCCTAATTACTCTGTACTGTTGATCCCAAGTATTTAAACTTATCTACCTTTGCCAACTGTACTCCCTGCATCCTCACCATTCCACTGACCTCCCTCTCATTTACACACATGTATTATGCTTTGGTCTTACTGACTTTCATTCCTCTCCTCTCTACATCATATCTCTCCTTCTCCAAGGTCTCCTCAACCTGCTCCCTACTCTCACTGCAGATCACAATCTCAATCTGCCTAATCTCATCTGGCAACCTGTCCATCACCATTGCAAATCAGAAAGGGCTCAGAGCCGATTCCTGATATAATCCCACCTCCACATTGAATGCATCTATTACTCCTACTGAAGACCTCACCACTGCCACACTTCCCTCGTACATATCCTGTACAACTCTTACGTACATCTCTTTCACTCCCAACTTCCTCATACAATACCACAACTTCTCTCAGGGCAAGCTGTCATATGCTTTCTCCAGGTCCACAAAGACGCAATGCAACTCCTTCTGGCCTTCTCTCTACTTCTGGATCAACACCCTCAGAGCAAACATTGCATCTGTGGTGCTTTTTCTTGTCATGAAACCACACTGCTGCTCAGTAATCATCACCTTTCTTCTTAACATAGCTTCCACTACTATTTCCATAACTTCATGCTGTGGCTTATCAGTTTTATCTCCCTGTAATTACTACAGCTCTGTGCATCCCCCTTATTCTTAAATATCAGCACACTGCTTATCCACTCCTCAAGCAAACTCTCACTTTTAAAGATTCCATTAAACAATCTGGTTAAAAACTCCACTGCCATCTCTCATAAACACTTCCATGCTTCCACAGGAATGTCATCTGGACCAACGGCCTTTTCATTCTTCATCCTCTTCATAGCTGTCCTTACTTCCTCCTTGCTAATCCGTTGCACTTCCTGATTCACTATCTCCACACCATTCAACCTTCTCTCTCTCTCTCTCATTCTCTTCATTTATCAGCCTCTCAAAGTACTCTTTTCATCTGCTCAACACACCCTCCTCACTTGTGAGCATGTTTTCATCTTTACCCTTTATCACCCTAATCTGCTGCACATCTTTCCCAGCTTGGTCTCTCTATTTAGCCAATCGGTACAGGTCCGTTTCTCCCTCCTTAGTGTCCAGCTTCTCATACAACTCCAATACCCTTTCTTTAGCCTTCACCACCTCTCTCTTCACCATGCACCTTAACTCCTTGTACTTCTATCTACAGTACATCTGCATCTCTCTGACTATCCCAATTCTTCTTTGCCATCCTCTTCCTCTGTATGCTTTTCTGTACTTCCCCATTCCACCACCAGGTTTCCTTTTCCTTCTTCCGCTTTCCAGATGTCACTCCAAGCACCCTTCTTGCTGCCACCCTTACTACTTCTGCTGTAGTTGCCCAGCTGTCTGGTAACTCTTCACTGCCACCTAGTGCCTGTCGTAACTCCTTCCTAAACTCATCCTTGCAGCCTTCCTTTTTCAACTTCCAACATTTGATCCTTGACTCTGCCGTCACTCTCCTCCTCTTCTTAATCTCCAGCCTTATCCTACAAACCACCATCCTATACTGCCTAACTACACATTTATCCAGCCACCACTTTGCAGTCTTCAATCTACTTCAGATTGACTCACCACAGCCATGTTCATCCTTTTTGCAAAAAACAATGATCATCTGACCTTCTTAATTCCTCTCCTTGACACCATACCTACCCATCACCTCCTCATCTCCTCTGTTCCCTTCACCAGCATGTCCATTGAAATCCGCTCCAATCTTTACTTTCTGACCCTTGGGTACACTGTTCATTACTTCATCCAACTCACTCCAGAAATATTCTTTCTCATTCATCGCACACCCAACTTGCGGGGCATATGCACTAACAACATTCATCATCACACCTTCAGTTTCCAGCTTCATAATCAATACTCTGTCTGACACTCTATTCACCTCCACAACACTCTTGACGTACTGTTCCTTCAGAATAACCCCTACCCCATTTCTACTCCCATCTACACCATGACAGAACAATTTGAATCCACCTCTGATCCACCTGGCCTTACTCCCCTTCCATTTAGTGTCTTACATGTACAATATATCAACCTTCCTTCTCTCCATCATATCGGACAACACTTTCCCCTTACCAGTCATGCTGCCAACATTCAAAGTTCTTACCTTCAGTTCCACTCTGTTTACCTTCCTCTTCTCCTCCTGCCACCGGACACGTCTCCCACCTCTTCTTCTCCTTCTTTAGCCAACGGTAGCCCAGTTTCCACCAGCACACTGTTGGCTAACAGTACTGGTTGCGGCCATTGTTAACCCGAGTCTTGGCCGATCCGATATGAAAATCTGTATTGTTGTCCGCATACTGAGCTAGCAAAATTTTACACCTGATACCCTTCCTGAAGTAATCCTCCCCATTTATCTGGGCTTGGGACAGGTAAGAAGAAGCACACTGGATTGTGCATCCCCTGAGGCTGGGTTGTTTCCATATGTTAGCATCTTTGTAAAAATATATACAAATTCTATAGGCCTAATGTTTGAGGAATTAAAAACTGTTAGTATGAAGAATATGTCCTCCTATTATGGCAGGCCACCATAACAGCAGGTTTCATATTATCAGTGCAAGAAGCACTGTTCGGTGTGCTATTAGCTGAGAACTGGATGTTCTTACTCAAAGACAGCTCGGTCTCCACATTAAATTAATGACAATATTACAGTGCATTTATAGTAAAACCAACTAATGAAGCTATCCATTCTACTCCCTGACAGGTCTCATCATATTAACTTTTGTATATTGTGTCCTGAAATCAATGAATATCTTTCATAGCAGGAGATGGGAGCCTAGTGGCATCTCACTTAGAATGATGCCAAAGAGATCTAAAATAAACACAATGACACATTTTTCATATAAATCACCAAAGGGAGAGATAAATAAATGAAGAATATCCAGAATAGACAAACCCTGATGTCACTCAAGGCCTTCTTAGAGGGGTGTTTGGATCCATTCTACTGTAACAAACATTTTGATGTTTTAAAAAAGATGAATGTTCTAAACACTATTTTTTATTAGCTGTTAGTTTTAAAAGGGAGAATGACAAAGGCTGTCCAAATGTAGAAACATATATAAGACTGAGGAGAAAAACAATATGTGACCAAAACAAAAGGGCACTAAGCAGGCAAACAGTTAAAGACTACAGATTAAAGCCTAAAGCCAAAATATGCTTCCTTGAAAAAGTCATTATCTGTCACAGATAAGTCTTTCCAAATAGCAAAAACGACAAAGGAAAAAGCAAGCATTATCATTTACTGAATCTGAATTTACTGAATTGTTTAAAATCGCACATCTATAACGAAGTGTGGCTCACTCACTTTCCCACCTCTTCAGTTCTAAAAAAAGAACCTTCTTCCATATCCTCTCATTTTCCCTCTAATTTTCTCCTTCTCATATTTCCTGTGCCCCTGACCTTCATACAAGTTTTAGTCCTGACCTCACAATTGTGAGGTCAATTATGCCTCAAGTGATGGTTTAAACTCATTCTTGTGGTCACTTTTTGGCTAAATCACAGAATTACTACTGGGGTCCAGAATGAATGTTCTTTGGTAAAAGAAAAACCAGGCACAATGTATTATTAATGAATGTTTTGAAATATGCAGAAATCATTTTATCACACATGTTGCCTTTATGTATTTAATTTAAAAGTGTTATTAATTTTTATAATACTGTACCACCATTTTGTATCTTGATATTGTCATGACTTAACCAGGAGTCAACCCCTAGTTTAAATTTCTTTTCTTTCATCCATCCATCCATTTTCCAACCCGCTAAATCTGAACACAGGGTCACGGGGGTCTGCTGGAACCAATCCCAGCCAACACAGGGCACAAGGCAGGAACCAATCCTGGGCAGGGTGCCAACCCACCGCAGGACACACACAAACACACCGACACACCAAGCACACACTAGGGCCAATTTAGAATCGCCAATCCACCTAACCTGCATGTGTTTGGACTGTGGGAGGAAACCCACACAGACACGGGGAGAACATGCAAACCCCACGCAGGGAGGGCCTGGGAAGCGAACCCAGGTCTCCTAACTGCGAGGCAGCAGTGCTACCACCGTGCCGCCCCATTTCTTTTCTTTTTGCTTGCTTTTTGTTTTTTATTAATTATTTTCTGTTTTAGTTTTTAAATGTTTGTTTCTGTCTCTTGTGTTGTATTATTTTTAATTAGTATTTTCTTTCTTACTATTAATTTTGTATCATCTTTTCATGTTAATTTTTTTTAGTGAGTTTAGTATCTTTCATATGAGGGACATTCAAAAAGTTTCTGCACTTTTATATTCTTGCTGGAAATGGTGAAGGGGGAGGAGTGGTAATTGGGCATTAAAAAGTTAGTACAACCCTGGGAAAATTGCCTCACAAGAGAAGGTAACTATATAGATGAGTGTAATTTGTTTAAAAGAAATGCAGAAATGTTTTGAACGCCCCTTGTATGTTTAGCCTAAGGAGGTTGTAAATTTAGATCTTTCCTATTGCCTTGGGTTTGTAATTTTGTTTTCTCCCTCAATTTGAATTTTGTTCGCTTTTGAAATACATCTTAATGGTAATAGTTTGTAAGTTTTAGCTCCTTATTGAATCCACATTCACTGTTATTTTGCTTTTAAACCATTTTTGGAATAAATATTATTATTATTATTATTAATATTATTATTATTATTATTATTATTGTTACTGCAATTTGTTCCTTGATACCACCTACAGGCCAAGACACAGGGCAGTTTTTTTGGTGAGTATATGCAAAAATGTTTTAGAGTATTGTTTTTTTATTTAAGGAATTTCCTCACTATGTGACATATACAATGGCACAATGCTCACCTTGTCCATTCTCCACAAGCAGCATATTTCCTTCTCTGTTCTGTGTACTTTTGCATTTTATTGATGTGTGTATTTTGTACATTGTGTTTGATATGGCAATGTCAATTATATATGTAATTTTATTTTGTCTATCAGTGTTATGGCCTGGGGCCTCATGTATAACGCCATGTGTAGAACTCGCACTATAACATGGCGTAAGCACAAAAGTCGAAATGTGCTTACGCACAGAAAAATCCAGATGCAGGAATCTGTCCGTACTCCAACTTCCACGTTCTTCAGCTACATAAATCCCGATCAGCGTGAAAAGTAACGCCGTGCGCGCGCTTTATGTAACGTCCCAACTCCTCCCAGAATTACACCTCTTTGAATATGCAAATCAATATAAATCGCCCTTAAGCTCAGCCTTCTGTGAAAAGACAATGGGGAAAGCACGGGGGAAAATATAAGAATTTCAGTGAATACCAAGTGGAGGCAAAGGAAAAACATACTATTTGTTCAAATAAACCATGGTATAATCAACAAAAGGAAGTTGATCGAATGACATAGCGTGTTGGAGAAACTTGAAAGCTCACGTTCATAAAATCGCACAGTGCCAGAAGTAAAAAAGAAGTCACATATCAAAGTCGCCGTGAAAAGGCGAGTTCTAGCTCACTGTCTGAGTGTCATATGAAAGCTTATTTGGATACAGAGAATAAAAGGCACACAGTGGGGAAAAAGCACGAAATGTCAACTTCAATCACGACATTTCCACTTTAATCACGTAGTTTATTTTGTCATTAAAGTAGAACATCATAAACTTCATCTTAAAATCGTTTAATTAACCAATTTCTCAAATCACATAATAATTACAGTAACACTTTAAATGCTTTGTTTTGTATTTGATCTTCTATGTGCTCTAAGTGTGAGAATCACTACTTGCTTCTTAAACCGGCTCTCTTCCTCCAACTGGACACAGAATCCATTACATTCGTGATATTACAGTTCTCTGAATAACTAAAATACTGAGATGTACAGTATACATGATATCATTTTTATTATGAAAGGAGTTAAAGCACGTTATTAAACATGTGTTTCACTTCGATGAAATAATTTATTGCAGCAGTACTCGGGCGGCTCTAGGCTTGTGGTGGCACTGGGCAGAGGAAGAATCAGTGGCTCCTTCGCCCGCCAATGTCAGTAAAGTAGCTTACTCACGGTGGATGGCCACATCCGTTGCAGACACTGCATAGCCGCCTCATGCTCATGACACAAGCATTTAACTTTTGCCGAAATTTGTCGCTGCGTTTTTAGCTGTTTTGTTATTTTCTCTTTCTGTTTTATATTCAATATATATTGGCAAAGCCGCCAATGCAGTCCTTGCTTTACTTTCCCCAAGTAACCGATCGCCATACAATCAGCCCTGTAATAGACGTTAAGCCATCTGTAAGCTTAGCACCGATTCTTCAAAACGTGTAAGGAACATTGAAATATCTTCGTAGTACATGTTTAATTATTCTATCCTTCACGACACTCCCAGTTAAGAATATAGATTATTTAAATGAAGTTAAAGTTTTATCTGTATAATTTAATAAACATATTTTGCTGCATTTCACCTTACAAATGATATCGTCATCATATGTAAATACGCACTTTATAAAGTGGCTCAGGTTGTGCAATATTATAACTGTAGTGCAAGTTTACAGTGGGGTGATTGTACTTATAAGTACAAACAGTTCTACAAGGAGCAATTGATTGAGTGCGTTTATAGTTCTTGGGATGAAACTGTTTCTGAACCGCGAGGTCCGTACAGGAAAGGCTTTAAAACGTTTTGCAGTGGCTGAGACAGCGTGTCCTTAAAGCTGTATACCGATAATTCTCTTTCCGATCAGCTGCTGCTGTGATTTACACTCAGATACAGTGATATAAATACTCCGAGTGGTGCAGTGAGAGTAATATGGAAAAAGATGATCCGCTGTGGCAACCCCTAACGGGAGGAGCTGAAAGAAGAAGAAGGTGCAGTGAGAGTAACAACACTTAAGCAGTTATGGTACAAGTATTTGGAATACTACACTGTAAAAAAAAAATGTAAAATTTACAGTAAAAAACTGGCAGCTGGAGTCGCCAGGATTTTATCGTAAAAGAGAAGGTAACAATGTTTTTTGGTCTACGGCACACTTAAAAAATAATGTTAAATTTACGGTAAAATACTGGCAGCTGGGTTGCCAAAATTTTACTGTAATAAATAAGGTTACAATATTTTTAGGTTTACAGTATGATTTTGTAGTAAAAGCTATTTAGTCTTGTAAAAAATATGACAATCAATAAACAATATGCACTGACAGGGTCAAACCACAGTACATAGTTTGCATCAGTTAGTTAACAACAACCAATAGCAAGCATATTAATTATACACATTGAAAACAATTCAATGTTTAAGGAAGTTACGCCACTTGCCTCGTAGTGAAGTAAAGTTTTCTCTTTTGTGGTGTATGGTATCCTACTTATCAAATACAACCCACCATAAATCAGCTTCCATAACCTCAAAAAATCTTCAGCACGTGGGGAAAAATAAATCTGCTAACTTAGGTGAAGTTTTTTTCCCTACTATTCAAAGGTATGCGGTTCACCAGGAACAATATGGTAAAAAGGGGCGTGTCCTTATGCAAATATCTTAGCGGTTTTACTGAAACTGATTTACCGTTTTACATTTTATGGTTGTTTACCTTCGTTATTTAACAGTTTTACACTGTAAAATTAACAATTTTTTTCAGTATAACTGTAATGCATCAATAAATGGTATTTAGCAATTTTTGAAGGTAGAAAAATATTGATTTTACAGAGCTTGGCTGTAAAAAATAATGAAATGTATTGTTTAAGATATAAAGGTAATTTTCAGTAGAACATAAGGTAACTTTCCTTTTTTTCAGAAAAGGTCTTTTACCTTCACCATTTACAGTATTTGTACCGTTAAATTTACTGACATTTTTTACAGAGTATGGCTGTTCCCAGGACCATTATATTGTTAAAAGTTAATTACAATCAGATGCGTTACACTAATAAACAATATGCGGTTATTTTCAGTGTATTTATAAAGCCGTGTCAGGAAAATAAGGAGTAACCACACAGGAACAGTAGCATTGCTTTGACGCTGGGTGCCGCCAGTCTGCAAAACCGAGCTTGCGTACGACAAGGTATGCGGTACTGTGGAAAAGTGCGTGGCTTTACGCCAAGTGTAAGTTTTATACATCACGATTTGAACGTGGAAAAGTTCTTATGCAACAGTTCTGTGCGTACGCATTGTTTATACATGAGGCCCCTGGTCTGTTATGGTGGATAATTTTGTTTGACAGTATAGTTCTGTCCCAGTATAGTTTATGTATGGCATTTTCTAGTTTTGTAGTGGGGCTGTACTTATAATATTTTATTTACAAGTACACTATCCATAATCCACAAATAAAAATTATCTCCTTCCACCTCCAAGAGAGTGTTGCCCACTGCCTCCGACTGTGACTCAAATAAGTGAAGCTGTGGACTTTCATTTAAATCCGACCCGGGAACTGTTTCCAGTGTCACGTCCACGTCGAGTATTTCCGCCTAGTGTGTAAACCACAGCAGTCTTCCACCAGCAGTGCCTTTGGTTGTGCCCAAAGACCCCAATGAGGCTGCGTTTCTGCACTTCAACTCCCATGCCACCGTCTCAGTGTTCTAATCAGGTTTAGCCCTGGGAAACATTGTCACCTGTCATGTGAAGATTAATTGCTCCCGGTATGCCCAATTGCCCTGCAGTTCATCCTTTATTACCTACCTTCCTTTAGCCCAGCCAGGATGCCTGTCCTTCCTTCATGGTACCTACAATGTCTACTATTTTGTGTTGTACTTGCCATCGTATTGTGTCTGTGCATGTAGTCTGTCTGTGTCAGTAGTTCACAACCTGATATGATGTGTTGAACTATTTCCTGTTTCTGTATGGCAGTTATCTGCATCTTCTGTCTTTAATGTCAGCGCTCTTAAGAAATTATTGTCTCTATTTTCTTGTGTTTATGACCTGAACTTGTAGTGCCAGTATAAACATTTCTGTCTCACCAAACATATCATCACAACTTAACCAGCTATTTCACACAGTCTTATCCACACTAGGCTGATCAAGTTCATGAGGATGTCTGTCATGCAATGTTTTCAGGGTCCATGCTTTCGTTTTAAGTTGTGTTATTGGTATGTCCTCTGTGATGTTGTCTGTGGTATGTAGATTAAGTGGTTCGTAGTTTGTGTCTGCATGAACTATTGTATTGTGTAGTATTTCTGTACGCTGTTTTGCTTGGAATAACTGTTAATTTATTAATCAGTATGTTATGTAAGTTAATTATATCTTTGAGACTCCTACCCCTCTCAGCACATGGAAGAGTGAGTCGTTCTATGGCTGCTTTGGTGTGGTGTTGTTTGTGTTTGTAAGAAGTGTTCTCTTGTTAGCTGTTGTAGGTCTGTTTGTGACCAATGTATACCTCCAAAGGAATATGTGACTATTTGTATGACATATTTATTGATGACAGGACATGCAGGTGATGGGGGTAATAGAACAAGATGCAAAGGACAGAAAGATATGGAAAAAGATGATCCGCTGTGGCAACCCCTAAATACTGTATGTATATATATATATATATATATATATATATATATATATATATATATATATATATATATATATATATATATATTTGTATAAGAGTATATTTCATTTGTTTGTGCTGTATAAGTCTGTCCTGTTGGAACCTAAGGCATTTGTGCATGTCACCATCTATCATGGCTTCAATTTAGTTGTCATTTTCAAGTGAGTACCCACATTCTCTAAGGATTTTCTTTTCTACATATATTTTTTTTTATATTGTCCAGTTCAAACTCTGTGTGTATGGCTTGCAAATATGTTTTGATTATTCTATTAACGGATGTAATTGTCTTTATTTTTACTGCATATATTTTTATGTTGTGCATATAGATTTGCATTGTTGGTGTTGGTTTTTTACTTAGTATTCATATTGTATGTTGTTCAAACTGTTTGATAATGGGTTGATAGCAAATATACAACCTGAGAGAGTTAAGTGAGTCTCCCTGGAAAATACCTTGTTTTATTTGTATTGAGTTTTGTGTGTATTGATGTGTCATTAATACATACCTGTTGTGCTGTTCTCTAGTGTCTCATTAGTTCTTGTAGGCAGTATATGAGAATGGGTTATATCTTTTGTAAATGTAATATTTGCACTAGCCATTTTCAGGAACCTTGATGACCTTTAAGAAAAATCTGAGTGATATATTGGGACAGCTTAGCTATTAGCTAAACAAACAGGCTTGAGGGACTGAATGGTCTCCTCTCTTTTGTCAAATTTTCTGTGTTCTTATGTGTGTTTGAATCTGCTTTTTGTAGTCTTTAGGACACTGTCAAATGCTTTTATGTAGTCTTGTAGTCTTACTATTATTTTATTATGTAGAAATTCTGTTTTGTTCACTGGGACAGGAGATTATATGGTTCTCTTCTTCCTTTTTGGAATGAACAGATATGTGTCTTTTCATGAATTCTTGCAGCTGGTCTAATTTTTGAGTTTCAGGACCAGGTCTACCTTTTTGTTAGTGATGACTCACCATGTTGTACACATTTTGAATGGCTGTGGTTACATTATTGATGACAACAGCACCCTGTTGCAACCATGCAACTACCAGACTTTTGCATCATGCAGAAATGCGGTACTTTCAGTGTCCAAGTCTTTATATTTCTGTGTGTGATACTACAGTGCATTTAGCTAGTAAAAATTTATTTAGGTTTTTCATTCATTTTTGGCTAAGATTCTGGTTTACACTTAGCCTCTACCATATATTGCTTAAGTGCTTGCCAAACACTATTGTGGCATTACATTATGTACTCCTCAAAAGGTTAGCTCTATCAGGCAGCTTCTGAACAACCTGTCTTAAAACTTCAGCATAATCCCACTTTCCTCAGCTGTTGACTGGATGCTCACATGTAATGAGTGGGAAAAAAATCCCTCTCTCAGTTCTTGTCTTTAAGAGGGCAATACAGTGCCAATTCTGACTTGAGACCCTGCACGTCCCTGTTTTTGGCCAGGAGGAATTCTGAACCTCTCCCAGCCATGTGTGCCCATTCAATACCTTCCAAATCTAGTGCTCTCTAGTGTCCTAAGTTCTCATTCTTCAACACTGGTTTCCCTACTCATTACCATTTTGTGGAACCTGGCATATTTACAGAAATTATGCACTTGAAACTACTAATCTTTTTCCCCTTCCAAAATATTGACTTGCCTCCTCACCTTTTTCTTCCTGGAAAACTCTTCCAAAATCATATCATGTTGCCTTAATATTTTCCTTTCACCAGTGTTCAACAAGTACAATTTATGAAGTTTAATAAATGCTAAGCCATACATTTGTCTGACCATCTGTTTTTAATCAAACATATAATGAATAATAGCAGTTATCATGTCTGTATGAATAGCCAGGAGGTATTTAATGAACATTCTAGTAGGTTTAGTATTTCTGATATCAGCAATTTAATGTCTGACAGCAAGGTGCATATGCATGGAGAACAAGTGTTTGCGGAATTTTAAATAACGAAACTAATTTTGGACTATTGCCCTGAAAGAGAAACTGGCAATGAATAATATAACTTTATGAACTATGATTAACCTAGCATATTTATAAAAGATTTGCTTTAGGAAAGCAAAAAGCTGAGTTTTTTTTTTTTTTTTTGCTTGAGCTTACAAAGGAATGGCATTAACTTTTTCATTGGATAATGGTTTGGTATTTGCACATCACAACATTCAGAGCTTTTGATGTTTATGTGCTTGCACAATTTCATTACCCATCCATCTATACATTTGCTGAGTTAGCTTAATCCTGTTTCAGGGTCATAAGGAAACAGATCCCAGCCCTGTAGGATCAGGTGTAAGATAAAAAACATCTCAGGACAAAATGATATTACAATTATTACACATTAAACTGTGGAAAATAAGCATTTCAGTAGGCTCAGATGGTACCCAACTGGCCCATTCATAAACACTGATGAACACATATAACAGACCCATAAGGTCAGCCCACATTTTCAAGAACCTACACTGTGTAGTCTTACCCACATTCGACATGGGAATAAAACACTCCAACTGTGTACATAATGAGTAATTGAAAGCAGAGAATGCAGATCCATAGTGCAATGATATGCCTGATTGTTATTAGCCATGTCGAGATTTAAGAAAGCAAAACCAAAACAAAAAGTAAATGTCATATGGAAAACCAGTTCACATGGAATAAGGTAACATCTGAGGGTTATTGTATGAAGTGTCAAACTGAAATACAAATCTGTGGGGTGTATGTATTTAATCGGACCGTGTTCACTGATGTCTGAAGCAACACAAGGAAGTAGGAATTTAATTCTGCACTTCAGCAATTACTTTCTTATTTTTATGCAGGAGAGATACGCGTAAATTCTCAATAATTTTCTAAAGACAAATGAAATATACAATACACAGCACACTGCATACAATTGTACATACAAAATCATATATGATACAAAACAGTAGTTAATTACCAGAAAGAAAATGGACTAAGCAGGTGTTTTTCATTGCATAATACCAATGGTTTTAAAATAATTTTCATATAATTTTGTTCAGTAGCTTATTCTGCAGTTTGGTAGATTAAAGTTTTGAGATGCCAGTAACACCCAGCTTTACACGCAGATCACTGCAGCTTGCACATAAGCTACGCAAATACACAATTCTGCCTCTATGGTATCATGTGTTGAAGCATCAGGTCTTCCTAATCTAGGGCAAGCAAGGGTGGGTGGATCAAACCACTGATCAATATATGGAAGGCAAGGCAGAAAGCTAAAGAAGCATTCTAAAATACCATACTCTCATATGATGCAAAGGAAGGTTTAATGCACCCAGGGACATCCAAGAGGAAGGATTAGAAAGGCATTGTATAAGATGAAGTAGCAGCCAATGCCACCTGCACTCAACTGAAGCCTTGAGTACTTTTTGCCTGGTACTTAGAAATCTAGTAACTTGGAAAATGACTCGGTGATTGTACCCTATGTCATTTTTTCTTGCAGAGCTTAAGTGACCTTTAATACTTACATGGTGAGATATCGCTTTACTGGTGTGGACTCCTGGTTTTTGCAAGGCAGTGTCCCAAATAATGTACTATTTATATAGTTATTTACATACCAACACAAACTTGTATATACATGTATACATTCATATTTACACATCCTTACGTATCTATCTATCTATGCACATGCATTTTTCATTATATAATATATTTATATGATCTGTCATTGTCTGGTGTTCTGTCCCAGGCTGTTTTGTTCCTTGCACCCAGTGTAAGCCATTGCCCCCTGAATACCTGAATTTCATTAATTGGGTTGAAGAACATTATTTTTATATATCTATCCATTTTCTAAACCTTCTTATCTACAACAGGGAAGATGGAGCCTATCCCAGCAAGCTTCAGCTGCAAGGCAGAAACAATCCTTTGAAAGGGCACCAGCCCATCACAAGGTGAATACACACACATGTCTTTAGAAGGAAACTGGAACAACTGGAAGAAACCCACATTGGAATGTAGAGAACATGCAAATTCCATTCATGGAGTTCAGACTTGAGCCCCAGTCTATTTGTTGATGGGTATCAATGCTTCTACTGTGCCACAGTAGCATCCTATTTTTTATGTGATGATTCAGCTGAATATATTAAAGGAAACACAGGAAAGGGTTATAGATAGTACCAAAAAGAATAATATGCTTGTCTGTTTCATTTGGAGCATCAGTAAAATTTAAATTGCCCCTTGGTAACAAACAAATTATCTATCTATCTATCTATTGTGAACTTTAACCTGGACACAGACAGACGGACATCGTTGGCTCCACCACACACCGTTTATTATATACAATATGTACAATCAGTCACGTGCACTCCCCAGTGCCTCTTGCACCGTTCCCCCAAAGTCCAGGCTTCACAGTCGCAATTCCTCTCTCTCCTGGCCTCCTCCAGTCCTCTCTCCAGCTCTGTTTTCTGCCACCCGACTACCACCAATGACTGGAGGGAGGCGGCCCCTTAAATAGGAACCTGGATGGGCTCCAGCTGCTTCCTGGCATTCCTCCGTAGCCATGCCCCAGTGTGGCGGAAGTGCCGGCTGCGCACCCGGAAGCCATCTGGGTGTCCCCTGTCGTCTTCCCCCCAGCACTTCCTGGTGTGGTGGAAGTGCTGGGCTCCCGGGATATTCAGGCACTGGGGCGCTGCCTGGCGGTGGCCACGGGTCCCTACAGGGCTGGGCTTCCTAGCCCTTTACCCGTGGCCCCCAACATAACCAGGGCGGACGCCCCCTCGTGGTCTGGAGGAGGCACAAGCCCTCCTCTGGTCCTCCTGGGCATCCCGGCCGGGTACCACACTATCTATCTATCTATCTATCTATCTATCTATCTATCTATCTATCTATCTATCTATCTATCTATCTATCTATTATGGTTGAACAATAGAGAAACCTGGGTTTCATAAATGGACAGCAGCCAGGATCAAAGCAGTGCTACTGTTTCTGTGTTGTTTTCCTTTCTGTTTTAGATTCACATCCATGATGTGGCCTTTATCAAATACACCAAAATTTATTTCATATGTTTACAAATTTAAGGAACTTGATTGTAATCAATCTGTTATAATATAGTGGAGCCTGGAATGGCCAGACTATTCCAATTACCATGGCTGTTGTTGCGTTGTTAGAAGACATCGCAAATGGAAGAATTAGACAAGAGAGTATATTTAGAGATCTTATTGATTTCTTGTCCCATGACATCAACTGGCTGCTAAGTGAATTTCGATTTCCAAGAGCTATCCTCTTGGACCTGTGTGCTGAACTGGGGCTGGCTTTACAAAGACAAACTTTGAGGAATTGTGCGCTACCTGTTCTTTTGCGAGTCCTGTCCACCTTCGGGTTTTACTAACAGGAGGTTTTTAGCGTGAACTGGCTGACTGATTAGGTATTTCTCAGTCATTAAGGCGGCTTTTTGTTTCTGCAGTTATATTTTTGAATAAAAGCGCAATTGTTATGTTAGATTTGTACCTTTTGTGAAAGTATTTCTGTGATACTTCAGGCTTCATACATTATATAGTTTATGCCTACATTTTGTCATCTACTAGTAGAATATAAAAAACGTTTCTGTTTACACAGATTACTGTAGAAACGGAACAGGCATGAAATGCGTGTGTTCCAAACAACAATCTATTATTTACACTCTAAAACTCCACTTCACTCCCAGAAAATCAATCAAGGCATGAGCTGGGAGAAGTTTGTGCACGTTCTAAGTCGTTGGGGGGGATAGAATAGCCGGCTGCTTGCAGCCTGATTTTTATCAGCACATTTAGATGACAAAAGACGCTGGTGGAGAGCTGTGAACGATTTTAAGAAGCGATTTAAGGTGGGACGGATTTACATGTTTTTTCGTAGGCTCTGGTAATTCTAGTGTTAATGAATCACGCCATTTCAGCTGTATGGCATGGTATTATCCGTTTGTCATCCAGATATATAAGATTTCCTTACACTGTGGTTGAACAGGCAAACATCAAAGTGCAATTTGCAGAAATGTCTGGTGTACCAGATGTAATCAGAGCGGTCGACTGCACGCACATTGTTATAAAGGCACCTTCAGAAAATGCATTTGCTTATGTAAATAGAAAGAATTTCCACTCTATTAATGTGCAAATTATATATGATGTCAAATTGTGTCTTATTAAAATTGTGGCAAGATGGCCTGGCTCAACTCATGATTCATTCATTCTGAGAGATAGTAGTGATGGAATAAACTTGAAAGTTGTGTTTGTTGTATGTGATGGCTTCTTGGGAACATAGGGAATTTCATATTACTCCTTTTGTCAAAATTGTAAGTTATCTGTATGTTGTAACCAAATAACAAGATTATTTAGGTGACAGCAACATTATAATGACCTCCACTCTCAGGCACGGGTGGTGGTAAAATGTCGGTTATAAGTGTCTCGCTAGTAATTGCATCAGCTCGCTGCTCAAATGGTGTGAACCCTGGAATTCCACTACCTCTTCCAGTGGTGTTGACATTCAGATGGTGAGCTGTGACTCGCCTTTTTTTATATCAACTTTGATATCTAACTACTTCTTTTTTATTTCAGACACTGTGAAACTTTCTGAACTTGAACTTTTGAATACCACTGCCACACTGTGCCACTCCATCAATTTCCTTTTGTTGCTTATGCCACTGCTTAAGCCACCCAATAGTACATTTTTCCTTGCGTCCACTTCACTGACCATTTCACATTCGCTGAAGTTCTTTTTAGCATGTGCTTTGCCATTATATTTTAACAAAACACTAAATTGAAAGGGGCTATTTATATTGACTTGCATATTCAAATAGAAAAAATTCTGGGAAGAGTCGGGGTGGGGCTGTAGGCTTGTGCCAGTGCGTTAAAATTCACGTTGATTTAAATTTATAAAGGGAAAGTGTGTATAACTTTGCTTATGTGCAGTTTTAGCAATCTGAATTTCTTTGTGTGTACGCACATTTCTAGTTTTGTCATGTTTCAGTATAAATTCTATGCAAGGTGTTATACATGAGGCCCCAGAAGAGGCCCCTTATGTCTGTAACTCCTCAAATGGACAGGGTAGAAAAATTTTGATCCTTGTATCCAAGAATCAATTATCCTTTGAATTGTATACTCTCTCTCTCCATCTACTGATGCTGGTGAATTTGGAGAGAACTTATGTATGAATAAACTGGATAATGCTGGTTTTAACTAAGACACATAAAATGCGGGACGAATCCTAAAATATAGGGCTAATTTGTTAGACAGTGATTCTTTTAACGGTGCTATACTATGCTATTTACTTGGGATTAAACTTCTGAAATGAAGCCACTCAGGGGGATTTCAAGTGACTAGCCACACCTTCTGCTCTATGTTGACCTGTGGATCTATTCTTCTTTCTTCTCTTAATCAAACCTGCATTAGTAGAGGTTTTCGCCATCAACAGGTTCTTCCTACTTCTATAATTTTATCTTAATTGAGTTAAATATTTGACTAAGATGGGGACAAAAGGTGGGACCATAGCTTTAGGTATCAGCATTAGTTTCAAAACCATACACACACTTATAAGGAGACACCCTGGTTTCATAATTGCTTTGAATGTAATAAGAAAACTCGCATAATATCAACAAATTGCTGAAATCACAAAAAAGTGTTTTTCAAGATTCTGATGGGCTCTTTAAGACCTTTAGTTTAGTAAAAGATTTGTATGCATAAATTTAAAATCCTCCCACTGGTGCCAACCTCATCTCAGTCCATTCTGGGGCTAGGGGTTGAATTAAATTTAATGTTCGTGTTTTTACAAACATACCTCCAAAACTGTAGGGTAAACTGAAAGCCATGATTGGAGATGATGAACTTTGGAAAACCAAGCAGAGGATGGTAGTCACAAATAAAGATATTTGTAGGTTCCATGGTTATGGGAGATTTTTTTTTTAAGTGGTATAAAATAGACACACTTTGAAAACATGTCTGCAAACATCAGAATGGTGGTATACATTCCATAATGAATTCCATTGTAATATTGTTCCATGAACTATATGGAGAAGTTTCTCATAACATACTTGACTAAGTCTCCCCTCAGTAATGTGCAGCAAACGGGACATGTGGACTGGGTTTAACCAGTAGCCTGCAAGTTGAGGGGAAATTTTTGCTGCAAAGCTTTGACTGACATCACGGTGGACTCAGCAGTCTCCTCTCTTATCCATGACAACACATCCAGATCTACATTAAGAAATTAGTCTAGAGCTCCTGGAAGATTAATTCCTGGATTCTTAACTTGTTTCCAAGCTTTTGTAATCCCACGTCTCAGCACTGTGACTGATGTAGATGTGTTAAACTATCAAATGTAAGAACTCATTTTCATTTGTGCAGTAGTTGAGTTTGTGGTCTTCCAGCCTTGGGTGCTCATAGGTTTTTACCCTTCTGCCTCATCTTCTGTCTACATGAGGATAGCTCTAAGACCAGCAAGGTGGTACCTGTGTGAATGTTGAAGCTGAGCCATGGATCTTTTCTGACCAAGACAAGTGGCTTCTGTTGAATTTTTTTTAATACATCTACTGTATCTTGGCATCCCAACATCCACTGCCACTGCATTCCCTTCCTGGTCAGATGATGTAATGAGGCAGCATTATATGACACTCATGGGATAAATCTGTGCTATCACCACACAGGAAAAACTGTAGACTCCTAAGGGTCAGTGGAGTGGAGTAGTCACAGAAGTTAATAGTTATGCCTGGGTCTACTTCCACACCAAACCCCTGGCAGACATGACAGGATCCATAAAGGTTAATTGGGATTGAGTTAAACACCATTTTTTAATGCTGAGGTTCAGAATGCCTTGGCGTAACCTATGGTAAACAGTCTCAGAGTAGAAAATGTTGCTCTTTCTTTAAGGAGAAGATAATGATATTGTCTATGTTGAAGCAGTTTCGATCTTCAGAACCTGTTCCATGAACACTAAAAGGTAGTTCTTGCATTGTGAAATCCAAAGGGCATTATTCAGAGCAAGAATAGCTTCCCTCAAACCTTTTCACTGTATTTTGGGAATTTGTATCATTATATTTGTTGTTGTTTATTATTTTAATGTTATAATAGTGTCATCGTCATGGAGTTCTATTTAGAGTGTTCTCTACTGTGACCACTGCTACTGTAACTTTGCATGTCTGTATCAGATCATGTGAATTGCTGCGTCATCACACTCCACTTATGTAAGAGGGTTGTTCAGGTCCATCAGTATTATAGTGTTGGATCTTATTGAATAAATATCTGGTGGCAAATTAGTTAAGGAAAAGAAATCAAAGTTAATTGATGTCTGAGTAGTATGTAAACACTGGTTTTGTTGTCTGGGTTTAATTTAACTTATCTGATTAAATTATAGGTCAGGGGTATCCAAACTATGGCCTGTGGGCCAGCTCCAGCTCATGGTCCATTTTTAATCGGCCTGCAGCAAATTCTACAAGTATAATGAAATATAGCCCACACATGAATGTTCTTAACCATGTTGTACTTCTTAGTTTTAACACAAGGCGGCCTTATTGTCTTGATCAAATCTGCATCTTCACAAAACAAGCGCAACCAGAAAAACATTTTGCTATGGGTGACCAAAAATGGCAGAACCAAAGAAACGCAAAATAGCAAGTGAGTGCAGAAAATTTCAGACATGGTGGGAAAATTAATATTTCTTCCTAGAGGTCAAGTGAAACTGTTTCTGATTTGCAATGAAACTATTGCAGAGATGAAAGAGTATAATATGCGATGACACTACAAAACCAAACATCCGACCTACATGTCCTACACTCGTGCCAAGCAAGAACAGAATGTTAAGCAAATGGCAGCTAGTCTGCTAACTCAACAGAAGATGCAGGAATTCAACAACGTGTGTTTGTCCAGAAACACAGTTGTGCAGTGAATTAAAGATTTGTGAACTAACTAAAAAAATGTAGTGTCAGATAAAGCTTGTGTTTGATTTTTACTTGATTGCATGTGATGAGAGCACAGATGCCACAGACAACACACAGCTGTTAATTTTTTGTGGGGAGTTGAGGATAACCTTTACATTACAGAGGAGTTACTTGATCTTCGGAACAACAACGGGTAAGGCATTTTTGAAGCTGTGTTAGATGCACTTGACAAGATGGGACTTACAGTAAATGGGACAAGCTATGTGGAGTTACAACAGATGGGGTTCCACCAATGACAAGCGAGAGCAAAGGAATGGCATCTATGGTGTACACCAAGGTGCAAGAGAGTGGAGGCGAAGCTGTTAAAATGCATTGTGTCATCCACCAAGAAGCTCTATTTGTAATGACAACCCAGCTTGGCGATGTGATCAACAATGTTGTGAAAACTGTCAACATAATTTGAGCATGAGGGCTCTACCACATAGAATTTTAAGCTTTCCTATCTGATATTGATGCTGAATACGGGGACCGCCTCTATCATTCTGATGTGTGCTGGCTAAGCCACGGCTCCGTGATGCAGCAGTTTTATTCCCTGTGATCAGAAATCAACCAGTTTTTGAAAGAGAAGGATTAACCTCTTCATGAGCCGAGTGACCCTCTGTCTTTTGGCAGACCTAAATTTTTTTAGTTGATCTTACTGAACATCTGAACACACTTAACAAGAGGCTACAAGACAAAGACCATCTTGTGCCACATCTTTACACGCACATGAAAGTGTTCTGTGTAAAGTTCCGTCTCTTTAACTCACAACTACACAACTTTTATGCTGCGCACTTCCCCACACTGTCCGAAATCATATGTGCTTTTCCAGAGGCCAAGCTTTCAAAAGGGGAAATACGTGTCTGTAATCATATCTCTCATGTCAGAATTTAGTCAGAGCTTCCAAGATGTTTCTGTCATTGAGAAAGAAATCAAGCTGTTCTCAACTCCATTTCCTGATGAATGCAGAAGAAGTGGAAGAGAGTCTGCAGTTGGATCTTATTGAAATGCAATGTGATGATTCTCTGAAGAACCAACATCAGCTTCTTTCCCTACTCGACTTCTCCCAGAGCTTGGAAAAGTCCATGTTTCCTCCATTGAGACGCACTCAGTCTGCGTCCCTATTACTTGCCAAGAGAGTTTGGACACGTGATTGTTGTTATTGTTTACATCCCCCTCGAGCGAATGCGGAGATAGCGAGTGACGTCATCCATTCCGCAGTTGCTAAGTTACAAATTCAGCACCCTGAGGTGCTTGTGATAATTGCTGGAGACTTTAACCATGTAACGCTGGATAAAACATTACCTGCCTTCTCCCAGTATGTGGGAAAATAGGACTATTGACCTACTGTATGCAAACGTTAAAGACGCATACAGCGCCACCCCGCTGCCTGCACTTGGGAAAGCAGATCATAACCTGGTTCTGCTTCAGCCTCACTACAAACCAAGAGTGAAGGCGCTACCTACAACCACATGCTCATTCAAGAAGTGGTCCCCTGAGGCAGAACAGGCACTGAGAGACTGCTTTGGAACTACGGACAGGGATATACTGCAGGCGTCACATAGTGAGAACATTGAAGAGGCTGTTGACTGCACAGCTGATTACATCAACTTCTGTATGGACATTGTAGTTCCAGTAAGAACAGTACGCTGCTATGCTAACAACAAGCCATGGATTACAAGTGAAATCAAGGGCCTTTTGAACCAGAAGAAAAGGGCTTTTAAAGGCGGTGATTAGCATGAGCTCAAGCTCGAGCAGAAGGAACTCCGAGTCCAGCTCAGGGCGGCGAAGGAGCAGTACAGGAGAAAGCTGGAGCAGAAGTTGCAGAATAACAGCATGAAGGAAGTGTGGGATGGGATGAAGATCATCACTGGCTGCAGCTCAAAGCGGGGTGCCACCATTGAGAGAGATGTAGAGAGAGCAAACCAAATGAACAACTTCTTTAACAGGTTTGACCACCCTAACTCACTCTCACCTCGGAGTACTGCACCCTCCAACCATCCTTCTGCTGATACCAGCATAGGTGAGACATCCCCACCCACAATTACAGCAGCACAGCTGAGCAGAGAGCTGAGAAAACTTTGTGCCAGCGAAGCAGCAGGTCCAGATGGTGTATCACCATGACTGCTGAAGGCCTGTGCGCTGGAACTGGGGAGTCCTCTACAGAGCATCTTCAGCCTGAGCCTGGAACAGGGGAGAGGCTTTGGAAAACATCTTGTATCACCCCAGTCCCAAAGGTATCACGTCCTAATGAGCTGAATGACTTCCGGCCTGTTGCTCTGACGTCACATGTGATGAAGACCATGGAGCGGCTGCTGCTTCACCACCTGAGGCCACAGGTCCGCCACACTCTCGACCCTCTGTAGTTCGCATACCAGGAGAAGGTCGGAGCGGAGGATGCTATCATCTATATGCTACACCGATCCCTCTCCCACTTCGACAGAAGCAGTGGTGCTGTAAAAATTATGTTTTTGGACTTCTCTAGCACCTTCAACACCATCCAACCTCTGCTCCTTAGGGACAAACTGACTGAGATGGCAGTAGACTCACACCTGGTGGCATGGATCGTTCCCTATCTTACAGATAGACCTCAGTATGTGTGTCTTGGGAACTACAGGTCTGACATTGTGGTTAGCAACACAGGAGCGCCGCAGGGGACTGTACTTTCTCCGGTCCTGTTCAGCCTATATATATCAGACTTCCAATACGACTCGGAGTCCTGCCATGTGCAAAAGTTTGCTGATGACACTGCTATCGTGGGCTGCATCAGGAGTGGGCAGGAGGAGGAGTACAGAAAGTTAATCAAAGACTTTGTTAAATGGTGCGACTCAAACCACTTACGTTGTAAGAATGATGATTAAATGCACTCCAATGGGAACTTTGAAAATGTTCACAACCTTGTGTTAACCATATTCTGGGTTTAGTAATTTTAATTCAGGGTCTCACAATGTAGACATATTCCCAAAAACAGTGTACCTTTACATTAGACTAGAAGTGTTACTCTTCAGCTTTTTTGGGGCCTAAGCATTAGATCACCAGAAAGTTGTTATTGATTTTTTCATCTTATTAAGTATAGAACACTCATTTATAAGCCCATTCTCATTCCTATGGGACCAATTTATAGTAACTAACACACATCTTTGCAAAATAGGAGGGAATTGAAGTATCTGGAAAAACAAATCAAATGGACACCACAAGAACTCACAAACTCCACACAGATAGTAATCCAGACCAGGATTCTTGTGCTGTGATGCAGCAGAACTAACCACTGTGCCACTGTGCTGCTCTTGAGAAGAATGTGTGCAAGAAAATAATTATAAGGATTAGAATAACAAAATGTAGAGTGATGAGACAATGATGATGTGCTAATGTGATATGCTTTATGCTAAATCAATAATGGCAGCATTTACAAATAATAAAATAAATAAATGATGCAAGTAAATTGAACACCATTCTCCAGTAGATGGTTATTGTGGCCATTTTTTAATTTATACCAATTCTTCTATTAAAGTAAACTTTTCATCCAAAATAATTTAAATATAACAGAATACAAAGCTATCTACAGTATATCCCTGCAAAGCATTCAGGTTAGGTTAAAGGTCATCACTAACACACAAATCCAAAATATACAAGAATTGCTCTCCATCAACATTAAGACATGGCATGGTGTACGTAATGATGACAAGGGCCAAAGGTAACAAATTTGTGTTTTCTAGTTCAGTGCCTTCACAGCTAAGTTGGGTTGCACTGCCTGTCTATAATAACACTATCAGACTTGCCTTATCTGATTCAGGGATTCAGGACACAGAGAGAGCCTATCCTGGTTGCATTTGTCACAGATCAGGAACAAACCCCATGTGGGCTGCCAGTCCATGAAAGGGGACCTCTCACACATATGCTCACAGTGACATGCATGCAGGGCCAAATCGAAGTCGTCAGTTAGCGTGATCTGCACATTTCTGGGGATATGTGAGGAGGACTAGAGTACCTGGTAGAAAAACAACAATGCTATAGGAAGGACATGTAAACTATGTCCAAATGCTGACTGGGCCAGGGTTTGAGTCCAGAATTCAGAAGCTGTGCTGTAGTAGAATTCACATTTCACCATTACACTGCCAATGACTATGTTATTAAAAGAATATGTTAACCAAGTAAAACACCTTTTTCTCTTTACCTACTCTCTCTCTCTCTCAACACCGAGGTGACATTCACCTTCATCCACCCTCATTAAAGCATTACATGAGAACGGAGAAAAAAAAATGGAAGCAGCGGACAACAACAGTTGATATGCTTTTCAGAGTGTAAAATGAATATCCAGATATGCCATGACAACATGACACTTCTTGTTTTTCTGAAATCTGGAATATGCAAGGTTTTATATGCAAATATCCCTGTTCTTATGAAGCAAAGAGAAAAAGATAAAGCAATGAACACATCTCTTAGTATCCTGTGTGAATTAATGTTGGCTAACCCGCTGACTTTCAAACGATATGGCTGCTATGCCAATAATAACAGAGGACATGCTGTTTCCCACCGTGTGCTTACTTCTGTCAAGATAGGCATCAGCATCCTGTGACACAGAGCTCGGATAAGCATGTTAGAAACTGATAGATGATTTCATTTATTTCATTTTCTGATTTCATGCATTATCACAATATTGACAACTGGAGAATAATGCTAAACCACTTTGAATTTCACTGTTCTTTATAATGTGGTATAAGAATAGGTAAGGATCATAGAGTGAGTCAGTAGCTGAACTTGAACCTTCATCTAGGGGAGTTCAACACCTTAGTTGTTAAAGCACATGCCCATTCATCACTAAATGCTCCATTCATTTGCTCTCTGCTTACATGAGATAGCTGTACACTTTCATGCTGTGCCACTATCAGCTCTGACAGTTCTGTTGCTTTTCAGTTACAAAGCACGTATATTCTCTCACCGATACACTACAGATAGGTACATTCATGAAATATGCTGCTTACCTCATCACAAAAGAGCATCATGTCGCTAGCCTTCTGCAGAGGTAACAAAAGCAAGAAAGAAAACAAAAAGAGTGGGAACAATTTGGTCAACATTAGTGGTGGAAAGGAGATGTATGACTGCACATAAAAGGGGAATGAATGAGCATTTCTCCGGGGACATTTTCTAGGAACACTGATATTCTTTTACAAGTTGGTGGCACAGGGGTGGCACGGTGGCGCATTGGGTAGCGCTGCTGCCTCGCAGTTAGGAGACCCGGGTTTGCTTCCCAGGTCCTCCCTGCGTGGAGTTTGCATGTTCTCCCTGTGTCTGTGTGGGCTTCCTCCGGGTACTCTGGCTTTCTCCCACAGCCCAAAGACATGCAGGTTAGGTGCATTGGCGATCCTCAATTATCCCTAGTGTGTGCTTGGTGTGTGGGTGTGTGCACCCCCTGTGGTGGGCTGGTGTTCTTGCCCAGGGTTTGTTTCCTGCCTTGCGCCCTGTGCTGGCTGGGACTGGCCTGATCCTGTAGTTAGGATATAGCGGGTTGGATAATGGATGGATGGAAGTTGGTGGCACGGCAAGTAGCACTGTTGCCTTATGGATCCAACATCCTGAGTTCTGATATCATGCCTAATCCTTGTCTCTTGTTTGCAAGTTCTCTCATGTCTGTGTGGGATTTTGTCTCACAACCCAAAGATGTTCTCATTGAGTTAACTGGCACCCTATTTCCTTGCACCCATTCCTTTAACAAACTTATTACTAACTTAGCCTCTTTGAGGGAATACAATGGGAGAAGCTGATACCATAGGATGTGAACAGCCACTTGGGGAGAAACTGCATAAGTTGCAGGGTTTATATGCTGCAATGAAAGAGTCAAGTTCTGTAGGTCCCTCCAGGCAAGCAGTATGTTCAGGGCAAGGTCTCCTAGTTATCTTGTGATGTAACACTGAACCATCCAACACATAAAACCTAACACTATAAGAATACCTATTTCTTCATTTCCAAACTAATTAGGCCAATTCAGGGTTTATATCCAGCAGCATTAGGTACAAGGGAGCAGCTAATTCTACACCGGCCTCCAGTCACACTCACTGGGAAGAAAACTGGAGTACCTACTGAAAATGTACACAGACAAAAACAGCGACCAAGCAGGAATTTAAACACAAACCGTATGCAAAAATTTGACACTCATTTTCAAACAAAGGTAAAAGAAAAGGAAACATTGTAAAAAAAAAAAATCATTGAGTATTCTTGCAAAATGAGCCCTGTGTCTGGAGGTCAGTTTGCTTTACAGACATTGCATCATCTTACCAGTCATTCTGCAGCCCTGACTATTTAGACAGAAATGATCAGAGAATCCCAGTATAATAAAGACATAAGTGAAGCCCAATGAAGAAAGGTGGATTATGGAGACACTTTATTTAATTTCAGGGTACTGTCTAATTATAAAAAGAATCCCTCTAGCCATATCAGGTGGTGGCAGTCTGCATATTTTCCAAAGGGGGATTACAGTAGCAATCAATGGTAAAGTTCATAATAGATGTACTAATTAGTATAAGAGCTTTGCTAAGAATGACACCCTATTTGTTATAGAGTTGTTACTTTAGTGCATTTTGCAGATTTGTGATCAGGATCATCTGTGGCTTTACTTCATCTAAAGTGTCAGCACTCTGTGATTTCTACTGCACATACATAATTTCAAGCCTTTAATGGAGGTCATTGTTATTGATATGTGGCACATCTTAGAGAACAGTATCAATTTGCAGTCATGATGGTCTGTACCTTTCTTTACATCTCACCAGCCCTTTTTAGCAAGCACTACCCTCTGACTGATGACTTATTTTTCATTTCCAGAACTTCTCAGATCATTCTGCATTAATGATTATTGATAAGGAGGATGAGACAGAGTATAGGAGTCAGAATGGTGGAGAACTTTGGTTCTTAATTCAAAGAGAATTGTCTACTGCCAAGGACAGACAATTGGACCCTGCTCCTGGGCCAACTGGATCAAGGAACTTGTTATTGACTTTCACCACACCAAAGAGCCTCTATACCTGGTCACAATTCAAAGAGTGGATGTGGAGGAAGTGCACTGCTGCAGGTACGTGATGTCCATATCTTTGAGAGGTTGGGCTGGTCCAGTAACACAAAGGAACTATAAAAGAAAGGTTGTTTTATCTTAGAAGAATGAGATCCTGTAATGTGGGTAGCAGCATTCCTTACATGCTTGATAACTGTAATCACCAGTGTGATTTTCCAAGCTATGGTGTGCTGGGCAAATAACACCACTTCAAGAGAGGATCACCGAATCAACAACCTGATTAAAAGAGCAGGCTCAGTTATGGGGCACACTCTCAACCCGCTGGAATGAATGAAGACATCACTAAGTGTCATTATGAACAATGCTGCACATCCACTCTCTGACACACTAACACTGAGGACTTTTAGTCAACTTATTACTCGGCAGAAGTGTGTCAAGAAACACCATTGGGGCTCCTTCAACTTAATTCTTCTTCCAGTCTGTTATTTTAAACTCCATTTTGCTGAGCCCTTAACTCAACTGTGTTCTCTAATTTTAGAACTGGTTTCCTTTGTAACCATGTTATTGTTAACTGTTTACTTTAGAAGCAAATGTCCATAGCAGAAGTATCCAACTCCAGCCAAGGTGAGTACCCATAGCCTGTGGCACCAAAGCTGTCTGTTCGTTTTTTCTCACCTGAACACTACTGGAGGGAAGATATATTGGCACCCAGTTCTCTTCACTACTTCACTACCAGTTTGGTAGTGGGTCAGTGATGGTCCAGGAAGGTATTTCCTTGGAGGGTCCACATGCTAGGCAATGGTACCTTCACTGCCATTTGGTACCAGGATGAAATACTCAGAGTCAAAAAAATGATTACTAAATCTGATGTTGGTTTTCTTTAGAAACTTTTTTTATTACAGTTTTTCAGTGTAGACATTTATTGTAGTGTTGTCATCTCTTATAGAGATGAACTAGAAGCAAGACACACTCCTCATTAGCTCATCTTTGTTGATGGAGCAGACTTGAACCTCAATAACAATGGGGTTGGGGTGGTTGACATTGTGAATATTTCAGCCGCCGAGAAGTCTTCCACCGACACACCATCTTTGGTTAATAAGCCAGCAAAACCAGAACTGCCATGCTATGTTGTAATTTGGGACAATGTTAGTTTCCACTGGACTACACTGGTTCATGATTGGTTCACCAACCCCAGATTTAACGTCTTTGTGCATGCATATTCTCCTTTTCTAAACCTTATAAAGGAGGTTTTTTAGCATAGCAGTGGAAGGTCTATGACCTAGACCCCTACATTTGCATTCACCTTTTCCACGCTATGGAGGAAACTTGTTTGGACATCACAGTTGAGTCTTGCCATGGATGGATAAGGCATAAAAAAATTGTTTTTACCTCACTGTCTGGCCATGGTTCATATGCATGCAGTGTTGATGAGATTCTCTAGCCTGACCCTGACCAGAGAAGTGATGCTGTAGCTGAATAGAATTTTCTTTTTCTTTTCAATTCTTCATGTATTGTGTTATATATTAAAGGACACATTTTTATTTAGAAAATTTCTACATTTTTTGTTAAAATAGTATTCATTATGTAAAGAGGAGGTGGGGGCATAAGTAACAATACCTATTGCAGTAACAGCTTTGTACAGTATTGTTTGAATTGATCTCAGTACGGTCACGACGCTGGTTAGGTACTGAGTGATATACTTTTTAAAATGTTCCATTCTTTTTGCATTACCCTGATGGTCTGCCACTGGAATTTGATGAACCTAGGAAAACTGAAATGATATAAACGCAGTGGCTACACTCAAGTATGAATATCACACTAGAGTATGGCTTGCTTTGGCTGAAGCCTTACCTGAAAAGCTGCTATTCAGTCACATATTACAAACATCAATAAATCAAAAACAGCCAATTTATTCAAGAAAAATAAATAAGCAATAGGTTTTAAAATAAATGGTGTGAATGAATAATGCATTTAGTTAGAAAGCTTCTTTTCTTATTTATACTAATAAACGGCAAAGCCCTCACTCACTCACTCACTCATCACTAATTCTCCAACTTCCCGTGTAGGTAGAAGGCTGAAATTTGGCAGGCTCATTCCTTACAGGTTACTTACAAAAGTTAAGCTGGTTTCATTTTGAAATTCTATGCGTAACGGTCATAACTGAATCCTACTTACATACATATATACGTCCATAGCCTGCAGCTCGGTGTGTGGACTGATGACGGTACAGGAGATAATTATACTACACAGGAGCACTATAAGGGTGAAATGCTTAAGCCCTTCACCTATGCTTCTGCATGTAAGTTGATGGCTGCCACTGTATTGTTCGGTTGTCACTTTCAAGTGTACCGAAATGGCCAAATATTTTACACCTTTGGAGAAACGCTAATGCCTCTTAAACATCTTAGATTCACAGGTGACAATTTGAGTAGTGGACACTTTGATATTTATGAATGTTTCAACTCTCAAAAGCTGGATGCGAAGTTATCGATGAAGCCGGTTGCATGCTTACAATGCTTGACAGATGCCGAATGTCACTTCAACACAAGTCCTGCAAATAATGTCGTAACCATGAAACTCTAACCGATTATGACAGCAGCAATCCAAGCTGTGAGAAAACAGTAAAAAGGAGGCATGTCAGATGTCGTGGTACATTTTCTGATGCAGCTAGATGGAAACAACTTTGTGACGCTGCCGCCAAATACTCGAGGAAAAATCCACAAGTTAATAGATACGCTGTGGCTAAATACTCGTTGGCAAATCCACAATTCATAGAGACGCTGTCACTAAATACTCTCAGGCAAATCCACCAGTTCATAGAGACGCTTTCGCTAAATATTCGCAGAAAAATCCACAAGTTAATAGACACGCTGTCGCTAAATACTCGAAGGCAATTCCAGAAGTTCATAGAGTTAATACCGGGAATACTTGTTAAACATCTTAGATTCACGAGTAGTGATTTGGGTAGTGAACACTTCGATGAATGAAACCTGTTATCTTTACAACGGTTGACAAACACGAAATGTAACTTGAACACAACACGTCCTTCAAATACAAACCTGATTGAAAGAAATAATGATAATCAAATCCTTGATGACAGCAACACTCATAACAGTGACAAAACAATTACATTGACAATCATGTTACGTTATTTTTAAAATGTTTCCTTTTCTTTTTCATAACTTCTTTAACACATGTGGTGTATGGCCAGCCGTTCATCCCGGCCAATACCCCCAAGCCGCCAGGTGGAGCCCTCCATGCAGTATGGTGGTGCCTCGAAGACCAGCAGGGCATCATGGACATTAGAGTCTTTATGCACAGCCCTGCTGAATACCATGAGGGCCACTAGGAGACGCTGCAGGGAGGAACGATGCCTTATGCCCCGGAAGTATGTCCAAGTCACATGGACAAAGGGAATGACGTGCTTCCGGTGTGAAGAAAAGGACTTTTGATCTGGCTCGGAAGTGATAGGAGATCACATGGACTGGGGATTGGAACACTTCCGGGTCAGGGATTATTAAAGGATTATGGGAGCTCCCAGACAGCAAGCTGAGCTGGGTGGAAGGGTGGCAACGCGTCTGGGAGAGGAGGATTGGTTTATTGAGAATTATTGTAGTGATTAATGAGTATTGTGGAGAGGAGGGTGCTTTCTGCACTGTTGTTAATAAATAAACACAATTATTGGACTTTTATCTGGTGTCTGGCATCTTGGACAAGGGTTCAAGGGAGCGATATTGCCCCCTACCTGTCACACACACTATTTCTCTGCTGCAAAGCGCGGGTATTTTGCTAGTACGATATAATTATAAAATAATGTCCTAATAAATATAAGATTTCAATAGATTTTTTAATTGTATGCTTTCCTGTCTGTGGGTCCTGGAAAGATGAAGCAGTAGTAATGAGCTTAGATTACAATGACAAGAACACTATAATGGATAAATAGTTTAAGTAAAAGGCATTACATTACGGATGGCATGATTGAAAATACTCATTGGTGTTTATCATCACAGAAAACAGATGGTCATGGTGCAAGGAACTGGCTGATGTTACGAATGGTGTTCCTCGGGGGTTGGTGCTAGGGCCGCTGCTATTTTTAATATATATAGATGATAGGAATAGAAGGAACAAGCTGGTTAAGTTTGCAGATGATACCAAGCTTGGAAGATAATGTAGAATCTGTTGAAACATTTGTTTCTGTAAGAGGCATTAGCTCTCCGGAAATGTGTTCTTTTGAAATTGCGGCACATTAAGTAACTAAACAATATAGTAATATGACAGAAAAGGCTATATCCCTCCCATTGTGATTACAGCGGTATAAGGATCACATGAGAAAAATATACTTTAGCTTACATTTACTGACGGTTGACGTGGCTACAGGCGGGAAGCATATGACAGACTTTTATCCAGGTGTGGGAATCTGGATCTACGCAGTCTGCCATTTTTTCGTCACCACGCTGACAGGGTTTTCGGACGGAGGATCCGACACAGCTTTCGAAGGGTTTAGCTGTTGTCCAAGCCTTTTAATTCTGTCTGCTTTACTTGCTGGTCTTCTCTGTCTCCAAACAAGGGCAGGTAAGGACTGAACTCCTCCTCCATAAAATACAGAAATATCATAATGCTTACATGCCGGTTCTCATTCTCCCAACAAGGAAAGAAGATTTTCTACTGACAAAGGACAAAAATACTATTCGGTGTTTAGGCTGACTATACAATCCTCCAGTTGTCTTTGGCTATCTAATCCAATGCTTGGTTGGCAATTCTAAATGCTGAGCCCCTGTGTGCCAAACTTAGCATGCACATGTGAATGGATACTTTAACAGTGTTGTCCAGATATAGTGACATAAACATTAAAGAAAAAATGTATTATAACATCATTATAGAGGGATTTGGAAAGCATACAGGCTTGGGCAGATTTGTGGTGAAATTTAAGTAAATATAAAGTATTACACATATGAAGTAAAATGTTAGGTCTGAATACACAATACGACATCTGAAAATCTAAAGTAAACTTTATGAGAAGGATTTAGGAGTCATATTTGACACTATCAACTGACAGGCAGTGTTCAGAGGCCATAATTAAGGCTAACATAATGTTAGGTTATATAGCACGATGTGTAGAGTATAAGTCCAAGGAGGTGATGCTCAAGCTTTATAATGGACTGGTGAGGCTTCATCCAGAGTACTGTGTGCAGTTTTGGTCTCTAGGTTACAAAAAAAGACATAGAAGGACTAGAAAAAGTTCAGAAAAGAGCGACTTGGCTGATTCCAGAGATACAATGGATGAATTATGAGGAAAAATTTACAATAGATGAGCCTTTTCAGTTTAAGCAAAAGAAGAATACAAGGACACATGATTGAAGTGGTTAAAATTATGAAGGGAATTACAGTATCAGTAAGGTAGTACTGTTGGACTTTGAAATATTACAGGATCACATTTTTTTTTGGTATGGTAAATCTATTGCTTAATATACCCAAATATGACCAGATTTCAATAAGTTAAAGCTGCAGATATAACAGGATCAGAGTTCACAGAGATAAAAATGCAGTATAAAGAAGCCCATCAGGACTAGAAATTACTGAACAGAACAGCAGGCATTTGAAATATGACATGATCAGATCTCTCTGTACTAAATCTTTGGACCAATGAAACCTTAACATGATTGGAGCTCACTAAGCTAAAGCTACAAGCCCCTGAGATCTTATAGGAATATTAACCAAGGAAAACTTACATAATAATTAAATTATAGAGGAGCAGGTATCACTAAAGTAACACTGTAGGTGTTTAAACTATGAAACGATTAGATCTGAGGTAAACGCGCAGGCCAACAAAAACTTATGTGATCAAACATCGCTGAGCAATTAATGCAGGCTGGTGAGGTTTCACAGACTCATTCACTGAGGTAACAATTCACAATAATTAAGTCTGAAAAGAGAAAGCATCACTAAAAGAAAGACATAAACTGATTAGATCAGACAATATCAAAGCTCTCTGAGGTACATTTTTAAGTTAGTAAAGAACCCTGATGTGATCAGATGTCATTCGGTTAAACTTTTTGGACATTGGTATCTTACAGGAGCAAAGTTTACCAAGGTAACAATGCATAGTAATTAAACCTGACAGGATCAGGCATCATTGACTTGCATCTGCAGGCCTCTAAACTACTGAAAGATCAGATCACTCTGGGACACATCTGCAGGCCAGCAACATATGACATGGTCAAAGTCCAATAATAATTTGATTTGACATTACCAAAGTAAACCTGTTGGCCACTGAGAGGAGATATGATCAAAGTATCCTAAGGTTAATCTGCACACCAATGAAACTTGACGTGATTAGAGTTTGCTGAAGAATGAGACAAGAAATGAACACACTTCACTGAAGTAACAGTGTACAAAAATAAAATCTGACAGCATTTGATATTTCTAAAGTGGAGGTGCAATGGAATGAAATTTCACAGGATCAGCCTCCTGCTTAGTGAAAGAATACAGAAACCAGAGTAGGTGAGATGTACAGGGGACACAAATTTTGATTTGTTGGAGGCCTTTGAAAGGTTCTCAGGAGAAACAAGTTATAAAATACAATTTATAGTGACATTTATGTGTCTTCTTTCTAAACCATTTTCTTGCAACAAGTTAATGCTGAAAAAAAAAACAAATTGCTGACAGCCCTCAAATCATCTTTGACAGTGATGTGCTGTTTGTACTGCAGTTGGTTGGCTAGTTTTTTAATGTAATTTTTATGCTGTTGTCATCTGATACCTAACCTTTCAGCTGGTCCAATGTGAAAAATATCTGTGCTGGAAGTAACACCTCACACAGTTGCGCTTCTTACCTGCTTAAAGACTGTCCCGTCGAAGCTCTCTAGACCTCATCTTCTACCAAAGCTCACTTTTTCATTATGCTTGCTACCTTTTATTTATTTTTTTTTTTGTTGTAACACTTTAGTTTAAGGGTTACAAAAAGGCACCTATTACTCATTTACTCTTATATAACTAGACCTTAACAAAGGCTTGTTTTAACCATAATTACATTTATAAGACATCAGTAAAAAGATTATTCATCTCTGAGCAATACAGCATTTGAAATGCTAATAAAATTACTTAGGAATATGAAGTGTCACACACGTGCACATGGGAAATAGCTAAAGGGCCTTCAAAATGGAAATTATATGGCAGACCAGGGAGCGGCGGAGTGTGCTAACTGTCTCTTTCATTCTCTTGCAGACCATGCTCGTGAAATCCTACTTGGCTCCAGCGCCAACAGTGACTTCATTCCGGTCAAGAAAACGTCACTTCCAGTTCCGGCACCAACGATGACGTCACTTCCGTTCAGGAAGATGCCACTTTCCGGTCATGAAGACACCATTTCCAGTTCCGGCGCCAATGACATCATTTCCCATTTTATCAGTTAAAACCACCTTCTTGTCTCCACGTAATCAGTTCTGTTCTGGACTTTGTTCTATGCACATCGTGCTACTTTAAATAACTTTTGCAGCTTTGATGGCTGCCCCAAATCTTTATGATGTCTTTGACTCTTTCTTATCACAGAAGTATTTGCTGGTCTTGTACTAAAGTATTCCATATCAAGAGACATATTTTTCAATCAAGGCAATTCTGATCACTCCAAAGTAAAGTTATTTTAGTAGGTCACATTGCCGAGATGAATAAACAATTTACTGGTGTTTTGAAAGTGTTATTAAAATCAAAAGATGCCTTTGTTAAAGTCTTGTTACATAAAAGTAAATGAGTCATAGTTGCATTTTTGCAGTACCTAAACTAAAGTGTTAACAGTTAATTATCTCATCTTCATTCTCAAAGGCTGCAATGAAGAATGGCTAGTGAGAGTCTTTTTTCCTGTTGCTGACTTTACAAGTGCACTTACCTTTTAATTTTCTGCTGTGTAAATTATAAAAGATCAACTCCTGTTAATGCAACCTGGCAATTTTGCACATTTTATGTTTATGGCTAAATGTCTATACTATAGCTTTGTGTAAAGTTTTATTCATTTTATGTTTATTCTGGCAATCATAGTGTTGATAAAGGTATGAGCACTGGGTGCAAAGAGTAAAGCTAGACTGCACAGGGTGCAGGGCACATTTACATTCTCTCCCACTTAGAGTTGTTCGTTTTCCTAATGCATGGGTTATGGGTGTACAATTTGACTACATTTATAAAAAACCCACATCTACACAGAAAGAAATACAAAGCTCCTCACAGAGATTTTTTAATTCAAGATTTCAATCCAGGAACCCTCTATGAGTGGCAGCCTTTCCAGCAGCTTTGTGTATGACTTTATCTTTAACGTCTTTATCTTTATCTTTCTACCTTTTTCTCTATTTTTCTTTATTTCACTGTTACTCCTACCACTTTCTTTTATGTGGACTCGTTCCATGGACACTTTTTACTACTTGGAGATGGATTTTTACACACTGAGACTCGTCTATTCAAGTAGTCAACTTCAAGGGCTGAGAACAAATGCGCACGCCAGTGTGGTTCCCTATTTACCTGACAAGGTAAGAAGGTGGTATCGGGGTAGCAGAGCCGGTGCGAAGATAAAAGCGTCTAGCAAGAAAGTGGCTCTACAAAACTTTGGTGCTTTCTGTGATCCTGGGAAATGTGAACTCACTACCAAATAAGATCGATGAACTGACTACACTGGTGAAAAATGTCAGGATCTACAGAGAATGCAGTTTGCTATGTTTTAGTGAAATGTGGCTATCAACTAACATCCCAGATGCTAACGTGGAGCTATCCGGATTTAGTACAGTTAGAGCGGACAGAAAAGTAAAGTACCAGCGGGAAGCAGAAAGGAGGGGATGTCACTCTCTATGTCAATACAAGATGGTGCAACTCTGGACATGTAAACGTTAAAATCTCCACTTGCTGCAAGGACATCGAACTGCTGGCCGTAAGTTTGCGTCCCTATTACTTGCCCAGAGAGTTTGGACATGTCATTGTTGTTATTGTTTACATCCCCCCTCGAGTGAACGCGGAGATAGCAGGTGACGTCATCCATTCCACAGTTGCTAAATTACAAACACAGCACCCTGAGGTGCTTGTGCTAATCGCTGGAGACTTTAACCATGTAACGCTGGACAAAACATTACCTGCCTTTTCCCAGTATGTGGACTGTAACACCCAGAGAAATAGGACTATTGACCTACTGTATGCAAACGTTAAAGACGCATACAGCACCACCCTGCTGCCTGCGCTTGGGAAAGCAGATCATAAACTGGTTCTGCTTCAGCCTCACTGAGAGATTGCTTTGGAACTACAGATTGGGATATCCTGTAGGGGTCACATAGTGAGAACATTGAGGAGGTTGTTGACTGCACAACTGATTACATCAACGTCTGTATGGACATTGTAGTTCCAGTAAGAACAGTAAGCTTCTATGCTAACAACAAGCCATGGATAACAAGTGACACCAAGGGCTTTTTGACCCAGAAGTAAAGGGCTTTTAAAGACGGTGATCAGCATGAGCTCAAGCGCGTGCAGAAGGAACTCCGAGTCCAGCTCAGGGCACCAAAGGAGCAGTACAGGAGAAAGCTGGAGCAGAAGTTGCAGAATAACAGCATGAAGGAAGTGTAGGATGGGATGAAGATCATCACTAGCTGCAGCTCGAAGCGGGGTACCACCATAAAGAGAGATGTGGAGAGAGCAAACCAAATGAACAACTTCTTTAACAGGTTTGACCACCCTAACCCACTCTCACCTCGGAGTACTGCATCCTCCAACCATCCTTCTGCTGATACCAGTATAGGAGAGACATCCCCACCCACAATTACAGCAGTGCTCGTGAGCAGAGAGCTGAGGCGACTTCGTGCCAGCAAAGCAACTGGCCCAGATGATTATCGCCATGACTGCTGAAGGCCTGTGCGCTGGAAGAGGGGAGTCCTCTACAGCGCATCTTCAACCTGAGCCTGGAACAGGGGAGAGTCTTTGGAAAACATCTTGTATCACCCCAGTCCCAAAGGTATCACATCCTAGTGAGCTGAATGACTTCTGGCCTGTCGCTCTGACGTCACATGTGATGAAGACCATGGAGCAGCTGCTGCTTCACCACCTGAGGCCACAGGTCCACCACGTCCTCGACCCTCTGCAGTTCGCATACCAGGAGAAGGTAGGAGCGGAGGATGCCATCACCTATATGCTACACCGATCCCTCTCCCACTTGGACAGAGGCAGTGGTGCTGTAAGAATTATGTTTTTGGACTTCTCTAGCGCCATCAACACCATCCAACCTCTGCTCCTTAGGGACAAGCTGACAGAGATGGGAGTAGACTCACACCTGGTGGCATGGATTGGGGACTATCTTACAGACAGACCTCAATATGTGCGTCTTGGGAACTGCAGGTCTGTCATTGTTGTCAGGAACACAGGAGCGCTGCAGGGGACTGTACTTTCTCTGGTCCTGTTCAGCCTATATACATCAGGCTTCCAATACGATTCGGAGTCCTGCCATGTGCAAAAGTTCGCTGATGACACTGCTATTGTGGGCTGCATCAGGAGTGGGCAGGAGGAGGAGGCCCAGGCCCCTCATGGACCCCATGATCATCAGAGGAGACTGTGTGCAGAGGGTACAGACCTATAAATACCTGGGAGTGCAGCTGGATGACAAATTGGACTGGACTGCCAATACTGATGCTCTGTGTAAGAAAAGTCAGAGATGACTAAACTTCCTTAGAAGGTTGGCGTCCTTCAACATCTGCAATTAGATGCAGCAGATGTTCTACCAGATGGTTGTGGCGAGTGCCCACTTCTATGCGGTGCTGTGCAAGGGAGGAAGCATAAAGAAGAAGGACACCTCACACCTGGACAAACTTGTTAGGAAGGCAGGCTCTATTGTAGGAATAAAACTGGACAGTTTAACATCTGTGGCAGAGTGACGGGCACTGAGTAAGTTCCTGTCAATCATGGAGAATCCACTGCATCCACTGAACAGTGTCATCTCCAGGCAGAGGAGCAGCTTCAGTGACAGACTGAGGAGAACATTCCTCCCCCACACTATGCGACTCTTCAATTCCACCTTGTAAGCACTAACGTTATTCAAAGTTATTGTCTGTTTTTACCTGCATTTTAATTACTCTTTAATTTAATATTGTTTTTTGTATCAGTATGCTGCTGCTGGATTATGTGAATTTCCCCTTGGGATTAATAAAGTATCTATCTATCTATCTATCTATCTATCTATCTATCTATCTATCTATCTATCTATCTATCTATCTATCTATCTATCTATCTATCAGTTGATAGTACTATGCACTAGGGACGTCACAATACCAGACTTTTTGTAGTCGACAGCAATACCAGTAAAATTTCACAACACAGGATACCACTGCAAAAACTGAAATCCCACTTAATGGCTTTTTATTAAAAGTTCCTCCATTATTCAAGTGAACAATATTGTGCCTTTTCTGTAATACTATATAAAATATATAAACACTAACAATAACAGCAGCTTTGAAATTGTGTATTAATCAAGTGTTTTACCCAGCTATCATTTAAGTATACTAATATCACCATTCCTAAATATCAAACTACGATGAAGGGTTTTAATTTAATTTGTGATAGACATGGAGATTCCCCACAGTGCAACAATAAATGGGAGGCAT
Source organism: Polypterus senegalus (assembly GCF_016835505.1). Lineage (NCBI taxonomy): Eukaryota > Metazoa > Chordata > Cladistia > Polypteriformes > Polypteridae > Polypterus > Polypterus senegalus. Next base: position 178,028,512 of record NC_053155.1, on the reverse strand, counting down.
TTTATAATCTTGGGGAGATTAGAGTGTAGGGTTTATAAATAATGATATATAATCAACTACTGGATTTATTTTATCACGTACATGTAACAAATTTATTCTCTGACATTTTCTCTGCTGTAACTGTAAAATACTGCTTAAAGCATTATTGTGCAGCTGAATTAGTGATTCCCAAGATAATTTAAGATATTTTCATTTAAGCAAACACTTTTTAACTGTTCTTGTAACAATGTGCTTTTACAGTATAATCTGGTTTGTTAGAGAATCACTGTTTTGGGTTTGTAACATTTTATACTGTAAAATTTATATTTGCATCATTAGCTAGTTTAAAAATGTAGTAAAGATTAATATTTAATGGATGAGTCAAATAAATTCATATTCTTGGAGCTTTAATTTTCCAAACCTCTCTCTTCTTTTTTAGATTTGTCCTTTAACTTTAATTCTTCCTCTGTGAGGTCTAAGTTTATATTAATGTATTTTTTCAAAACTCCTGTATTATAAACTCTTCTGTGCTGTCTTGCAAGGTTAATTACAAGAGTGGTTATACTTTGTTATTCCTTAAGCCTGTGTACAAATCCAGAATTAGTAAATGAAAAATACATACATTACTTACAGCCAGTTATTAGTTAACTGAGAGACTATATCCCATTATTCAACGTACCTTTCAAATATATGACATATGTGCTTTCACAATGTTCATCAGATTTTACCAGTTATAAAAATTAACATTCATTTGGCGTCAAAAACCAAACAAATGACACATATGTGTTTGCAGATTTATATTCATCAATGAGGTATGCTGTTTTTGTAGTCCAGTTAACTGTGTTTCTCTGCAGTTATGCAGTGATATTAATGAAGTGCATGTCATTTCAATAAGGAGATACACCTTGTTCTTTGAAACATTGAACCACTTAACACATTTTATTTTCCTAGTTACAAATGTTGTCCCTTATTTCATTGCTAGTGTAGACAATTTGAAGGTATGGAAACAGTCACTTGAATTTTAACTTGCCTTTATTCTAATTGCTAATACCGTTGTTGCCACTGTAGTTTCCTCCTACATCCCAAAGACATGAAGGTCAGATTACCTTTTGACTTTAAATTAGTCCTCTATGTGTAATCATGCAGACAAATAGTGATAGAACGGCCTAGTCAAACAAAGGCCTCTCATAAAATGGATACTTCAGAAGTGGGTATTTTTAGAATGAAAAGTTGTGGGTCATCTTTTATCTGTTCAGGTAGATACATAGATAGGTACTTTATTAATCCCAAGGGCAAATTCACATACCCCAGCAGCAGCATACTGATAAAAAACAATATTAAATTAAAGAGTGATAAAAATGCAGGTATAACAGACAATAACTTTGTATAATGTTAACAGTACATTGAACAGTAAATTGCTGAATTTAATCAACCCAGATGAACATGAAAAGCCAGACACAACTTATCCAAACAGTTACAGTCTATCTAAGCATAGTGACCTTTAGGTGGCCACCATGACAAGGAAAAGACTGAAATGCACTTTTAATAATTCCCTGTATACCAAAAAATGAAAGAAAATGCCTTTTTGAAATTTACAGACTGCTGAGGAATTCTTTACTCTAAATAAAACAAGAAATAAAACAGAAAAATCACAGTAAAAAATGATAGTAACATATTTCTACATGAGTTTTTATGAAGGTGAACTATGATCAAAGTGAATGAGTGGAGTATTTCAAGTAATGGCATTTGGAGAAGGGTTTCTGACTTGTAAAGGCCAGGGGCCTCATGTATAACGCCGTGCGTAGAACTCACACTATAACATGGCGTAAGCATAAAAGCCGAAATGTGCTTACACACAGAAAAATCCAGATGCAGGAATCTGTGTGTACTCCAACTTCCACGTTCTTCCGCTACATAAATCCCGATCAGCGTGAAAACTAACGCTCGTGCACGCGCTTTATGTAACGCCCCAACTCCTCCCAGAATTACGCCTCTTTGAATGTGCAAATCAATATAAATCACCCTTAAGCTCAGCCTTCTGTGAAAAGACAATGAGAAAAGCACAGGGGAAAATATAACGATTTCAGCGAATACCAAGTGGAGGCAAAGGAAAAATATACTATTTGTTTAATTAAACCGTGGTATAATCAACAAAAGGAAGTTGATCGAGTGACATAGCGTGTTGGAGAAACTTGAAAGCTCAGATATCAGTCGCCGTGAAAAGGCGAATCGTAGCCTACCGTCTGAGTGTCATATGAAAGCTTTTTAGGGTACAGAGAAAAAAAAAGGCACAGTGGGGAAAAAAAGCACGAAATGTCAACTACAATCTCGAAATTTCCACTTTAATCACGTAGTTTATTTTGTCATTAAAGTAGAACATCATAAACGTCATCTTAAAATCATTTACTTAACCAGTTTCTCAAATCACATCGTAATTAAAGTAGCATGTTAAATGCTTTATTTTGTATTTTATCTTCTATGTGATCTATGTGTGTGAATCACTACTTGCTTCTTAAACCGGCTCTCTTCCTCCGACTGTACACAGAATCCATTACATTCGTGATATTACAGCTCTCTGAATAACTAAAATACTGAGATGTATACGTGATATCATTAAGAGTTAAAGCACGTTATTAAACATGGGTTTTACAGCGCAGCGATTGTACACGACCATCGATGAAATTATTTATTGCAGCAGTACTCAGGGGGCTCTAGGTTGTGGTGGCACTGGGCAGAAAAGAATCGGTGGCTCCTTAGCCGCCAATGTCAGTGAGGTAGCTTATGCACGACGGATGGCCACGTCCGTTGCAGACACTAGCCGCCTCGTGCTCATGACACAAGCATTTAACTTTTGTCGAAATTTGCCGCTGCATTTTTAGTTGTGTCGTTATTTTCTCTTTCTGTTTTATATTCAATATGTATTGGCATGGCCGCCCATGCAGTTCTTGCTTTTCTTTCTCCAAGTAAGCGATTGCCACACAATCAGCTCTGTAATAGAAGTTAAGCCATCTGTAAACTTAGAGCACTGATTCTTTAAAAAGTTTAAGGAACATTGAAATATCTTTGTAGTACATGTTTAATTATTCTATCCTTCACGCCAGTCCCAGTGAAGAATATAGATTATTTAAATGAAGTTAAAGTTTTACCTGTATAATATAATAAACATATTTTGCTGCATTTCATCTTAAAAATGATATTGTCATCATATGTAAATACGCACTTTATAAAGTGGCTTAGGTTGTGCAATATTATAACTGTAGTACAAGTTTACAGTGAGGTAATTGTACTTATAAGTGTACAGTTCTACAAGGAGCAGTGATTGAGTGCGTTTATAGTTCTTGGGATGAAACTGTTTCTGAACCGCGAGGTCCGTACAGGAAAGGCTTTAAAACGTTTTGCCGTGGCTGAGGTAGCGTGTGCCTGATGCTGTATACCGATAATTCTCTTTCCGATCAGCTGCTGCTGTGATTCACACTCAGATACAGTGATATAAATACTCCGAGCGCTGCAGAGAGTAATATGGAAAAAGATGATCCGCTGTGGCAACTCCTAACGGGAGCAGCTGAAAGAAGAAGGTGCAGTGAGAGTAACAACACTAAAGCAGTTATGGCATTTGGAATACTATGGCTATTCCCTGGACCATTATATTGTTACAAGTTAATTACAATCAGATGCGTTACAATAATAAACAATATGCGGTTAGTTTCAGTGTATTTATAAAGCCGCGTCAGGAAAATAATGAGTAAACACACAGGAACAGTAGCACTGCTTTGACGCTGGGTGCCGCCAGTCTGCAAAACCGAGCGGAGAACTTGCGTACGACAAGGCATGAGGTACCGTGGAAAAGTGCGTGGCTTTACGCCAAGTGTAGGTTTTATACATCGCGATTTGAACGTGGAAAAGTTCTTACGCAACATTTCTGTGCGTACGCACCGTTTATACAAGAGGCCCCTGGTCTGTTATGGTGGATAATTTTGTTTGACAGTATAGTTCTGTCCCAGTATAGTTTATGTATGGCATTTTCTAGTTCTGTAGTGGGGCTGTACTTATAATATTTTCTTTACAAGTACACTATCCATAATCCACAAATAAAAATTATCTCCTTCCACCTCCAAGAGAGTGTTGCCCACTGCCTCCGACTGTGACTCAAATAAGTGAAGCTGTGGACTTTCATTTAAATCCGACCCGGGAACTGTTTCCAGTGTCACGTCCACGTCGAGTATTTCCGCCTAGTGTGTAAACCACAGCAGTCTTCCACCAGCAGTGCCTTTGGTTGTGCCCAAAGACCCCAATGAGGCTGCGTTTCTGCACTTCAACTCCCATGCCACCGTCTCGGTGTTCTAATCAGGTTTAGCCCTGGGAAACATTGTCACCTGTCATGTGAAGATTAATTGCTCCCGGTATGCCCAATTGCCCTGCAGTTCATCCTTTATGACCTACCTTCCTTTAGCCCGGCCAGGATGCCTGTCCTTCCTTCATGGTACCTACAATGTCTACTATTTTGTGTTGTACTTGCCATCGTATTGTGTCTGTGCATGTAGTCTGTCTGTGTCAGTAGTTCACAACCTGATATGATGTGTTGAATTATTTCCTGTTTCTGTATGGCAGTTATCTGCATCTTCTGTCTTTAATGTCAGCGCTCTTAAGAAATTATTGTCTGTATTTTCTTGTGTTTATGACCTGAACGAAAGAAATGAAGAGTATAAGTATGGAGACAGCAGCCAAGAGTATTTGTGAGAACTCTTCATTATTTTTCTGAGATGAGATCTGCAACCCAGATAATGGAGCAGAGGACATATAGTTTGAGAACCTAAATCAATGTATAACTTTAAATATACCGTCCTACACAGTTTATTCTTACACTAGTTACTACATTTGTTTCATTAATAGTTTATTCTTATTAATAGCATAGTTAAAAATGTTTATATCACTGTTAATACTTTGTTTATATAAGTTAAATAAAATTACAAGAAAATGAAGGGACTACTAACCTAGCATATCAGCATGTATGTGTCTGGGATACAATGTCTTCAGTCCCTTGCGGATTGCATTATTGCTAAGAAAATCTTGTTTGTTCATCCGTTTCCCATGCTTTCTTTTTCCATTGTAACAGTTACTGCTTATTGCTTGTATTGTTAATGGATGGCATTGTTACTGAAATGTTGACCCTCCAGGTGGGGAGCCACCTTTGTGGAGTTTGTCTCATAAATATCTTCTCACATTCCAAATATAACGACTTTAACATGGTAATGCTTAGCACTAGAATCTCTGAAGCCTACAAAAATACTCATAATCCTGGGCTACCTTAAATTCCTTCACAGCCTGGGGGAAGCAAAGGTCTTGGAACAGAAGCTTGTCATTGTTACATCCTCTTTTCTTTTTCCATCGCCTTTTCTTGTAAGAAGCGACAACGAAATTCCTCTGCAATGTGAGCAGAGAACACTTTTTGTTTCTCAATGGACCCCGTGCATGCCTTGTATAGTACACATGCGTTCATCGCTGCCAGTTCAAGCATACTTTAGAACACAACAACCGGTCACCTGTGTGTTCCTGTTCACACTGAATAAGCATGCACTTCCTGGTCCATGATGTCAATGCCGCACCAGGGAAAAAAAGAAAGAGACAAATATGTGTGACATTTTGAAGAAATCATTTTATGACATGAATAGTACCAATCAGAAAACACTGTCACACTAATGCAATATTATTTGAAAACTAACAGCAACAGTGGCGGGGATGGAGAGCATGAACGTGACTGAGAGAATAAAACCTAAAAAAAAAAAACGCTAACTTTTACAAGTTCCGTAAATTTACACTGGCTGTTACAGATTCAAATCAAATCTATGTTTTTATTATGTAATAGTAATAAAAATAGCAGCTTACTACTCAAAATTGTAACTGGAGGACCCAGGAGTCAAACCCATGGCCTTTTGATAATGAGACGGCAGTTCCTAGCGCTGCACCATCCAAGCAGTTGTGACAGTGTTATACCCTAAGTCTACTTCTTTTCCTTCGGTTATATTCTTGAATAAAAGTGCACTTGTTTTGTTATACTTGTAATTTTTGTGAAAGTGTTTATTTGACATATGGACTTCAGTCTTCACACTTTATACACTTCATATCTACATTTTGTCAATTATTAATAAAACATGAAAAACGTTTCTGTTTTAGGTATGTGTTTAACAATTCCTGCCTCGCATTTCCTTTCATTCTACATTTACACAGATCGTTGTAAACACGAAACACACATGAAATGTATGTGATCCAAATAACAATATATTATTTACCCTATGTAACTCCATGCACCTCACACCCAGATAAACAGACTTAAGCTGGGAGAACTTTTGCCAGAGTTGAGCTGTGGCGTTGGGGAATGGGATAGTAAGCTGCTTGCTGCTTGTGCTGATCAACACAGTTGCAACACAAAGACGTTAATTGAGAGATGCAAAATAATTTAAGGTGGTCTAGGATTACAAGTTTTTTCGTAGGCTTCAGGGATTCTAGTGTTAAGTGGCCTAGTGAGAGTTAGTGCATGCATAAGAGAGTCATATGATGGATTGGCATATTATACTAGATTAGTTTCTTCTCTCACAATGGGCACTGACCTTACACCTCTTCAGTGGATGAAAGTACGTTCAGAAAGTAAATGCAAATTAACTTCCTTTGCTGCCACATAACTAAAGAATCCTGGGTTGAAATCACAGCCTAATCACTTCCTGTTTCAAGACTTCCTTTGTGTCTGTATTTTCCTCCAGTTACTTCAATTCTCCTTCCACATCCCATAAAAACTGGCTTTAGTCCAGGTGTTCTCGACCTTTATTCCTTCAAGGCCCCCAGTATGCTACATAAGAATATGTGAGGATCCCCTACACTAGCTATGATATTTACCAGCTTGAATTTTTGCTTGACAAAGATTCTTGTTTTTGAACTTACAAAATTTTATTTGCTGCTAGTGCTGTATTTTTAAATCATACAAAATTAATAGGATATTTAAATAAACGGCTCATACATCTGTTTTTAATTAAAAAAGGCTATATTTACTGTTGCCTGAATTTCTCAATCATTCATAATATAAAATGAGTAGGCATTTATGGGGAGAAATAATAATCAGTAATTACCAAAATACAGAATTTGCTACTGCTGATATTTCTGATAACAACAAAAGCTGCTCACTATACAATTAGTTTATGTATTGCTTTTCAAATTAAGTATAATATAATTATGTATTTCTGAAAATAAATGTTTTAAATGCAGAATTAGTTGTAGCAGACATTTCTTCATACCTTATTTAGAGAGGCTACTTCATTATCCTGTGGATGCAGTACTGGAGTATTTCCATCAGCAATAACTGCATTTAACACAACTGGAAGTGCAAATACATTTTCTTTCCACACACAACAATCAAGTTAGTGGAAAAGACAAAATCATTGTGTATGTTGGTGACAGAAGTCAGATAAACCACAGAAGAGTGGCTAGTCCTGACACTTGTGGAGTTTTAAAGAACAAAATGGAGTGGCTGCAGTGGCATCTGAATCAATCATGGGTCTGTCAGATATCACAGTCATGCTGATGACACACACCTTTATCTGTTCACTAAAGCTACCTCTGTTTCCCCTGTAAATATTCTCACTGTATGTCTCCATGACATAAAGTCATGGATGACCCACAATTTTCTCCATCTAAATAGCAATAAAACAGAGGTGCTTCTTATTCGTTCTAAATCTACACTTGCTAAAGTTGGCAGTTTTTCCATTTCAATTAACAACATTATTACCAACATTTCTTCCAAGGTTAAGAGTCTGGGCATCATTTTAGAGTCAGGTCAAGTGAGGTCTGGTCGGGGAGCATGCACTGGTACAATGCATTGCCATACCCACCACATGCAAAAGCTGCACTCATGGTCAGTGTGACTGGCATCTGTACTCAACCTCTATAAAGTACTCTTGTTCACCACCATCTTCATTCTGATTTTCCACCTTTTTTTCCTTCCCTTCATTAGCCCATACCTGATCAACTTACTTTTTCTGTCCAGGAGGCCTCATCCCTTCAGTTAATGCCAAACTTGTATTCTTCTGCTAGCGGTGTTTATTTTCAAAGCCAGCAAGCCCCAAGCTGATCTCTATCTCAGTGCTACACTATACCAGCCATGTAAGTGGCACACGCAGTAGCATAGCAGAAGCTCTATAATATGAAATGCACTTTAAAGAAACTGACAGTCATTGCATGCTGTATGTCACACGTTTTGAATATTGATGAAGACTGACACCACTGATGTAATTAGATATTTATTGATTCTAGTATTTTACAAATATTTCCATTTCTCGTGCAGCCCAACCAGAAGTTTACTAAGGCCCCCAGTGGTCTGTAGCAGTCAGTTGAGAAGCACTTCTTCAGGTTGATTGGTAACTTTAATTATTCCCTGTTGGGTGTACAATTAAGTTTGTCATTCCTCTTCTAGATTACTTTGAAATTTAAGAAAAGGCAGAAACCTCCCATTTACTCTACCCTATAAAAATCAGGTTCACCACATGAATGGATGCAGAGATGCTTTGTTTACTTGTAAAGCTGTAGCTGTGGTAGTTAACTGTGTTTCATTGTGTCCTGAAAATCAGCCATATAGCACCTTTGGTAATGACTGCTTCACTTATTTATCTATTTATCCCAATATCCAAAGTAACACTCTTTCCATATTCCTGTACCTTCAGGTCTGACAGGTTAAACATTTGATGAAGATCACACAGAGTGTCTGTGGCCTGGACTGATAGGGCAACTTTGTACTTCAGGCAACACTATGCACTGTAAGTGGCATTATTTATAAACATTTGCCTGATGCATTTAATGCTTCATTGCAGTGTACTGGCATTGTCTTCTCTACAATTTCAAAAGGCACATGGATAAGGGAAAAAAGATAGTTCAATAATCTCTTTACTCTGAAGAAGTAACTGTTAGATGGCTTTGAGCCAAGTTTAAATTGCAGAAGAAAACCTGAAAAGGATTTGCAGCAAAGAAGTACATTCACACAAAGTTTGACCGCATAATTTATTGCTTTCACAATGGGATACCATAGCACTTGGTTCCTGGCCTTGTTCCCATAGTTAATCCTACCGCTGCTTGTAAAATCTTCAAAAACAATGAAGAAAAAAAATGACAAAGCAATTATGACACCCTCTAAGTAAAATGGCTATGATGTTCCCAAGGATGCCATCTTAAGTGAAGTGATCGCTCTTGGCGAGCATTCTTGCACTTTTCCACTCATGTTTGATTTGGAAAGAATTCTCTGTGTCAGGAATGAATTATAGAAGGTTACATCGAGGCCACCAGAGTTTGTTTGCCGACCTCTGAGAATTATTTTTTAAAGGAAGTGGGAATCTTATAGTAAAATGTGAAAGAAGAAGCTTCTTATGATCTGAATTCCAAATTGCAGCAGGCAGAGTTGTGAGTCCAGGCTATGGGGAAATTCTGAAATGGAAAAGCTCTCCAGTAAGCCTGATCTGGGAAAACCTCATACAGCTTCAGTGAGGTCTTTTGTAATTATTAGTACAGGTCGATTAAGCAGCCCATTATAATCCCATAAACTGTACAAACATGGCCACTCCGACCCTGGCTCCCACTCTTGTGAATCGCTTCTCTCTCTGGCACATTTGGAACATATTATAGAAACATAATAAATCAAATCTCAGAGAAGAAAGGGTCTCTGCAAAAAAAAAAAAGACTTTCGGCAGCAACTGGATTAAGTCTAGTCAGAGCCACAACACCCCCACCACCACCACCACCTTCCTAATATTTACTTTTCTGAGGAAGAAAGATAATTTACTAAAACAATATTTTTTATTCGTACTTCACAATTATACTTGACAGACACTCTGGGCTGCCAAGGCACCATTTCCAATAGAAACATTATGACCAACTGTATAAGAGGTGGTGTAAGTTGGTTTCCTTCACTGGATCTAATTATCATCTTGGAAATCAAACTATCATTTATTGAGGTAAATGTTACTTGTGAGGAAGTTAAAGCAGACCACGTGGCTGTGGTGCTGGACTGAGGATTCTTAAGAACCATTGAAAGCTCAGTACCAACAGTCAGTAAGCACAGCACTTGTTAATTTGGGTACTGTAGGCAGGAAATTAACATATATCCTTAGCTCAACATAAGGTCTTTTGGATCAGAATGATGTGTGAGGCTGGAACAAGTATATACAGTACAGGAGTGGTGCTTGAAAAATGTCTCTGGTATGATATAAGTACAGCAATGTGATGTGAAATGTGGGAACATTTTTAATTTAATGTTTATTGTAGAGAAGTTTCATTTTAAACATTACTTGGTCTTAACAAAGACTACATCATATATTTAAAAGCAGAAATTGATATGAAAATTACTAGACATCCATCCATCCACCCATTTTCCAACCCGCTGAATCTGAATAGGGTCACGGGGGTCTGCTGGAGCCTATACTAGACATTTATTTGGGAATATTGATAATGAAATTTAATGCTAGAATAAATCCTTAGTTGTTAAGGTTTACTGTAAACATATCTATGATATCAATGACTGCTTTGGCTTTCATGATCCATTGTCGTTTAACATACTGAGAAGTTGGTGGACTGCTGCTGTAGAATGTACAGTTCCGACATGGCCTAATTAATCCCCTATTATCAGTTTCTGCTAAATTAGCATTAGTAACAAGGTCCTGATCATTAGTACAGTCTTCGGTCATATCAGCATTGGGGTCTTCCAGTTCTACCAATACCAGTGATTAGAACAGTAAAACACCAGAATAATCTAGATAAGAATAGGCCATTCAACCCAACAAAGCTTGGCAGTCCTCTATCCTTATTCCTCTAAAGTAACATCAAGTCTAGTTTTGAAAGTCCCTAAAATCCTACTGTCTACCACACTACTTGGTAGCTTATTTCATGTGTCTGTGGTTCTCTTTGCAAAATTTCCTAATGTTAGTGTGAAATTTACCCTTAACAAGTTTCCAGCTGTGTTCCTGTGGTCTTGATAAGCTCATTTTAAAATAAGAGTCTTGGTCCACTATGCTACTTACCTGCTCCTGTCAGAGTGAATTATTTTGTGTTGTTACCATGGTGAATCATTAGCTCAAGAAATTTTGGTTGCTTGTAGCTTTACCTTGGTTAAGTCTTATCTTTTCCTGGGTTTCTTAGGTCTGTAAATTTTTTCCCAGATCGGCCCAATTATGTCAAATTCCAGGAGTCTGCAGCTTTCCTCAAGTGGTGTCTTATCATGTCACATTTAATTGTTGTTCATTGTTACCTTGGAGAAGTGTAATTCTGTGAGATCTCAGAATCCTAAAGCTTATTAAAGTCTGATCATGCTAAGTTTCACTGGCCTGCAGATGTACCAAAGAGTGATCTCATTATGGGATAGTTTAGAGACCTCCAGGCTTATGTCAGTGATGCCTGCTCCTGTCACATTCAATTATTTCAAATTTGGTGAATGTTAACCCTATTGGATATCACTGTCAGATCAGATGAGGTGTCAATGGCCTGCAAATGTTTCTAAGGGGAGTCATAGAGGGTTATACCTGTTTTAAAGTCTGCACCTTTACCTTGGTGATGCTTGCTATAGCCTGATTTCATTATTGTGCATTGTTACCTGAATTACGTTTGAACCTGTGAAATCTCAGAAGCCTGCAGTTTATTTAAGACAGATTATGCCCAATTTCAGTGGCCTGTAAATGTACCACAGGGTGATCTGATTATGGTATAGTGTAGAGTCCCCCAGGCTTATGTTAGTGATGCACATTCAATTGTAACAGATTTGGTGAATGTTGATTCTATTGGATATAGCTAACCTGAAGGTTTAGTTTAGTTAGTCTTATCAAATGAGGTTTCACTGGGCTGCAAATTTTATTCAGAGCAGTCTGGTTATATCAGTTTTAAAGTCTTTACTACATCTTAATGTCTTCACTTTTAACTTGGTGATTTCTCTTACAGCCTGATTTCATTAGTGAACATTGTTACCTCAATCAAGTCTGATCCTGTGATATCTCAGTGCCCTGCATTAGTCTGGTCATGGCAGGTTTCATTGGCCGACAGATTACCTTAGGGCTGTCTGATAATATCATATTTCAAGGACCTTGTATTTTATTCCAGTGATGCCTTCTATCAGATTTCATTGTTGCGAATTGTTAGCCTAGTGCAGTATGATCCTATCAGAACTCAACAGCCTGCAGCTTTACCTCAGTGAAGTCTGATGTGGTCAGCTGTCATGATCTGCAAATTAGAGAGGTTTGATCATGCCATGCTTCAAATGCCCGCAGTTCTGTTTAGTCACACCTACTCCTCTCAGATTTGATTATTGTATCTTGTTTCTTGATTGAAGGATTGTCCTTTGGCTTATAACTGACTTAGTAAAGTCTCAGCATGGCAAGGTTTGATCGGTCTGCAGTTTTACTGAAGAGAGGTCTGATCATGTTCTATTTGAAAACTCTGGGATGCCTACACCTGTCAGATTTCATTGAAGTACGAGCCAGTGAGATCTTAGCAGGCTTCAGCTTAGTAGGGTTAGATCATGTTGATGAAAACAAAAAAAATATATATATTTTATATGGTGCCTTTTTATAGCAACCTTTACAAGTTTAGATACATTGTATTGTCATACCACAGGGAGGTTAAGTAACTTGCTTGTGGCCACACAACAAGTTATCTGAGGGGATTGAACTAGCTACCTTGCAGTGTAAAGTCCAAGTGACTCTCTGGAATGCCATATTGTCATTTATTTTTAAGGATTTGATCATGGCTTAGTTTAGCAACCTACAGCTTTAATTCAGAGATATTGGATTCTGTTTGATTTAATTATTGCGCTTCATCACGTGGGTGAAGCCTGATGCAATAATTCCGTATCATTAATTCCTTCAGGTTTCCTTTACCACATATTAGTATTCTTAAGCTTTATTCCATAATACCTATATTTTCTTTAAGTGTTCTTTCTCTTTTATTAATCTATTCTTTTGTGGAATTGAGTAATAAAACAAGCCCTTACCAAGCAAACATCTTGTTCATATCCTTTGTGGTTTTTGAATTGTCTTTCTCTCATCCAGTCATCAGCTCATCCCACTATGTCAAGAAGGTGAGGTTTTGATTGTTTGGACTAAACGTGAGAAAACTACAGATGTAGAACACTTTTAGTGAAGTATATAAATATGCCTGCTATTGGCAGGATCTGGGTGTTACAAAATCTACTTACATGTTGATGCCTCTGGACAACATGCAATACTGAAAATCCTTCAAAGAATATCACCCATGATTCCGTTTTCTATACAGGACCGTGAGTAGATGTTTGGTGTGGTCTTCTCTTTGATGTAATGGATTATAAGGGCAGACTTGATTGTTCTTATGAATTCACAAAGCAGCCAGCTTGTTATAAGAGGAGGATGGTGAAGCATTTGCTATTTATGCACACAAGCAATCACACGTTGTAAAGTTCATTTGTTAATTTGATTGCTTATGATTACATTTTGAGAGTTATTATTGCTTCAAGCAACAAAGATGAACCATGTAACACCAATGATGAATCAGAGACAAGCAATTCATACAGTGAGGAGTGGAATGCGAATGCTGGTCGATGAGCAACCCATTGTGCGTGGGATTTTGAATTCTGATAATCCGCACAATAAGACACTCTAACCCAGTTTATTTTAAGAGCGTAGGAAATTCGGGTAAATTGAGGGTTTTCTTTCCAAATATTATCATTCACCCTTGTCTAGGTAAAGTCTTTCAAGAATATATTGTCACTAAGCTCTTTGTAAAATAATTGTTAAATTTACAAGAGCTATAAAGAATAAACAGAAAAAAGTAAAATCAACAAGGTAAATCAAAGTTTGAAGGAGATGATTAAAGAAGAAAAGGTGTATGGCAGATTAGACACAAAAATGACAGCTTTCAAGTGTTGCAGCAGAGTTTTGCAAGACTGGCCATAACATTGAATTAAAGGCTGTTAAACAGTGCACTGAAGGTCCATGAATTGACTCATTATCAATTAAGTGACTTAAGTATACTTGGGCAATAAAGCTGTTTAGTCTTCCTTGTGCAAACTAGACAAATAAATCTTCTCTAAATATTTGAATTAATGCTAATGCACTGCTGAGAAGACATTGATTTTGTCTTCTAGAGAGTTTACTTGTATGTATATTGATTAAGATCAGATGTGTGTAAAGGAGATGTAAGAAAAAGGGGTATAGCCTGGCAGTACTGCTCCACAAGAGAAGATAGCACTGATATTCAGGATTTCTAAGACCTCTCTTTTTCCTTAAAGATTGTCTAGGCCAGGGGGTCAGCAAACTGTTTACCCCAAGGGCAAGTAATAAAGCTCAGCTCATCTTTGTGGGGCCAAACAACTTGATATTATCATAACAATGTCTCTGAGATATGCTTGCTTGTTTCTCAGTTGCTGAGCGGCCAATGTCTGGGGTTAATTTGGACACAGCAATTCACAGACTAGCATGCAGATGATCATCAGAGAAACTAGATCTCAACCTTGATTTTGTAATTTTCGTTCATGAAAATGTTTATTTACAGGTGTACATGCTTCCATTTATGGTAATAAAACCACTGCCATTGTCTTCTGAGTAGTAAAATTGTCACTTGAAAGTTCCTTGCAAAATATAATCAGATCTCATTTGTCTTTCAAAGCACTGTTGCTTTGCAAATCAACAAGCTACACCTGAAAAGGGAAGATGGTGCAGAATTGACAGTTTGGTCAAAAGGATTTTCAAAAAGCCTAATGGCATCTGAAAGTTCAACAAAATCCTGAAATCTCTGAGCAATCTGCTTCTGTGACAATTCAATTTTTTGGACATCCCAGTCTTTTAGGAAGCATGTATCTAATGTGCTTTTTAAAATTCTGCACAGACTGGAAAATGATCCAGTTTTCCCTCTGATATCTGTTCCTTGAACAACTGCAGACACATTTCAAATGCATTGACACTACTATACAAATTACATATGAATTTTCCCTTTCTCTGTAGTCAGGAATTTAACTCATTGATATGCTGGGAGATCGGTGAGAAACACCAACTTCTAAAGCCGTTCAGAATCAGACAACTCTTTGACAGGCATTTCTTTTTCTGTCAGGAATGTGATGATTTCAGGGTGTAATTCAAAAATCTCCTCAGCACTCTGCCTCTGCTCAGCCACCGCACTTCAGTATGATACGGTATGTCATTGTCCTGTGTGTTGGTTACATCAAAAAAAACTTTGAAATTGTCAGTGATTTAGTGCATGTGAGTGAATGAATTTTACAGTAGATGTGATGACTGATTTTATGTCTTGAAGACTGAGATCTTTTCTACAGAGCACTGTATAATGCAGTGTATACCGGCTGGTTTCAGGATGCCCATTGACATTACGCTATCATTTGTTGTAACATGTTTTTAAGTTCTCTCATTTCAAATCAAACTGCTCAAGTGTTTTACACACAAATAGAAATTGTTCTTCTCCAGTTACATTTCTTTTCAAACTATGAAGGGTAGCTAGGTTCTTGGTGATACTGAACGATCCATCTGTGCCCCGTAAAAACACCAGCAATTATGCAGTGTCCACTATATCAGTACTCTCTTCAAGAGCAATAAAATTATTAACGAATCACTACGCTTTGCTTTTGTGTCACTGCAAGAGATCATCTGCCATTTTTTCCACTCGTCTGGTAACTGCTTTTGCTGACAAATTCACTGAATGGAACAAGTCTAATTTCTCCTCCCAAGCTCTTGTATTCATTGCTTAATAAACTTGCCTTCAGTGAAGGACACCTGACGAATCAACAAGTTATGATACTTGGTAGCCAGTTTTGACTGCCACCACATGTTCTTCATGTTTTCTTCTAAACAGGGTTTGCTGTCCTAAAAGTGATTTTTTTTGTTGTTTAAGGTTTTTCACTCCACCCATCTCCCTTGTATTCCAAAAAACTTTGTCTCATGTTTCATCTCGTACTGCCTTTTGGTGTTGTATTGATTAACTACTGCAATAGTTTCTTGATAGGTCAGACACGTTACTTTTTTCTTTGCAGGGGACACAAAAGTATTCTTATAAACAATTTTTCTTGAAATTTCCGAACTTGTGCATAAATCTTTCTTTTCTGTAACATGATTGATATCTACCCGTGTGCACTAGGCCCGTAATATCAATGTAAGGACGTGTGCAAGTGTAACTCATATTTTACAGTGATTATGACTTCAAATGAATGCAGCAATGAAGGGAAAGTAAATTGCAGTAGGTGACGTTGCGCTGTTGTGGGGAAAGATGAGGAAGAAATGAGACAAAACCAGGCCAATGAAAAAAATTTGGGGCCACAGTTGCCATAAGGGCCGTGGTTTGCTGACCCCTGGACCATGTGAAAGTAGAGCAGCTGCACCACATGTTTAGAGATTTTGGGCCACCAATGAGGTGTAAGGGAACGACAACATCAGAAAGATGATATATATATATATCATCTTATTATTATCTCTATACAGTATATATGTATATATATATATACACTGTATATATATATATATCCATCCATCCGTTATCCAACCCGCTATATCCTAATTACAAGGGTCACCTGGAGCCAATCCCAGCCAACACAGGATGCAGGGCAGGAAACAAAGCCTGGGCAGGGCGCCAGTCCACCACAGGGCACACACACACACACACACGGGACAATTTAGAATCGCCAATGCATCTAACCTGCATGACTTTGGACTGTGGGAGGAAACCGGAGTACCTGGAGGAAACCCACGCAGACACGGGGAGAACATGCAAACTCCACGCAGGGAGGACCCGGGAAGCGAACCCACATCTCCTTACTGCAAAGCAGTAGCACTACCCACTGCGCCACCATGCCGTCCATATATATATACTGTGTGTATATATATATATATATCGTGAAGGACAGCCGGGTCCCATGCCCGGCAGGGACGCCTCTGCTGCTTAAGTTCCGGGGGATCCGCCATGGGCAGTCCAATACCTCCCCCGGGACGCTTGGTGGCACCCTCCCTGGCCGACAGTGATTCCTCAACCGCCCGCAGGGCTCCATGGGAGATGGAGTCCTCCACAGCTGGGTTGGGGCCCGGGGTGGCCGCTAGGGGGGCTGTCTGCTTCCCACAGCCTGGCTGGACGAGTCTTCAGCCCCACCCAATTAGGACCAGGTGGTTAATAACCTGGAACACTTCCGGGTGGGCTATAAAAGGGCCCAGCCACCACCACTCGAAGAGCCAGAGTTGGGAGGAAGGAGACGAAGCTTGTCTGGGAGGAGTGGTGGAGAATTGTGGTGTTTGTGAGTTTTGTGCATTGGGACTGTACACGGGGAAGACGTGTCCCACAGCTGAAGAAAAATAAAAGTCTTTTGTACTTTTTATATGTGCTTCCGTATCTTTCTGTATCGGGTCAGGCGCCTACATAGCGCCTTTATTACAATATATATAGATATATATATATATATATATATATATATACTGCAGTGGGCTGGGGTTTGTTTCCTGCCTTGCACCCTGTGTTGGCTAGGATTGGCTCCAGCAGACCCCAAAGAGCCTCAAGTTAGGATATAGTGGGTTAGATAATGGATGGATAGATATATATATATATATATATATATATATATATATATATATATATATATATATATATATATATATATATATATATAGGTGTCTTGAAACAGTATGTGAAGGTGCATGTCACTGTTTTGTTCAATTCTATGAATTGAAAACACACATATGAAATGTACTTACACTAAACCAGGATTATGATTTTTTTGCAGGTTTTTGTGGCGAGAGGGACTGCGTGTTGCTGCTGAAGAGTGCAGGAGTACAGAAGAAGGAGCACACGGATAGCTGAACCTGAAACTGTCCTTACTGCAGCCTGTAAAATGGGGTGGGAATGGAGGTTTGGGGAGGAGCTGGATACTGTATAGCTGGGAGCGATACTTTGCACCTCACATCTATTTTCTACCCATGAGTGTCCTGCATCAAGAAGAATATGTGCATTTAATGTTTTTTACTGTTTTAATTTCATTTGAGTTACCATTTTTCATGTCTTTATGTTATTTTTATTGATTAATAATTGATTAATGTTTTGTGTACTGTCACTGTAAATGTGGGTATGTTTTATGTTCTTTGTGGGTGGCTCCATTTAGGAACTGTACCCAACCCTATAAAGGCAGTGGAAATGGGCAGTACAGTGGGAGTCATTCATTTCTGTGAATTATAAGTATACTGCTTGTGGCTGGATTTTCTGGAGTATTTATTGTTTTGCTCTGTCTTACAATGCTGGTTACTGGATTACGTTTTATGGGATTTGTTCACTGTGGATTACCTTTTAGGCAACTCTTTTAATACTTCTGTTTGTTCTGTGGAGCTTTAGTTACATTGGTATTTTTTCAAGTAAATCTTTTTATGAAGATTCTTTTCATTGCCAATCTTTGCACCAGCTGAAGTTTCTATTTAACATCCTCTGGTGGGGCTTTTTGTGCAAGACATGTCAATGGTTATTTGGCAAAGTATGAGGTAGACCATCTGAGTAGTGGTTGGCCCAACAGGTTGAGGTTTTATTCCAGGCAGGCAGTGAAGGTCTTGCCTGGCCAATGAAGCCTGGGAGCATTATTGAGGCCTCACACCCCTCCAATTCATCACAGCCAGCTTTAATGGATGCACATATTTGCAGTTAAGTGTGTGGCAGGTTTGTGGGTGAGGATGTGAGACAAGGCAAAACATGAGGTGGTTAGCCATGTTGTGAGCAAGAACAGGTTTGCGTGCACAGACAGGGACTGATTAAAGAGAAGCATTTGCATGTGACACTGGTCTGTGTAATGTATATGACTTGTCTGAGCCAATTGGAACCCTTTTTGAAGAGGTCTTCAGCTGGATAGTGATGTTCAGTTTAGATCGTGTTGAGAGGGCTCTCTAAGTGGGGTGGTTGCATGATTGTGCAGGTGATAATGAGACTATTCCTGTAAACTGACTGGACAGAGAGATAAGAAAGATTAATCTATGGGTGCTGCTTAGCTTGTTTTAGCCTTATTTTGAATTTTTTAGCAAGGAAGACTGATCTGCACAAGGGCAAAGCATTTTGAAATTTTGATTTTTTTTCTTTTATATTGAAATTTTCAGTTATATTTTTATCACTATGTATTGCTCACTGTTTTAAATAAATCAACTAAACTGATTTTAACTTGTATTTATTTATTTTTGCCATTTTGTGCAAAATAAAATGTAATTCTTTTTGCATATACGCTTCTAATTCTACCTGTTATCATTGCTCCTGCAATACTTGACATCTATTTCCTGATGTTAATACCCTTAGGGGACATGGGTCATCACATAGGAGTACAGTAAGAACAACATACAATGAATACAACACCAGATAAATATATACAGGGACACACAACAGGTAAAGGTATGACTAGATGTTGAAGTGCCTCAAGACCAGAGGATAAAAGGCTGCCTCTGAATCTAATGTGCTAAAATATTAATAGTCATAGTGAGCCTTACTGATTTTGAAAGAAAGATGTGAGGCTCACAAGTGCAGTGGTATCAACATTACAAGACAGCAATGGTGAACAAGAAGCTAAATAAGAGCTATTGGTGATGAACAAAAAAGGAGATTATGCAAAGGGCCAAAATGAAGCTCTTCTGCAGGGTTGTGTGGCACCCTGTCTATGACAGAGTGAGAATCTCGACAGTACAGGAGAAACATGGGTTAGAGCCAGTGTGGCTCTAAACTAAGAAGAGGCATTTGAGGTGATTTGGCTATAGAGTGGGCCTGCTTCAAACAGGTGACATACTGGCAATGGCACACTGGGAAGAATTCCAGCAGGAACTTTTATGCACATATCAGATTCTTACATCACTCAGGATGTCCTTGGAAAGAGCTTAACACTGCTGCTGGGAATAAAGAGGTCTGGCCTGCCCACTACCACACTAAACCTGAAAAGATCTGAGGTCCTAATTAACAGGGTGATTGGATTTGGAGGCTCTGAATTCATGTTAAGCCACCACCATAACACTTATAAATATGGCTTCACACAGCACATCATTGTGTAATATAGATCAGAGCTGAGACTTCAGTGGCCACATGTATCACTAACATTGGTAAGTGTAGACTCCAGGGATTTTGAAGAATGAGCTCAGCCCACACCCATTGGCCTTTCTCATCTTTAGCTCTCTTGCAATTTTTTTTAGACAGCTCTTTCTTCACAAAGATCAGCTCGTCACCTTCAGTTCCTATTCTCATTTCCAGAGCTGTCAACGTTCAGGTTTGCAGGCCAAGTGCTTCAGATCAATCTTTATATCTTTTCTAATCTTCGCTGCTGTATCTTTTCCCAAGCCGAGCGATAGAAATCAATACACCGGTCGTCTTCATTGTGATGGATGTGCTGGGGGTCGGCCAGTGATGTTCACAAGCACACGCTTCCATAATAGAGCTAATAAGATGACATGCTGAGCTTTACCCAGCCGACGTGACTGAGGTGGCAGATAATTTTGTAAAAAAAAAAAAAATCATTAAGGACTTGATGGGATAGAAGCAGAAATAAGATTAGAAGCTGAATCTGCTGCACAATTACATCAGGAAGGAAGTTAACAAAGCTGAAACATTAATAAAACAGCACTATTACTATTAAGCATCATCTTATCTATTTTGTATATAACTTTGTAAATATTCATCTAATATTTGTACCAGAAAGCACATGAAAAATAACAGTAATTATAGATTCTTAGATTTATGGAAAGACATAAATATTTAACTTTACCTTTGAATGCTGTCACACCATGGTGGTAAGATGGGCTCTTAAAGTGACTTTTCCTAACCATTTCAGTCATGAGATGCTCCCCATGCATTTATACATTTATGTAAATTTTATTAGTGATTTGGAAGGATGACGGTTAAAATCCCGTAAATGGTAGAACTGACTCTGCACTGTTGGGCCCTTGATCAAGGCCCTTAAGCTGCAATTGCTTTATCCTGGGTAAGACATTCATCATCAGGATTGGGTCACTACTTTTTGCAGATGATGTTGTCCTGTTTGCTTAATCATCTTCAGCTCTCTCTGGATCGGTTCGCAGCTGAGTGTGAAGCGGCTGGGATGAGAATCAGCACCTCCAAATCCGAGACCATGGTCCTCAGCCGGAAAAAGATGGAGTGCCCTCTCAGGGTTGGGGGTGAAATCCTGCCCTAAGTGGAGGAGTTCAAGTATCTCGGGTTCTTGTTCACGAGTGAGGGAAGAATGGAGCGTGAGATTGACAGGCGGATCGTTGCGGCGTCTGCAGTGATGTGGGCTCTGCATCGGTCTGTCGTGGTGAAAAAGGAGCTGAGCCGTAACACAAAGCTCTCAATTTACCAGTTGATCTACGTTCTTACCCTCACCTATGGTCATGAGCTATGGGTAGTGACCAAAAGAATGAGATCGCGAATACAAGCGGCTGAAATGAATTTCCTCCGCAGGGTGTCTGGGCTTTCCCTTAAAGATAGGGTGAGGAGCTCAGTCATCCGGGAGGGGCTCAGAGTAGAGCCGCTGCTCCTCCACATCGAGAGGAGTCAGATGAGGTGGCTTGGGCATCTGATCAGGATGCCTCCTGGACGCCTCCCTGGTGAGGTGTTCCGGGCACGTCCAACTTGAGGAGTCCCCGGGGAAGACCCAGGACACGCTGGAGGGACTATGTCTCCCGGCTGGCCTGGGAATGCCTTGGGATTCTCCTGGAAGAGCTGGAAGAAGTGGCCGGGGAGTGGGAAGTCTGGGCCTCTCTGCTTAAGCTGTTACCCCCGCGAACTGACTCCGGATAAGCGGAAGAGGATGGATGGATGGACATTCATCAGCACCCAACACGGGGGTTCAATCCAGATGGTCCCGCATGTACATGCTCCCAACCTCTCTTTCAATTAGTAAAAATGTATGAGTGTTACATTCTGTGCTGCAGAATGCAAATATTAAAAGTTAAAAGACCACATACAAGTTGTGTAGTTGTTTTTTAAAAATCAATATCATTTCAAGATACATCAATAATAAAATGCAGTTTTTCATATATACTGTATGGCCAAATGTTTGTGGACACTTGACCATCACAGCTATACGATCTTGTTGGACAACCTGTTCCAAAATCATAGGCATTGGACCCTTGGTGGATATAACAGTTTCTCCTCTTCTTGGAATGCTTTCCACAAGGCTTTGGAGTGTGTCTGTGGTAATTTTTGTCCACCCAAAACAGCATTTGTGAGGACGGGTACTTATTTTGGATGAGGAAACCTGGCTTGTTGTTGACATTTCAGATCATCTGAAAAATGTTTATTAGGGTTGAGGTCAAGGTTCTGCACAGGCCACTCAAGTTCTTACACACCAAACTCATCAAAGCATGTCTTTATGGACCTGGCTTAGTGTACAGGGACACAGTCATGCTGGAACAAAAAAAGGGCCATCCCCAAATTGTTTCCATAAAGTTGGGAAGGCACAATTGTCTAAAATGTTTTTATGTGCTATAGCATTATCCATACTCTTCACTGGAATCAAGGGGCCTTACACAAACCCTTAAAAACACCCCCAGAGCATTATCCCTCCTCCTCCAAACTTTAAAGTAGGCATTATGGAGTCTGGAAGGTAGCTTCTCCTGGTATCTACCAAACCCAAATTCGTCCATCAGACTGCAAGTGAAGTATGATTCATCACTCCAAATAGCACACCTCTTCTGCTCCAGGGTCCAAAGGTGGCATACTTCACACTACTCCAGCCAATGCTTGGCATTTCTCATTTGGGCTTGTGTACAGCTGCTTGGCCATTGAACCCCATTTTATAAAGGTCCTCATGTACAGTTTCTGCACTGATGTTGCTTCCGGACATGGTTTGGAGTTCTGTTGTGAGTGATGCAACAGAGGTTAGATAATTTTTACACACTATGTGCACGGTTCACTAAAGCACAACCCATAATCTGTTACTTCATGGCTGAGTTTTTGCTGGTCTTAGACACTACCACTAAACTATATTTGCATTAACAGTTGTCCAGGGCAGATCTAGCAGAGCAGAAATTTCAAACACTGTCTTGTGGCAAAGATGCCAATCCATGACAGTGCCATGTTTAAAGTCACTAAGCTCCACAGTACAATCCATTCTACTGCCAATATTTGCCTATGGAGATTGCAAGGCTATGTGCCTGATGTTATGCACCTGTTAGCCATGGGTGTGGCTGAAACACCTGAACTCAATAATTGCTCAGATGACTCACTCATGGACACACAATGAATCATAGGCAGGTTTTGAACACATTTGATAGTATAATACCTCATCTATTATAACACACTTAGAGAGAGAGAGAGAGGTTAGGAGCACGCAATGATACAGCGCATTGCCGCACCCACCCCATGACAAATCAACTCAGGATCCCAGATTAGGACCCGAGTGCAGCCAAGCAATGGGTGACACCTTAGCCCCACACTAGTTCAGACTAAGCTAAGGGGAAAAAATTAAAGCACATTCTGATAGATTTCTATTTACGTGGACCTCTGTTTGACTGCTGTATGGCTGCCTTCTTTGTAGAATGAAAGAAACACACATACATTCCTGAACCATCTAATTCAAGCTCGTAGTGCCGAACTCAGCAGCCTTAGGCACAAGGCAAGAAGCAATATTATAGAGGAAGGCATGCTGAAGCACACACCACTACTCTCATACGAAACTAGCAATATAAAACTGGCAATTATGGAGTGTAGGAGTAAAAATAAAGATTATATAATTATAGAAACATGAAGAACACAAAGACTCTACAATGGAAGTAATCAGGTATGGAATTCAAACCCAGGACACTGCATCTGTAAAACAGTAGTTGGGCTGGAGTAAATCATTCAGCACAATGCAAACACAAATATAAGCAGAATATATGTCCAACATATATTTCTTCATAAAAAGATTCATTTTTATTTATGGTCATATAATTCAGTATACCTGCTTATGCAAGCAGCTTATTCTTTTTACCTTTCAAGTCACACTTATTGAATATGTCTTACACCAAAAGCCCATTGTTCAGGACAAATTATAAGTCTGACTGTTTAGTTTTAAATTGAGAAAATGTCCATCCACTCATCATTTGTGATTTAACACACTTAATCCAATTCAGGCTTGAAGGGTTTGCAGCTTATCCTGACACTACTGGGCACAAGGTAAAAGTCAAATCTGCATGGTGCCCTGCACCAAGTTGAGTCAGAGTTATTAATTCATGTGTAGCTGCATTTTTCCAAAATTTAAAAATTAATTTAACTTTTAAACTTAAAAATGGGATTCAACAAAAGCCTGACATGACAAAGTTATTCCACAAACAAAATAACTTTGTTTTTAAAAGTTTTAGTTAAAATTTAAAGTAAAACAGTTCGCACAAAAAAGAAAATTAAATTAAAAAATGTTTTATTTCAAACATTGGCTGCTTCTTGAAGCAGGCACATTTCATTCGTGGGTCTGTCCAGCGTGCTGGTTCTGGTCTGCACACAAACTCTTCTGACTGCACCTTTGGCATCTGGCATTGTCTTGATGACTCGACCCATTACCCAGGAATTGCAGGGTGTAGCTTTATCTACAATTAAAACAGTGTCCCCTGGTTCAAAATTTCTTCTTGGTGCAAGCCATTTTTGATGTTCTTGTAGTATTGGCAAATACTCTTGTGTCCATCTTTTCCAAAACAAATCTGCCATGTAAAGAACTTTCTAGTTTCTAGTGTCTTTGAGAGTATTGTTCATTTTCTGAAACGAGTTCAGGTGGCATATCAGGTTGTGTCTTCATTAACAGTAAGTGATTGGGTGTGAGTGGTTCCAAATCATTTGGGTCATCTGATGTCTTTGTAAGGGGTCTGTTATTGATTATTGATTCCGCTTTGCACATCATTGTCTTAAGACTTTCATCATAGAGTGTTTGTTGGTTTAGTGTTGAATTTAAAATCTTTCTTATGCTTCTGATTTGTCTTTCCCACACTCCAACTTAATGAGAGGCTGATGGTGGATTGAAAATCCATTTGATTTTTTTTTTTGCATCATAGCATTGCTGATTTTTTCGTGTTCCAAATTTGTAGTAGCTTCTCGTAGCTCTCTGTCTGCTCCATTGTCTGAGCGCATGATTTTAACTTGTCCTCTTCAGCACATAAATCGGCGTATGGCTTGGATACAGGAATCAGTGTCTAAGTTATGTGCAGTCTCTATGTGCGCAGCTCTGGTTGTTAAACAAGTGAAGATTACTCCTTACCTCTTGACCAAACTTTGTCTTCTTTTGACTTCAAAAGGACCGAAATAATCAACTCCAACATTAGTTAAAGGTGGTTGATTGGGTGCTAGGCGATCTTCTGGCAAATCTGGCATTTTTTGCTCACCTGCTTTTGCATTATATCTCTTGCACGTTGTTCACTTTGAAATTATTTTTCAGAGAGCTGAGTTTGCCTGAGGTGTCCAGCGTATAGTTGCGCCCACAATGTCCGATTTGTTTATGAATGTGCTGCAATATGAGAGAAGCAACATGTGAATGCTTGTGAAGAATTGCAGGATGTTTAGCTTCTTCAGGCATTGCAGCTTTACTGAGTCTTTCCTCTAACTCTTAGTATTCCATCTTGTATGATTGGGTCAAGTTTATAGATTTGACTGTTCTTTTTTACACAAGCCTTTTCTTTAAAGCCTTTAACAACAACATTTACTTATTTAGCACATTTTCATACAAATAATGCAGCTCAAAGTGCTTTAGATGATGAAGAAGGAGAAAAAAAGACAAAATAAAAAAGAATTAAAATAAGGGAAAACTAATTAACATAGAATAAAAGTAAGGTCCGATGGTCAGGGAGGACAGAAAAAACACAAAAAAAAAACTCCAGATGGCTGGAAAGAAAAAATAAAATCTGCAGGGGTTCCAGGCCACAAGAACGCCCAACCCCCTCTAGGCATTCTACCTAACATAAATGACCTCAATCATTGCTCATGATATTCAGGGTTCTCATGGAAGAACTTGATGATGACGGTCACATAGACTTCTGGCCTTTAATCCATCAATGTAGAGACATCACAGTGCTTTGATCAGGTGGTGGTGGTGCAGGTTGCCACCCCAGAAAACCAGAAAAAGAACAGAAAAGAAAGTAGAGGTTTGTACGGATTTTGAATATGAATACCATGAATAATAATGATAATTAATTGAATATACAGAGCATCAGGATTAAACTAAGATGAAGCTATGAGAAGGCCATGTTAAAGTAATGTGTTTTCAGCAGTTTTTTAAAGTGCTCCACTGTATTAGCCTGTTGGCAGGCTGTTCCAGATTTTAGGTGCATAACAGCAGAAGGCTGCCTCACCACTTCTTTTAAGTTTAGCTCTTGGAATTCTAAGCAGACACTCATTTGAAGATCTAAAGTTATGATTTGGAGTGTAAGGTGTAAGACATTCCGAAATATGAGATGGAGCGAGATTATTTAAGGCTTTATAAACTATAAGCAGGATTTTAAAGTCAATTCTAAATGACACAGGTAACCAGTGTAGTGACATCAAAACTGGAGAAATGTGCTTGGATTTTCTTTTACCTAGTTAAGATTCTAGCAGCAGCATTCTGCACTAGTTGCAATCGATTTATGTTCTTTTTGGGTAGTTCTGAGAGGAGTGCGTTACAGTAATCTAGTCGACTGAAAACAAAAGCGTGGATTAATTTCTTAGCATCTTGCAATGTTATACGGGGTCTAACTTTTGCCATATTTCTTAAATGGAAAAATGCTGTCCTAGTAATCTGATTAATATGTGATTTAAAATTCAGGTCAGAATCAATAGTTATCCCTATATTCTTTACCTCCGTCTTGACTAATTCTTCTGGAAATTCTTGCTGTTGACTGAGGCAGATAAGCTTCCAGAGAAATTGGGCTTGGTTTTAAAGTCAGTTTATACCTTTTCATGTGCTTTGCGATGAGTGATTTTTGTTTTTCTGGATTACTTTTAGACTGACTGACTTCTAGTTGAAATGTTTTTCTTTCATTTCTAAAGTGCAGCAGTATGTCTTTAAACTTGAGGAACCAAGCCACTGCTTTCTTCAAGCGCAGCAAATCTGTAAGTAAGTGATTATTTTGTTGATGGGCTTGGTCGCCTCCTCTATTCTTGTCATATTGACTGCACAAGCTTTAACTTCTGGATCATCTTCAAAAATGGAATCGTTCAGTTGATCTGGTCTTTTTGGCCACTCACGTTCAGGCATCAATAAGAAACTTGGACCTTGTGATCATGTGGTCCTTTTAAAAAAGCTTTCTATGCTTAGCCCTCTGGATGCTTGATCAGCCGGATTAAGGGCAGATGTGACATACTTCCACTATGAAGGTTGTGAATGATCTCTGATCACGGAGATTCTGTTGGCAACAAAGCTCTTGAATCGAGTACTTTCATATGAAATGTATTTTAGCACTGTGGTGTTGTCAGTCCAAAATGTAGATTCTTGTAAGGGCATTTGAAGCTCACCTTTTAACTTTTTGTCCATTTTGACTGCCACAATGGCTGCTGTCACCTCCAATCTTGGAATCGTGACTTGCTTCAATAGTGCAACTCTTGACTTGCCCATCAGGAATGAACAATGCTTTTTGGCTTCTTCATTGGTTAAGACAAGGTAAGTGACAGTGCCATATCCATCTTCACTGGCATCTGCAAAATGGTGTATTTGAGCTGTCTTTATAGTTCCAAACCAGGTAGGTTTGAAGCATCTGTTCACTTTATAGTCTGTAAGTAACTGCAAATCATCCATCCATTTTTTCCATTTCTGAATGTGTTTGACTTCTACTTCTTCATCCCAGCCAAATTTCTCTTTGCATAAGTCTCTTATAAACTTTGCTGGCAGTAAGACGGGTGCTAGAAAACCAAGTGGATCATAGACTGAGCTAACAACAGACAGAATTCCATGCCTTGTAGCGGGATTGTTTGTAACTTAATCTGAAATTTGAAACTGTCCGTTTCTGTGTACCACTGAGCGCCCAGGGCACCCTCTGTGGGAAGGAGACTAAGTCCTTTTGATCATGAGCTCTGTTTTCTTTAGGAATAGACAATAAAACTGCTCTGTTGTTACTCATCCACCTAAGTCAAATAAAATCCCCCTTTGAGGCATAGAGCTTGGAGGTCCTTTGCCAGCTTTATTGCTTGTTCTTCTGTTGCCACCAACTTTAAGCAGTCATCCACATAGAAGTTGTTAAGAACGGTGTTAACAGCTTCTTCAGAAAATGTATCTCTGGCATCTTCGGCTGTTCTACACAAAGCATAAGAAGCACAACTGGGTGAAGAAGTAGCACCAAAAAGATGTACTGTCATTTTGAATTGTTCCAGGTCTTTACTGAGCTTACCTTCAAGCCACCATAAAAAGTGTAAAAGATCAGTGTCTTTGTCTGGGACTTTAACTTGATGGAACATTGACTTAATGTCTGCCACTAATGCTATTGGCTCCTTTCTGAATCTTGTAAGGACGCCAATGAAGGTGTTAGTTAGGTCAGGGCCTTTTAATAATTGTTCATTAAGTGAAGTCCCCTGATAGGTGGTAATGTAATCAAAGACCACTCAAATCTTATTTTTCTTTGGATGATACACACCATGATGTGGGATGTACCTCACTCTGCCTTCATTGCAATTCAGGTTTTCTTTGGGTACCTTGACAGCGTAACCCTTGTCAATAATGTCTTTCATGAAGGCTTTATAGACTTCGTGGAAACCTGAATTTTTGCTCAGTTTTCTTTTGAGTCCAATATCATGCTGTTCAGCAATACATCGATTGTTCGGCATTTTAAGGTGTTTCATCCTTCAAAGGCAGATTTAAACAATAGTGGCCACCTACCAGTCTCGCAGATTCTGAGGGTATGCGCATGAACTTGATGTCCTCTTGTGACATCTCCTCTTTCTTTTCACAGCTGCTCTCTGGGAAATCTGTGTTATACTGTTGCAGCAACATATCTTCAATTTTGGTTATTGACACACAATATATTGAATGTTCTGGCAGCTTACCACTGTTTTGCGAAGTCATCTATTTCTTTGTATGGTCCACCAACCACCCATCCAAGTGCAGTCTTCATAGCATGAGGTCCACCTCCTTGGCTAGGTGTGATTCGTGACTGCTTGAAGGTTTCTGGGTAGTTGATTCTTATCAAAAGATCAACTTCAGAGTCAATATGAGATAGACATACCTCTTTAAGATATGCCCACTTATCAATATCTTCTTGTAGTGGAATACTTTCTCTGTTCACTGGAATGGAGACCTGCGTAAAGACCTTTGGCAAATCAATATATTCATCATCATTGAGACCACAGACTTGTAAATCTAATAAGACAGAACATTGGGTTAGCATTTTTGAATCATCATCATCATAGTTACTGATAGTTTTGAGGAATACTTGTGTTCTTTCCCCTTTAACGGATTAATTGTCTCTGGTGCCTTTCAGTGCAAATTGTTACTGTGCTGCTGAGGTCTATAAAGGCGTATGTTTCTACATACCTTTCACTTTTCTTAGATTTTACCTTAACAGGAACCACGTACAGTGCACCACAGTAAAGACACAAGTCCCAGTCTCGCTCCAACCTCTTTTGATATGCAAGATATCTGGGTGCTGAAAAGAAAACATCAGACAGTTGATTCATTCTTTACAATTCTTACCAATGTTCTCCTGTTTGAGACAATGAAAACATAAACTTTTAGATTTTATAAAATCAATTCTTTCTTTATGAGGCAATTCTTTGATTTTACTACATTTAGCAAGGGTATGCTGACCATTGCAGAATACACAAGGCTTTTAAATAGCACAGGTATCCTTAATAGAGGTTTCTTGAGTCTCTTTTTCAGTAGCATCAGAAATACTTATAGCTAAAATACTTCCTGATCTCTGACCGTACTTAAGAGGAGACCTGCCCTTGTTGGTCTTTTCCTTTTTCTCTGTGCTACCTGTTGAAGCTTTTCCATAAATAGGATGCAAAAACTTCTTAGCCTCTTTATGTAAAAACATCTTCTAGTTCAAAAGCCATGTCCCGCGACTTATTTTGTAGAGAATATGGGAGCTTTGATAGTATAGTACGAATATTTTCATTGCTATTAAATGCGGCTCGATTTCTTGCTTTGGTCATGGAGTCCATACAGTGATCAAGAAAGGTTGCATAGTCTCTCAAGGCCTCTCCATCTTTTTGTTTTATTTGTGGCCACTTCAGTGTCTTTTCTGTGTATGCATTAGCTATGAATACTTCATCGCCATAGTAAATTTCGAGTTGCTTTCTGGCCTTTTCATACCTCGACTTGATGGCAGTCCCACCCAGCCTTTAACTAAATCCTGAGCAGGACCTGTTGTGAATTAGATCAAGTAATCTAATTTATCTTGAAGGTTTTCTAGCACATCCCCAACAGCGCAACTCGAGTTCATCTAAACTTTGTAGGATTCTATCGAGTGTCGATTGTTCAAAAAGCGCTGCTGAAGATGTTGATCCTGCAGCGATTTGCGGTGCTGATAATCCGCATTTCTTTTTGAGGGCATGTTTTAACTTAGGAGAAGTTTGTCGTATTTTTTGACTTTGTGCGATCCTGTTCTTACAATTGCATCTCACCGAATTGATTAACTAACTGTTCATCGGATGTATGTGTTAACAGGCTACTTGTACTGTATCTTTTAGCCATGTCTCTGTAGCGTCAATAAATTTTTTCCATTTCTTAGAGCTTTCTGTGAATGTCATTTTCTGTTTCTTAATTGTGTCTTCTTTACTTAATACTGATAGTAGTCTTTAATTAAGCTCCTCAGTCTGACTGTGTGTCTCAGAAAAAATTCCAAGCTTTTGCACTACTTCTAAAAGATTTTCTTTAGTATCTTTAAGGCTTTCGATTTCAGTCAGAAGCATAGAAAGCTGATCTTTCCTCCGACTTATATGACCTTTAAGATCTCCAATTACATTCTTTGGCTTTGAGTCTGTAATTAGTTCACTCCCGACTTCACCTGAGCTAAGCTTAAACGTCGCCATGACAGCAGCTCGAGTAACTGACAGCACATTTCCTGACAGCAACAAACATCACAGTCGAACACTCTGACAACAGACGACTTCCTTACAGAGAGGCTTCCATGATTCAGGCAAACGCAAAAGCAATCATTCACAATGCTTTATAAAATATCACAGTCTCTTAAACCTTCTCAAGTTCAGGTATGGCGACCTTACTTTCATTTACGATCATGCAGAGATAGAAGATAAGAGCACAGTACCTCGGAATAGCTCAGTTCTTTTTCTTTCATTTTTGACTTCTTGAGCACAAGCGTCCTCTGTCCTCAGATGGTAGCTATCAGTTTAAGTTCAGCACCTTCAGATGGCAAGTTTTCTGATGAAAATGTAGTTGCGTTTTTCCAAAATTGTCAAAGTTCAGCTGCTAACACACAAACATTTCGTTTGCGTCTGTAAAAGACTGTGTACATTTATAGTACTGTACTTGTAAAAGTTTTTTTTTTTTTTTCACTTTTATTCTCTCAGTTACGATCACGATACATAATACCGCCCTAGGGATCTGACGCTGTTAGTTTTTGCACAGTGTGTACTGTATAATATTAACAATAAGAGCAGTGCACTACTGAAATGGCAAATATAGGAGGCAGTGGGGATCGAACCAGGGACTCTTGATTACAAGTCAGCAAATCTTACCGCTACACCACAGAAGCTCTTGTGTTGTCCTTGAACCTTTTGTGAAAGTGTTTATTTGATCTTTGGACTTCAGGCTTCACACATTCTATAGTTTATGCCTACATTTTGTAACATTTATTACTAAAATATGAAAAAGTTTCTGTTTTAACAATGTGCTTAGAAGATTACTGTAGAAACGGAACACGCATGAAATGTATGTGTTCCAAATAACAATCTATTATTTCCACTCTAAAACTCCAGCACTTCACTCCCAGATAATCAAACAAGGCACGAGCTGGGAGAAGTTTGTGAACATTCTGCGATGATGGGGGGATGGAATAACAGGCTGCTTGCTGCTTGCTTAATTGGCACGTTTACAGGACAAAAGAGGCTGACGGAGAGGTGAGAACGGATTTAAGGTGGGCCGGATTTACAATTTTTCTCATAGGCTCTGGTAATTCTAGTGCTAAAAATAGGATTCAACAAAAGCCTGATGCGCCAAAATGATACTACAGACAAAATATCTTTGTTTTAGTTAAAATTCAAAGTAAAACAGTTCACACAAAAAACGAAAATTAAAATAGCAAAAAAAGAAAAATTATTGTTAAGAAAAGTTTTGTTCAAAGCTTAAATCTTTGTTACATCTCAAATCGTTACTAATTACTTAACATTTCTGAACCATTTCTAAACGACGACGGTCAGAAAACTGTATGCCTATCCCATCTCTGAGTTGAAAATGGGTCTTTCAAGTCCCTGACTACTGGGATCTGCTCTAAACACAACTGAAACAATGATCACTCTGTATCTCAGTTATAGCAAGAAAGTTCTATACTAACTTATACTGGGAAAGACATTGTCTATGACTATGGAAGAAATTAATAATCTATTCAAATTAAGCAAACATTAATATGACTTTAACTCAAAACTTTCTAAGATTAGCTCTTACAGTTTGTGTGGGGCAACAACCTGGAAAAAATCCCATGCAGACACGGGAAGAACATACAAACTACAGAAACCCACTCACATTGTTGGTATTGCTGATTAGCTCCTAAATACATTGATCTCTATGAAATTATTAAGCAAATTGGAAATGCTTCTCATAGACTAGTTCTGCCTGTTCGTTTTAAAACCATTTTTCCATGTTTTTCATGTTAGTCTTTTTTTCCAGTGCATATGCTTATCTGACAGACAGTCAGTTATTGTTAATGGAGAGTCAGAGTGCAAAATCCAAAAATTATTCTCATGCTGTCCTGTCTCTGGTTGAAACAAGCAAAGTAACAAACTCTGCCAATCTGCTACAAATTATCCATAAAAACTTTAAGAAATGATCTTGACAGTTGTGGCAATAACAATGACTACAATGAAATGCAATACTGGTGAAGTCATCAGTAAAACAATAAAAACATAAAACATGCACAAACAATACAGAATATAATACATAGCAACCAAAATATTACAAATAGTCTTTAAATCCTGATAGTACCCATGCCTTCTTGATATCTATTTACTAATTAAAGGGCTAAAAACCCATGATAGCTCTTCTCTTAGAGACAGACATCAGAGTCTCACCTGGTTTAAATGGGCACCTAAGTTTGGAGAAACTCATTTGACTCCTGCCAGTCCTTCATCACATTTCTGTTATTGCGGTTCAGTTACATTAATTACTTTCAAAGCACCATTTATAAGAAAAAAAGGCACTATACCTTCACCATTTAGTGCCTTATATTTATAAACAATGCTTCTTGGGGAAAAATGAAGTCTACAGTGTGCTTTTTAAAGTCGGACCGTTTCATTTGCTACCCTTCAGACCCTCCCCTGCCCCAAAATGCTGTATCACCATATGCCTCTTACCTTTAGTGGTCAAAATATATGCTTGGGTATATTTAATTCAGTTGTTTTCTATTTGTGGTATTGTCTAGGAGGAACTTATTCATGTGAGGACATGGCCTGAGGGCTTGGATTGAAGACCGAATCTCCCACTTCAGTTCTGATCAGGGGCCGAATGTGAAACTTTGTGAAAGGCATTTCTCTTGCCAGGGCTCCATATTTAGAAATTAGACAATGCTACGATTGTTAAGTAAAATCATACAGCTATTCTCAGTCTATTAGAACAAATAAATCAAGGCTAAGCATGCAACCACCGCTTCTTTTTAGAACTGTTGCTAAGGCATTTACACTCTAAAATGGACTCTGCTTTTGGTTACTGTTTTACAGCTTGTCTAGGTTCAGTCTATTCTGTTTTTTCTAACTGAATTATTTTCTATTCTTGATATTGCATATTTTCCAAGGTATCTCTTAGAACTTGTCCATATTGGAGGTTGTTTTGAATATTTTTATTGTAGTCATCATTTGGCAACACTTCACATTGTTTGTTATTACTTGGTTGTTGTGCATTGTGTACAGCGGCTGGTATTACAAGTCATTATTACCATGTAATTGCAATATAACTTGAGTACCATTATAGTTAATTACACCACCAGAATAATAAAGAGAAACTATACTATATTATAAGCCCACCTTCTCTGTAAAAGGCATTGCTGGTGGTGCAAGGATTTATAAAATTATACTAACAAATCTGATTTTATACCTTTATTCTAAGGCTGTGCACTCAGGCTTTGGAACCTGAGACAGACTGAAAGTTAGGACAAGGTAGCCTGCTGAATAGCTATTGTATGTAGCATTTAGTACCTGCCATGAATTTATCAGCCTTCCATTAACCTAAAGCTGGGCAATGTTCAGATAGAATTTCATACTGTCATTGTCCAAATGAAATTGTCATAACTTGCCTGCGTGGTAATGCTTTTCAGAATATGACCAATCTAAACTCACACTCTGTATCGGTACATATTATATTTTTTGCATGATGTTTTTCTTTTTATTTCTTAGCAATATGTTTAGGTTGCATTTCTTTTTTTGACAATATCCAGTATTTGTATTATTGAATAGCATTGGACTCATAAGTAAACGTTTGCCTAATAAGAAGTAATTCAACTGAATTGAAAATGAATTTAATAGGCACAAATTGAAAATGAGTGCTGAATGAGATGCCTCTTGTTAAACCTTTAAATGTAAAGACTATTATCATTGTACTTTTATTTTGTAAATTGTGGTAGGGCATACTTTTCAGGGCCTGCACATTAAATAATGCTGCCTGAGGCAAGGCACATTTCTACAGCTCATCTTAACCCCATATATCCTTACTAGGCAAGAGTCAATACGCTTAATCCTCTAATACCTATTGTGATACTGGGCTCATAATAAAATACTCCCATCATCTCCCACGATACAATACATCCTCTAAAAGAACTGGTCAGTCCATTAGGTGACCTAGGAGGCTGCCTAAGGCACTGCTATCTAAGGGAGATCCCCCTATCTGGTCATCGAACTCTGATGATACAGAGTGGGTGCTGTTTATGAAGCTAAAAGTGCACACATTACATTAACCAAGGGGCACATGCTTCTTAAAGTATGGGGTATATACATAAAGGGGTGTCGTTTGCGCTATTGAAGGGGCTTGCACCCCATCTCCCACTAGTTATTGAAGTAATATTAACATTCCGCAATAGGCAATGAGGGGTGATATTCATCAACTTCACCTAGGACTCCAAATGAGCTTCGACTGGCACTAGCCTCAGAACAACTGGCAAAAAATAAATAAATAAATAATATTATTTCTGGGTAAAAGAGTGAATTTTTTTTTTAGATTATATTAAAATCAGTAATGATACATCCATCCATCCATTTTCTAACCCGCTGAATCCGAATACAGGGTCACGGGGGTCTGCTGGAGCCAATCCCAGCCAACACAGGGCAGGAACCAATCCTGGGCAGGGTGCCAACCCACCGCAGGACACACACACACATACTAGGGCCAATTTAGAATCACCAATCCACCTAACCTGCATGTCTTTGGACTGTGGGAGGAAACCCACGCAGACACGGGGCATGCAAACTCCACGCAGGGAGGACCCAGGAAGCGAACCCGAGTCTCCTAACTGCGAGGCAGCAGCGCTACCACTGCGCCACCGTGCCGCCCAGTAATGATACAAAAGAGGTATTAACAATAATATAAACAAATACATTTTTCCCTGCTTCTGTTTAACCCAAATTTATTAAAATATATTTTTTACTGAGCTGTGTATATTGATATTGAATGCAAAACAAAACTCACGCCTGTCTAAATACCTTGGCAGTGTCAAAACTCTGTCCTGCAAGCAAAATGGCATCTCCTGTTCCCAACTAAGCACTCATGTTGCAGACTAAACAGACATTTTACAGAGATTGTACCTGTGATGGACACATTAATAACACTCCAGAAATTAGCAAAATTTGACACAATGACAGTCAATATATCCACATTGTATTCATCCATCCATCAATTTTCTTAACTATCTTGTCCATGGCAGGGTGGCAGGGTACCCAAAATGTGTTATCTACAAAAATCAGAGAAATTAAAGCCAGTATCAGTTTTTGACATGTACCTTTGATTTGCGTTTTTGATGCTTGGATGCTCACAGAGTGGTGACACAATATAAACATGAGAATATGAAAATGAGATATTTGAAACTTTTAAAATGAAACTATTTCTTATAAATTTTAAAGGCATTATATAAATTAAATACTTGCCATGTATTTAACTCTTAATGTTCACATTTAACTTTCATTTTTGTGTACAATATTATTATTTCTTAATGTTTAAAAAACATACTCTTGTATGAAAATGTCACCCTTACCAAAGTGCCACTTGAGGTGAATCACTTTGTCACTTCATGCCACATGCTGGCCCTAATGTTGGTATTAGCTCTGACTTGATGAAGGAGTTCAAGTACATACGGCTGGATATCACAGTATCCCAAATTTCAAGGCATTCTGCCCATCAGCAGTTATGGAGTGGCCTGTTACTACACATCCTTAACTTTTATATTTATCATTATATGACCCCTGCTGGCAATTTGTAACTCTGTGCCAAGCACCTTAAAAAAAACGTACAAAGCTGGCAATGGGCCACAAATCACAGCAGAGTGTGTGATTCTTTGGCCTCTTCTTCTGTAAAGATACTTGACAGCCATATCAAAGCCTTGCTCATTTCCATGGCATGGTGAATTACAGGGAAATAATTACATGTAGGAAGCTTCTGATTTATAGACCATGAGAATGATCACTGAGTGGCTTATAATGAGTTGCAGAAAACTGAGCTGGAGATATTTTTCTTTCTTCCCACAACCAATTGAGATTTAAATTTATTTACTGTACAGATGGTGCTGCTAAGGTGGCAGCTTTGGGTGTAGAAGATGATATTGATATAGCTCTTTGGTGACACTCTTTCAAAATGGATTGAATGATTTTGTACTTTTGCACTAAATATAAGCTCCTTCACCTCTGGCCTAAAGCCATGTTAACCTTAAAAAGCTGGGAAAGCTAACACGAAGCAATGATATGGAATCACACTTATTTGATATGTGTGCAGTCTCAGAGAAGATCTATTCGGTATATTTTAAAGCTCTTATTTCACATATCATCTTTCATGCTCCACTGCAAGAAATGTTTTTATAAAGTTTCTCAATACTGCATCATTTGACAGTTTCATTTTCCAGGACAAATAAAAAAAATAAGTTTGACTTCAAAAAGGTACTGAACTTATTCTTCAACATACAGGTAAGCTTTTAAATATTTAGGGCACCATCTCTGAAGGCCTTCTTTGGAAGAAACATTCACCAGAGTCTTGTATTTTGAAACTTTCTAAAAATTCTCTGCTTTAAGTAGACTATCCATATTATTATCGGGGGTCTTATATATACAGTATTTTTATATCCATTTGTAGGTTAACAGGGGGCTAATGCCTATGCTGGCAGTTTTGAGTTGGGTGCAAATTAGGAATCACCCTCCTGCTCATACAAGGCCAATTTAATGCCGGCAGCACATACACATCTTTAACATATGAGTGAAAAACTGGGATACCTGGAGAAAAACTCTACAAAACAATGAGAAGAACGTCCGCACAGGCAGTGCCCAGACCTAGGATTTGAAAACAGCTTCCTGGATCATAAATAAAGTGTCCTAATTACAGTATTGGTAAAGTTCTAGAATTTTAATGCAAGTTTTTATTTTATATTACAAGGCTTTAAGGATAAAAATGAGAAGCACACATTTTAAATTAGAATGATTGCTTTCCTCAGCTCAAAAATCATGTGATTTAATAATAAAAAAAGAATAACAATCTAAAAATAAGATGTGAATTGCACAGATAGGCACTCGAAAGGTCAGACTATTGAGTTGCCAGGTCATTATATATAGTGGTAGATAGGGGGTGCTCTCACTCCCTTGAACCCCTGTCCACAACTCTAGACACCAGGTAAAAGTCCCAATAATGACTTTATTCAATCACCACAGTGCACCAAGCACCCTCTCCTCCACAATACTCATACAAATCACAATACCTATTACAATAAATAATCCTCCACTCCCAGACCGGTTGCCACCCTTCCACCCAGCTCAGCTCGCCGTATGGGAGCTCCCATAGTCCTTTTATATCTCCTGACCCGGAAGTGTTCCTAATCCCCAGTCCATGTGACTTTCAATCACTTCCGGGTCAGGTACAAGTTCTTTTCTTCACCCCGGAAGCACGTCATTCCTCTTGTCCACGTGTGCTTCCGGGTCGTAGGGAAAATAGCCGTTATTCCTCCCTGCAGCGTCCCCTAGTGGCTCCCATGGCATCCAGCAGGGCTGCGCATAAAAACTACATTGTCCATGATGCCCTGCTGGTCTCCTGGGGACCTCCATACTGTAAGGAGTGCTGCACCTTGTGGCTTGGGGTATTGGCCATCCATCACTATATATATATATATATATATATATATATATATATATATATATACACTCAAAATACCCGTGCTTACTGGGAGAAGTAGTGTGTTAAAGAAGCAATGAAAAGAAAAGGAAACATTTTGAAAATAGCGTAACATGATTGTCAATGTAATTGTTTTGTGACTGTTGTGAGTGATGAGTGTTGCTGTCATATATATATATATATATTGTGGACTGTGCCCGGCAGTTTATTCCGGCCAAGTCCCCCAAGCCGCCAGATGGAGCCCTCCCTGCAGTATGGAGGTGCCCCTAAGACCAGCAGGGAGTCATGGACTATGTAATTTTTATTCTCAGCCCTGCTGGATACCACAGGGGCAGCAAGAGGGAGCTGAAGGGAGGACCAGAGACTTATTTGTACACTATGACCCGGAAGTTCGTCATAGGAAGAGCGACGGACTTCCGGGATGAAGAAAAGTACTTTTTACCTGACCCGGAAGTGATACAAGATCACATGGACTGGGGACTGGGAATAATTCGGGTCAGGGAATATAAAGGACTGAGGGAACTCCCAGGCGAGCTGAGCTGGGTGGTAGGAGGGCAACGCGTCTGGGAGTGGAGGATTGTGATTATTATTGATTTATTATTGTGATTGATGAATATAGTGGAGTGGAGGGTGCTTGGTGCACATTATTATAATAAATATAATTATTGTAGCACTTTTACCAGGTGTTTGGTGTAGTACCTGAGGGTTCAAGGGAGCACTACTGCCCCTACTAGCGACATATATATATATATATATATATAAATATACAGTGGTGTGAAAAACTATTTGTCCCCTTCCTGATTTCTTATTCTTTTGCATGTTTGTCACACAAAATGTTTATGATCATCAAACACATTTAACCATTAGTCAAATATAACACAAGTAAACATAAAATGCAGTTTTTAAATGATGATTTTTATTATTTAGGGAGAAAAAAATCCAAACCTACATGGCCCTGTGTGAAAAAGTAATTGCCCCCTTGTTAAAAATAACCTAACTGTGGTGTATCACACCCGAGTTCAATTTCCGTAGCCCACCCCAGGCCTGATTACTGCCACACCTGTTTCAATCAAGAAATCACTTAAATAGGAGCTGCCTGACACAGAGAAGTAGACCAAAAGCACCTCAAAAGCTAGACATCATGCCAAGATCTAAAGAAATTCAGGAACAAATGAGAACAAAATTAATTGAGATCTATCAGTCTGGTAAAGGTTATAAAGCCATTTCTAAAGCTTTGGGACTCCAGTGAACCACAGTGAGAGCCATTATCCACAAATGGCAAAAACATGGAACAGTGGTGAACCTTCCCAGGAGTGGCCAGCTGACCAAAATTACCCCAAGAGCACAGAGACAACTCATCCGAGAGGTCACAAAAGACCCCAGGACAACGTCTAAAGAACTGCAGGCCTCACTTGCCTCAATTAAGGTCAGTGTTCACGACTCCACCATAAGAAAGAGACTGGGCAAAAACGGCCTGCATGGCAGATTTCCAAGACGCAAACCACTGTTAAGCAAAAAGAACATTAGGGCTCGTCTCAATTTTGCTAAGAAACATCTAAATGATTACCAAGACTTTGGGAAAATACCTTGTGGACTGATGAGACAAAAGTTGAACTTTTTGGAAGGCAAATGTCCCGTTACATCTGGCGTAAAAGGAACACAGCATTTCAGAAAAAGAACATCATACCAACAGTAAAATATGGTGGTGGTAGTGTGATGGTCTGGGGTTGTTTTGCTGCTTCAGGGCCTGGAAGTCTTGCTATGATAGATGGAACCATGAATTCTACTG
This sequence comes from Polypterus senegalus, assembly GCF_016835505.1. Lineage (NCBI taxonomy): Eukaryota > Metazoa > Chordata > Cladistia > Polypteriformes > Polypteridae > Polypterus > Polypterus senegalus. The sequence goes on along the minus strand of NC_053155.1, from coordinate 177,988,307 downwards.
TCTACCAAAAAATCCTGAAGGAGAATGTCTGGCCATCTGTTCGTCAACTCAAGCTGAAGCGATCTTGGGTGCTGCAACAGAACAATGACCCAAAACACACCAGCAAATCCACCTCTGAATGGCTGAAGAAAAACAAAATGAAGACTTTGGAGTGGCCTAGTCAAAGTCCTGACCTGAATCCAATTGAGATGCTATGGCATGACCTTAAAAAGGCGGTTCATGCTAGAAAACCCTCAAATAAAGCTGAATTACAACAATTCTGCAAAGATGAGTGGGCCAAAATTCCTCCAGAGCGCTGTAAAGACTCACTGCAAGTGATCGCAAACGCTTGATTGCAGTTATTGCTGCTAAGGGTGACCCAACCAGTTATTAGGTTCAAGGGGCAATTACTTTTTCACACAGGGCCATGTAGGTTTGGATTTTTTCTCCTAAATAATAAAACCATCATTTAAAAACTGCATTTTGTGTTTACTTGTGTTATATTTGACTAATGGTTAAATCTGTTTGACGATCAGAAACATTTTGTTTGACAAAAATGCAAAAGAATAAGAAATCAGGAAGGGGGCAAATAGTTTTTCACACCACTGTATATATATATATTTACACACATAAACATATATATACATATCTATACATATACACATATATATACACACACATATATACACACAAATACATATATATATATACATACACACACACATATATAAACATATATATACATATACATACATATCTACATATATACACACACAGCTATTTTGTATCAGTGCAATACGCTGCTTGTTAAAACGGATGACTCCCGCTCTTACGTGCAAGTCTGCGTGGATATTATGAACTATCGTATTTGTTCAAGTTCTATTTAAATTTTAAATAGAAGGAATTTTTATTTAGTCGACAGAAATATCTTTGGTAGGAATGGTAAAAACAGACAGGAATATTATTCGTGAATAAATCAACTCAAACCTTAAACAACTTATAATATTTTGCTCTCCATAAAAGTATATCCTGTCTAAATTATACAAGTTAGAAATAAAGTAAACGTTAAAAGAACAAACATTCAAATTTCTTTACTCTTATGTAATTTTATATAAAAATAAACTTAGATTTTAAATATCCCAAAAGATTTTGCTCTCCATAAAAATATATCCTGTCAAAATTATACAAATTCAAATATGAACATGCTGCATAACAAAACCTAGAAATATAAATAAAATGTGTTCCTTTCAGCAATAACAAATCAAATCATTCAGTTGTCTTTGCTCATATGTCATTTTAGAGCTGGACGCCTGGCATCTTTTTGGCACAGGTTCGTTTCTGTTTGGTGTGAGGTTCTGTGTTGTGGAGATTCTCAGGATGGATTGCAGGTGCTCATCAGTGAGGCGACTCCTGTGTGCTGTTTTGTTAGTCTTTATCACTGAGAAGAGCTTCTCACACAGATATGTGCTACCAAACATGCACAAGGTTCGAGCCGCATGTAGACCGACTTTTTTTGTTCTTCAAAGTCACCAAAGCGCCGTGCAAACTCAGTGCGCTCAGTTTATCAGCAAAGTGCGATTTGGGAACACCGTAGTGACGACTTGGTTTAACATTACTTGGCAACAGGGAAAGTGGGGCAATTGCACTGGTGCATTTGTGTCTCCCATAAAAGCAGCTTCACTTGAAATCACTTTGTGATTGTGCACGGTAAAACGTCCGCTGAAGTGTCAGATTCTTATTTAATTCTTCTGCTTTCTGTATCTTCTGCATTGCATTCAGGTTACCCTGATGTTTTGTCTCATAGTGCCGTCTTAGATTAAATTCTGTAATTACAGCCACATTAGCTCCACAAATGAGACACACGGGTTCAGTAAACATATACTCAGCCTCCCATCGGTTTTAAAGGCTCTATTTTCAGAATCAACTTTTCTCTTCAGCATCGTGTGAGCTAGCCGCAATAACTTGCAGCATCATAAGCTAGACTTGATTAACGCGGTAAGTGTTCGGCAAGGCAGCTGAAGCGCTGCATTATGGGATCTGTAGTTTATTGTGTTACCAGCGCTTCATATACCGGGCCATTAATAACAATAATACAGTATATAAAATGATCTCGCGGGCGGATATAATTACGCCGGGCGGATGTGGCCCATGCCCTTGAGTTTGACACATATGGACTAAATAGAACTTGAAAATATATATTTTTTTTAAATGTGATCGCGCAATTCAGATAGAGTTGGCGCACTACAGCCTGCATGCCTCAATAAGTCATCCTCCCTCGCTCTTACTTTTTTACCGTTCATCTAATGAATACACTGAGTATGGCTTTACCAAAACAATCATTGATGGCGAATAAAGTATCCATTATTCGAGTATGTAGATCGGGATATATATATACATATATATATATATACCCGTGTATCGCAGCTGAGAAGTAGTGTGTTAAAAAGCTAGAAAAGAAAAGGGAACATTTTAAAAATAGCGTAACATGACTGTCAATATACAGTATTTGTTTTGTGAGTGTTACTGAGTGTTGCTGTCATCAAGGATTTGATTATCATTATTTCTTTCAATCAGGTTCGTATTTGTAGGATGTGTTGTGTTCAAGTTACATTCCGTGTTTGTCAATCGTTGTAAAGATGACAGGTTTCATTCATCGATTCGTTTCTTACTGCATCAATAAACAGCTCGTCTTCTTCTTTATCTGAGACCTGACACACTGCATGCACGGGTTTTTTACACTGTCTTCCTTTAGCGGGACATTGACTTTTTCCACGTGTGCTTTGTTTCCGCAGTAGCTGGATTTATGAATATGCTTGTATGTATCAGGCGCTTCATATTTTTGCTGCCTTTTCAATTGTGTAATTGGTTTTGTTCAGCGCTCTTTGGAACTGTTGCTTTTATCTGTGCACTGCGTCAGTTCCGTGAGCCGCTTCGGTGTACATGCATCGAAGGTTCCCAGCTGTGCTGGTGCCATCTCGTGCTATGTCCATGGCTGTATTTAATGTTACCTTAGTCCTGGCACTTAAAACTTTCTCGCAGTTTAGCTGAGTTTGTGTCAAACACCACCCTGACCATCTCATCTTCCTCTGCATAAGCACAGTCCTTCACCCGTGAATATTTAGTGGAGTTTGCTATTGGATTGCCGCTGACGGACGGCCTTATATGGGCAGGCACTAAATTACAAACGCCAGCGCAGCCTGTCTATGAACTTAATTTAAAGTGTAGGTTTACATCGTGCTTTGTTTCAGTAGCAGAACTCATGAATATGGTTGTATATGTCACTGCTCGCTTCTTATTGTTTAGCTGCCTTCTCAATTATATAATGCATGTTTTCTTCAGCGCTTTTGAGGTCTTCCTGGTTTTCTATGTACTGCGTGATTACGTGGAGGCGTGATGATGTCACACGAAACTCCCCCCACGGCGTTCAAGCTCATCTCCATTACAGTAAATGGAGAAAACAGCTTCCAGTTATGACCATTACGCGTAGAATTTCGATATAAAACCTGCCCAACTTTTGTAAGGAAGCTGTAAGGAATGAACCTGCCAAATTTCAGCCTTCCACCCACGGGAAGTTGGAGAATTAGTGATGAGTCAGTGAGTGAGTGAGTCAGTGAGTGAGTGAGTGAGGCTTTGCCTTTATATATATATATATATATATATATATATATATATATATATATATATATATTGTCAGGGATGCCAGGGGCCATGACCCGGCAGGACACCAGGAGGGACCGGAAGAGGGTCAGAGCCCTGCCTGGATCACGTGGGGTTTGCCTTCCGGTTGCTTTGGGGCCACGGGTCGAGGGCATGGAAGCCCTTCCCTGTAGGGGCCCGTGGTCACCGCCAGGAGGCGCCCAATGCCTTGGGACTTGTTTCCCCAGCACTCCCGCCACACCAGGAAGTGCTGGGGGGAAGATTTATGACGGCGCCCGGAGAGCAGCCGGGAGGACAGCCGGCACTTCCGCCACACTTGGGCGTGGCCAGAAGATTGCCGGGAACACCTGGGGCTCATCCGGGTCCTCCATAAAAGGGGCCGTCTCCCTTTATTCAGGGCTGGAGTCGGGTGGAAGTAGGACGAAGCAAGAGGAGTGTGGAGGCGGCCGAAGAAAGGCATTGTGGCCAGGACTGAGAGTGAAGGACTGTTTTGGGGTTTGTGCACGTGACTGGGTCTTAGTGACCTATTGTTGTGTAAATATTGTAAATAAACGTGTGGTGGTGTTTAAAAACAAGATGTCCGCCTGTCTGTGCCCGGGTGGCGTTCACATCTGGCGTAGCCGGCAGGATGCTCCGCCTGTTTCAAGGCGGAGACCTGATCTAAAAAATATTGTTGTGGACGGCCCGGTGGCAGCAGGGGACCCCACCCATCACGCTGGTGCTGCGTGCACACAGCCCGCTGGGTAAAGAACCCCACGGACCGCCAGGGGTCCGCAGGAAGGCCATGTTTCCCTGATGCGGGCAGGTGGCGTGCCTACAACGAGTGCAGCGGTCTCCTACAAGCAGGCCGTTGCTGAAGGCGCCCGGAACCGCATGGCGTCAAGAAAGGCCACGCCGAGGAAGTGTCCTCGGTTTGACGAGTCCGGGAAGGTGAGTTCCCTGCCTAGCAGCAGCCGGCCCATGGGGACCGGGCGTGTTTTCTCTTTTGCAGGCAGGGACCTCCCGGATCCACGTCGGTGGCAGGCGCATGCTGGTCTGCGGGGCTCCGGCAGCGTGGCGGCAGCCGCGAGGGCTGTGGAGGAGGAGGCGCTGCAGCTCGAAAGGCGCTGGCAACAGCAGGGCTGCCGGCAGGCACGCCGCCACCGCAGAAGGGGAGGCAAGATGGCGCGGACCAGAAGTCCCTCCCCCTGACAGGCACGCGATTGGACGGTGTGTCTTGCGGGCCCGCCGATGACTGCAGAGAGGCGGGACCAAGGAATGTCCATCACGGGCAGGGGAGACCCGATTGGGCGGAGGAGAAGGCCCACAGCAAGTGGCGGCGCTGGAGGCTGACAGAAAGGTAGGCTCCACGTCGCTTCACTTCCCGTCTTTGCCGGCTGCTTTGGCGGAGCTGGGGGTGTCCCTTCAGCCCGCCGGGCAGCGTGTGTTGCAGGTGCTATGTGCCCTCCGGGCTGAGGTGCTGGAACTGGAGAGGAAGGCGCCGGCGCTGAGAACGTTCAATCAACAGCGGACGGGCGGACGCTGGAATCTCCAGCCGGAGGGTACAGCGGAGACGGTGAGTACAGCCGACTCCGTAAAGCATACGGGAGGGTCTGCTGAAAAGGCTGTGATGACAACGATCAGTTCGAGTAAGCAGCCCTCCGACAGGAGAGTGCGGCGCGCGGGCTGTATGCTGGCGAGGGGAGTCCGTGAGGGCGCTGAATGGACACGGGCTGCTAAGTGCCCCAGGTCCTAGCGCCCTCCGCCCCGAGTCGGCTGCGGTCTTGCGCCGCACTATAGGGACGCAGGCGGGACAGAGCGCCTTTTATTCCATAAGGAGTCTCAAACCGTCATGGCGTCCCAGAGTGAACGGAGGAATAAAGGGCTGGGTGCGATTCCTCCGATATGAAGGGGCAGAGGCGGGACAGGGGCTCGCGTTGATTATCGGAGTCGCACACCGTCAAAGGCGTCCGAGAGTGAAGGGAGGATTAAGCGGCTGGCTGCCGCTTCCTCCAATATGGTGAGCAGCGTTGCTGGGTGCACGCGTACGGCTGGCGGCCCTCTGGGAGAGCAGAGGGAATCCCTGAGGCCGGCGGAGAGAGCGCAGGCGGTGCCGGCGGCTCCATCATCGAGAGGGACCTGGAGGCGCGGAGAGGATGCCGATCAGGCAAGTGCCGGGTGTTTGAGGGGGGCGCTGCCCGTGCATGGCACGAGCTGGGTGCTTTGGCAGCGGTTCTGCCCTGTATTCTCTTTTGTAGGGACGGACCCCGGGCGAGCTGAAGGAACCTCTTCGTGGTGGAACAGCCCTCTGATGTCGGGCCGTCAGCGGAATGTTCTCTCTGCGGTCGCAGCTGCGCTCACAGCTGGAGGAGCCTACGGGGAGCAGTGGCTCGGACCAAAGGGCGCGGAGGTCTCGGAGGGGGTGCCGATCGAGGAGGCCCCGGGTGCGGTAAAAGGGGGGAGCACAACCTGTGCGAGGCACAGGGATGCACCATGGGTTGGTGCTCAGATTGTGTCTCCGCCCCTGTCCCTGCTAGGAGTGCGGGCCGGACCCGGCTATCCTCGAGTGGGGCCCGTTTGGCTCTTCTGCCCTCAGCGGGCGGGTCGCTCTTGCCCACGAGTGGTCTTCGCTGGCTGTGGGGCACTGTCAGGGATGCCAGGGGCCATGACCCGCCGGACGCCAGGAGGGACGGAAGAGGGTCAGAGCCCTGCCTGGATCACGTGGGGTTTGCCTTCCGGGTTGCTTTGGGGGCCACGGGTCGAGGGCATGGAAGCCCTTCCCTGTAGGGGCCCGTGGTCACCGCCAGGAGGCGCCCCAATGCCTTGGGGACTTGTTTCCCCAGCACTCCCGCCACACCAGGAAGTGCTGGGGAAGATTTATGACGCGCCGGAGAGCAGCCGGGAGGACAGCCGGCACTTCCGCCACACTTGGGCGTGGCCAGAAGATTGCCGGGAACACCTGGGGCTCATCCGGTCCTCCATAAAAGGGGCCGTCTCCCTTCATTCAGGGCTGGAGTCGGGTGGAAGTAGGACGAAGCAAGAGGAGTGTGGAGGCGGCCCGAAGAAAGGCATTGTGGCCAGGACTGAGAGTGAAGGACTGTTTTGGGGTTTGTGCACGTGACTGGGTCTTAGTGACCTATTGTTGTGTAAATATTGTAAATAAACGTGTGGTGGTGTTTAAAAACAAGATGTCCGCCTGTCTGTGCCCGGGTGGCGTTCACAATATATATACTAGCAGAATACCCGCGCTTCGCAGCGGAGAAGTAGTGTGTTAAAGAAGTTATGAAAAAGAAAAGCAAACATTTTAAAAATAATGTAAGATGATTGTTATTGTAATTGTTTTGTTATTAATATGAGTGTTGTTGTCATATCTATCTATTTATATATATATATCTGTATATATATATATATATATATATATATATATATATATATATATATATAGCAAAATACCTGTGATTGGCAGCGGAGAAGTAAAAAGAAAAGGAAACATTTTAATAATAACGTAACATGATTGACAATGTAATTGTTTTGTCATTGTCATGAGTGTTGCTGGCATATATATATATATATATATATATATATATATATATATACTGTATATACACACACACATATATATACATACTGTATATACACATATACATATCTACATATATACTGTATATACACATATATATATATACAAATCTACATATATATCCACATATATATATATATTAGGGGTGGGACTCGATTAAAAAAATTAATCCAATTAATTAGAGGCTGTGTAAGAATTAATCTTGATTAATCGTATGTAATCGCACGTAAATTTGCCCCAAATCGCAAATGTTTTTTTTTAATTTAAAAGTGTTTTAGTGGGCGACAGAATCAAATAATAGACATGGACATGAATATTGGAAACTGAAGCTGTTTTAATTTCTGAAAAAAAGCCTTTAAACTGCATTTGAATTCAAAACAGAAACAAAAATATCATCCCTGGTTAAAATTGGGCAGACTTAAAAATAAAGTGGTAGTTTAAGTACTTTAAGTACATTTTCAGAATAGTATTGTCTTTAAATAATAATAACCAAAATTTCAACATAAAGTGCAGTTTTCTTCTTAAAAAATAAGTCAGAAACATAAAAGGTAATTTGACCAACTTAATCTTTAAACTCTGAGTAACATTAGCCAAAATTATTTTGTACATTAGGCTAAAACAGTGTGATCATTGAACATTTTGTAATTAGATGTAATTAGAATTACTAACGGTCACGGAAGTCCAATGATCCCCAGTAAGAGCCACAAAGTCCGCTTTCTGTAATGCATCTAATTTTGCTTGCTTTTCAGTGTGCACAAAACCATGCTTTTATCAAGGCTTCGCTCGAAGTCGAAATGATCAGTCGTAAGAACGCTTTATTCCGACTCTAACATTTTTGTAGCTGTGATGTGTGCATCAGTGTAATGGATGTACCAGGAAATCATGCATTGACAAAAGTTCCGTTTGCTTGGAATTGAAAGTGTGATTAAATGCGTTATTTTTTTAACGCGTTATGGAGTACATGCATCGAAGCTTCCCAGCTGTGCTTGTGCTAATAAAGGGAAACATTTTAAAAATAACGTAACATGATTCTCGTTAACCTAATATTTTTCATACGTCCCAAACCAAGGAGATGCAAGGTAAAATGAATCGGTAGCGCGTACATACTCAGTGCATCCCCTCTCGGAATCGAACCTCGAATGTCGGCATTAGAGGCTTAAGACTCTACAATTAGCCACAGCGTGTGGCTTGTCTATGCTAAAGTATGTATTGTAGATCGGGTATATATATACATTTATATATATACCGCGTATCGCAGTGGAGAAGTAGAAGTTATGAAAAGGGAACATTTTAAAAATAACGTAACATGATTGTCAATATACAGTAATTGTTTTGTGAGTGTTATTGAATGTTGCTGTCATCAAGGATTTGATTATCATTATTTGTTTCAATCAGGGTCGTATTTGTAGCGATGTGTTGTGTTCAAGTTACATTCCGTGTTTGTCAATCGTTGTAAAGATAAGAGGTTTCATTCATCGATTAGTTTCTTACTGCATCAATAAACAGCTCGTCTTCCTCTTTATCTGAGATGTGACAAACTGCATGCACGTTTTTTTACACTGTCTTCCTTTAGCAGGACATTCACTTTTTCCACCGTGTGCTTTGTTTCCGCAGTAGCTGCACTTATGAATATGATTGTATGTATCAGGCGCTTCATATTTTTTGCTGCCTTCTCAATTGTGTAATTCGGTTTTGTTCAGCACTCTTTGGAACTGTTGCTTTTGTCTGTGCACTGCGTCAGTTCACGTGAGCAGCTTGGTGTTCTTGCATGAAGGTTCCCAGCTGTGCTGGTGCCATCTCGTGTAATGTCAGCTAAGACCCGGCACTTAAAAGATTCTCTCGCAGTTTCAATGAGTTTGTGCCAAACACCACCCTGACCATCTCATCTTCCTCTGCATAAGCACAGTCCTTCACCGTGAATATTTACCGGCAGTGTTTGTATTGGATTGCCGCTGATGGGCGGCCTTATATGGGCAGGCACTAAATTACAAACGCTAGTGGCAGGCCTGTCTATGAAATTAATTTAATATAAACTTACGGTTCACGCCGTGCTTTGTTTCCAGTAGCTGTACTTATGAATATGCTTGTATGCATCATTTGCTTCATAATGTTTTTCTGCCTTCTCAATTGTGAAATGGCGTTTTGTGCTCATCGCTGTTTGGAGTTCTTCCTTGTTCTACGTACTTACGTAGGAGGCGTGATGATGTCACACGAAACTCCGCCCCCCACGACCATCTCAACTCAACTCCATTACATTATATGTAGAAAAATAGGTTCCAGTTATGACCCTTACGCGTAGAATTTCGAAATGAAACCTGCCCAACTTTTGTAAGTAAGCTGTAAGGAATAAGCCTGCCAAATTTCAGCCTTCTACCTACACGGGAAGTTGGAGAATTAGTGATGAGTCAGTGAGTCAGTGAGTGAGGGCTTTGCCTTATATATATATATATTATATATATTTATTATACAGGCGGCACGGTGGCGCAGTGGTAGCGCTGCTGCCTCGCAGTTAGGAGACCCGGGATCGCTTCCCGGGACCTCCCTGCGTGGAGTTTGCATGTTCTGCGTGGGTTTCCGGTTTACTCCCACAGTCCAAAGACATGCAGGTTAGGTGGATTGGCAATTCTAAATTGGCCCTAGTGTGTGCTTGGTGTGTTTGTGTGTGTCCTGCGGTGGGTTGGCACCCTGCCCAGGATTGGTTCCTGCCTTGTGCCCTGTGTTGGCTGGGATTGGCTCTAGCAGACCCCTGTGTTCGGATTCAGCGGGTTAGAGGATGGATGGATATATATTATACAGTTATCTTTATGTATATTGTAATAAAATAAAGAGTCCTTTCAAATAGAAAAAGATTTGGGGTTTTATCCCCGTATATTGTCGTCCAGACAGCAATGAAAAGAATGATTCAAAAATGACTTTTCAGTACACAATGAATGAAATACTGTTACAAAATGGCTTTTATATAGCAGATGGAATGATGGGAGGAAGTGGTTGGCAGGAAGTGACGATTGAAGGCGGGACCACGGAACCAACGTCACCAGGAGTAGACTGGAGTAATCGAGTGGGAACTGGAAGTGACGTCATCAGATGGAAACCGGAAGTGACGTCATCGCGGCCATTTTGGATTTGTGAGTTTGGAAATGTTTTATTTGTCTTCTGGTTTTCTGTAGATAGAAAGAGATTCAGGTAAGTACCACGTGATAAACCCTTGTCTCGCGAGATTTCACTCACCTTTAGGCTCTTTGACTGCCTCCAACTCGCACGTGTGTGACAATATCTATATATATAAATATATATATATATATATATATATCTACTGTATATCTATATATATATCTTACGAGTATCTATATATATATATATATATATATATATATATATAAAAGGCACAAAAAATGAAATGAACACTTTGAAAACACCTCAGGTCTCAAAGGGAAAAAAATCCTGCTGGATATCTATACTGATATGGACTGGGAACGAAAGGATGCCATATCATTTGATAAAAATAAAAATTATCAACCTGCAGTGTGCTGAATTCAAAGACACCCGAAACATCAAAGTGAAAAAATGATGCAGCAGGCTAGTCCATTTTGCCGAAATTTCATTGCAGCAACTAAAAATTGTTCTCAGTAGTTTGTATGGCCCCCATGTGCTTGTATGCATGCCTGACAATGTTGGGGCATGGTCCTAATGAGATGACAAATGGTGTTCTGAGGGATCTCCTCCCAGATCTGGACCAGGGCATCAATGAGCTCCTGGACAGTCTGAGGTACAACCTGGTGGCGTCGGATAGACTGAAACATAATATACAAGATTTGTTCTATTGGATTTAGGGGTGTGGGGGCCAGTCAAAGGTATCAATTCCTTCATCCTTTAGGAACTGCCTGCATACTCTCGCCACATGAGGACGGGCATCGTTGTGCACCAGGAGGAACCCAGGACCCACTGCATAACGGTCAAGGTGCCGTTGTCTAGCATATAGAGGCCTGTGCGTCCCTCCATGGATATGCCTCCCCTGACCATCACTGACCCACCACCAAACAGGTCCTGCTGAATGATGTTACAGGCAGCATAATGTTCTCCACCATTTCTCTACACCACCATGGATACCAACAGTATGCTGGCTGCTGCTCTACTTAACTTTTGTTTTTAGTGTAGAATTTCTCAGCTCATGATGGCGAGAATGGGAAACATCATTGATGCTGATACAAACACAATTCCAATGGTTTATTTGTTGTATGAGGAAATTTGTGGACAAAAGAAAATAGTCAGGGCTGAGGAGTGTAAAATATGGAGGGTTTGGATGTAAGCAGTGCCATAACAATTTTACAATGTGGGCAGGTTTTGTTTGATTGCTTTTACGGCAATGTCTGTCAAAGCCATTTCTGTTAGAAAATACAAAGCAATTGAGCTGTAATGGTTGGTGGATGTCACATTAAATGCTTGTGTATGCCATTTATGAACAAACAGTGAAGTAACATGATTGGGGAGTGTACAGTATATTTCCAGACAATTATGATATGTATGTTATTCTTACAGTACCCTGCTCTGAATTACATTCAAAGCTCTCACAGTTCACACTTAGTTAGCAGTTGCACCTGTCTCCAGCTCCATCTCAGGAGAACTCAAGTGGATAAAGGTTTTGGGGTAAATAGGTAAGCTATTTTTGCTATTTTGACTAATCTAACTACGGATTTTACAATCTCTTTATGGCTTGTTTTTCTGCACCCCTTCTTTTTTCTGCCTCATGTTTTTTTTAGCAGCCAACTGATGTTTTAAGTTGGAAGGAATGTGGTGAAATAACAGTCCTACGATGCTGCATGTTTGTTACCTTCTATTTTAGTACATTTATATTTTAATTGTAGCATCTTTAATAAATTAAATATACACTGTATTGCTTAAATTGTTATTTTTAATTCTTTTTCTTTTGTGCAAAAGCCTATGACAGCTGCTTGACCACCAGGAAAAATCACACCTTTCCTGACTGCAAAGCTTCCTCTGGTTACCTACTCAATCTTTTATAGGGGAAAAGAAAACTATAGCCTATAATGGCAACATTGTGCATAAAGTAAGAAACAATTTGGAACGGACACAAGTAAACTGCACAATATGTTCATTCACACCAGAAAAATTTAGTCACCAATCTAACAAATCTGCCGTTTCTTTTTAGACAGACAGACAGAAATATTTAAGACCACATAGGATAGAGTCCATCCTGGCAGCACTGGGCACAAACACTCTCTGATGGAGTGTCAATTTATCATAAGGTACACTCCTACACTAACTCATACAGGGGTCTCTTTAAAATCACTTACTACCTTATCAGTTTGGGGTGTAGGAATCACAGGGACAACATGTAAAATCCACACAGACAGAGACTAGGTTTGGATTTCATCCCAGACCTCTACAGCTGTAGTGCAGCCATACAAATTATTGGGCCAATGTGCTACCAGCAATAGCACTGGTAATAATTAAATGCAAATATACAGAAATAAACAGCAATTTTACACACATCTGTTCAGACATATTTCCTGCTATGCTCAGTGAAGGAACTCATTAAGATTGTTCATTTCCTCCACAACTCATTTCATCATATTTCTCTTTTATGTCATTTTAGAAAAGAAGTGAGGAAAAGTTAGCGCAGGCCCTTAGTGACATTCTGCCTTAAAGATGACAATCTGCTAAAAAACAGCAGTCTAGCATCTTGCTGTTAAGAGTGTGAAAGCTTATCGTTGAGGTGACAATGGGAATTTCATGAGGAGCAAATAGTCTCCTGTCTCCTCAGCTGTTCAACTTTATGATTTACACTCGCTGCAGTGAAATTTCGAAAACACTCTAACACTGGAAAAGCTTTAAATCAAGGATCTTCAGAAATTTCATTTAGCCCACCAGCCTTTCTTGTCAATTCCTCTTAGCTCTCACTCTGTTTCTGTGATCACTCTAGAGGCTTGAAGCCAAGTCAACCGTGATTAGCAGATGTCCACTCCACAGGCCACTGTCACTCATCCTTGTTCTTCTAGACATGTTTGTATTCTCACACATTCCTAGTGGTGGATTTTGGGTCTTCACTGTTCTTCCCTTTCGAGTTTTGAAAATGTTTATATATGCTCCTTATGAAAATGAACTTTGAGCTCTGCCACTTTTAATTTTCATAATGTACTAGATTTTCCTCCACCCATCTCCGACAGGTTAAGTCAATGTTTGCAGTGCACCATGCCTTGAATATGTCTCTGTTGTATGCCATTTGGTATTAGATTCATAAAAACTGTTTTAATGTTTATTATGCACCCTCTATTTGAATGACAAATAAAATTCATTTTATTACTAAAAGTGTTTGTGAGACGCCATCTTTTTGAATGGCAGATACACTGGATGGACACACAGGCAGATACACAGACACTTATCCTTTTATTAATATGGATTGATGTATAAAATCTATATACAATATACACAATGATTTTAGAAACGATTGCTTTATTTAGATGTATCCTGTTTGGCTCAATTACCCTTAAGATGTGTCTTGAACTTCATTAGAGCCTACCTGTAATAAATTGAATTGATAGGATAAAGTTTAGAAAAGGCACATGCCTATATATAATGTCCCACAATTCCAACAAAAACCTATGAATTCCTAGGAACTCTATGTAGACCCCTATGTTAAAGTTGTGGTGAGGCATCGGTTTAGTGTAAGGATATAAAACCATTTATAAAGTTTAAAATGTTACCAGGTGCATTGTGGTCTCAATCATTGTTAAATGGAAAAAGTCTGGCAATGCCAAAACTCTTCCTAGACTAGACTGTCCGTCCAAACCAAGTAACTGGGTAAGAAAGGTCTTAGTCAGAGAGTTAACCAAGAACCCAATAGTCACTCTCACAGAGCTTCAGAAGTCATCTGCTGTGTGGGAAGAAACTTTCAGAAGAATGAACATCTCAGTAGCACTCAATCAGGCAGTTAAATGAATTAGAGTTTAGATTTTGAATACATTTTCAGACCTTTCTGAATGCATGTTTTCACATTGTCGTTATGGGACATTCAGTGTAGACTGATGGGCAAAACTGGCAAATTTATCCATTTCAGATTAAATGTACAACACAATAAAGTGTTCAGAAAGTGAAGGGGTCTGAATACTTTCTGAATCCACTACATGTTATATACAATAAACTATATATACTGTATATAATACTATACATATAGTGATCGTTCATGCTCTCAGACTCTCAGACTGTCAAATACTCAGCTTTCTAGTGCTAAAGAACCAGACTGTCAGGATAGCAGTTGTTGGTTCGGCAGTTGCTATACCATTTAAAGCACTCATTGCGCATTACTACGAATCTTTAAAATTAGTGTCACCTGTTCTGATGTTCTCTCTTGTCCTGTGCTGACTGCCTCTGCCCCAGTCCCAGGACCTGCTGTGTCACTTTCTCGCTACAGCTGAGAGGAAGTTACCTACAAGTTCTTTTAAACTCAAGAATTGGAGTTGCTGTAACAGAGACAGCTAGGATGTTGCCTGCTTTGCTCTGTATTTGAATTAAAGCACCATTGTTGAACAAAGGTTGAGTGCTGTTCCTGCAAGTGCTAAAATAAAAGTACTGTTTGCTCAGTTCCTCTCCTGTCTGTCTTTTGTGGAACTCATATATAAGCATGGGGAAATATGGACCCTTGGAGGCCCATTGTTTTTTTACATTTTAGTTTTCTTTAATGTGAGAAGCAATGACCAGCAAAGGACTGACAGACAGAATGAGCTTATTTTAAACATAAAATGCCAGAGCATCAAGCAAGCTCAATAATGGATGGATGCATATATCTGAAATTTACATTGGGACAGTATGTACTATAAAAAAAAATCCATATAGCAGGAATTGCTTATTTATTTCCTTTTCTCCACATCACAAACTTACTTATTGCTTAACGCATCCATGCCGTTGCCTCCATCCACACTTGTTCAATGGAGTTCTGTTCAGAGGACCATTTCTACTCACCATGCAATTGAGAAGAAATGCACATAGACAGAATGGGGGGAAGGGTGCGCCTGTATCAGGGCACAATGCCAGACATAAGCCCTTTTGCGTGAGCTCTAATTAATAGGATCATTACGTTTCAATCTATACCTTGTTCCCCACTCTCTAGGGATTTAAGAAAGCTCGTCTGCTGCCCCTGATTCGTTGATGTCTAGAAATTGATGTTCTGGTAACTAGGAGCACAGACAAAAGAGCACATCGGCAATGGTGCATTTTTAATGAGTTCCTTGAATGGACCCCACACCCAGCAGTGACTTAAAGGCCATTATCTCCTTATCGGCATCTTAGATGTTAAGCGGAGTCGGGGCAACGAGACGTGGGCTGATCTGCCAGCAAGGCACATGGCAAGTGGCAAAATCGTGATGACTTGATTTGTGTGTGCAAATTGGGGGTGGGGTTGGAATTTAGAATTCATTCAGTTTCTCATTTCAATTCTCCTCGCTGTAAGATGCAGATTTTATTGTCCTTCTTTCTGTAAAGAGACAAAGTCACGCCACTTGCAGTTTAACAGGGTGATGGCATCTTTATTTCTTTGTTTATTGTCAGAGATAGAAATGGCAAGATATTAAAAGAGCTGCCTTCCCATCCTTCCTTCATTCAGCACAATTCATTACCAGTTGTCTGGGACAAAAGACAGCTAGCTGGTCTGGGATAAATAAACGCCTCACTAGTAATCCTGTCTCTAACCCCTATCAGGGGCCTTTTATATTCATGTTTACTAACGTGCCCACTCAGGCACAATTCTACTCGGTGCAGGTGGCATTGCATTTACATACTTAGAGGCAACTTTCTCATCAGAATGGCATAAATACATGCATAATAGAACTGAATGGGTATCAGTGATTAGATAAGAAGGGTAAACTAGCTGCTTAAAATAACTGTTTTTTTATATGGTGCCTTGGACATGGACCATTGGACAGTTGTTTTAATATTTGTATAAATACACTAGAAAATTATCTGTAAAATTCTTGGCCCTTCAATAAGGATTTTTCTGGCAATGTTGTGTTTTACAATTTAACACTCTAGCCACTACCCTCAAACTGCCTGCACCACTGCCAAGTGTCTGGTTCAAATCATTGAGCTAGACAGCCAGGGTTGGAATATGCACTGTGGATGGATGTGTGCTTTGAGGTAATGCCCAACCTAGCAGGTGTTATACAAAGAATAACGGGCATTAATTAAATGTCAACATTAAACAAAAATTATGTGTTATGTTGTATTGCCAAAATTGATCCTATGTAAAGGTAAGTGGATGTGTGCTCAGTTGGTCCTATAATGAACTGGTGCCCTGTCAAGGGATGCTATAAAGCCTTATACCTAAAGCTGCCAGGATAGGCTCCAGGCCACCACCATCATTTTGTGCAATTGGCAGATCTGAGAATGTTGTGTTATACTATTCTATTTCTGTAAATTAAAATACAAGTTTAATTAACCCTTTCCTTCTCTGCCATTTACAGTCCAAATAAGAAAAAAATTACTTCTTAAATCTATCTATCTATCTATCTATCTATCTATCTATCTATCTATCTATCTATCTATCTATCTATCTATCTATCTATCTATCTGTTGTCACACACATGCAATTAGGATACAAAGGGGCTCAGGTGATTGTAATTACACTCTGAAGTAGAGGCTGGTGCTCTCACTTACTGTAATACCTTTTCTCTGCCACCCTCTGCAAAAAGGGATGATTGGCAGAACAACCACTGATGACACCATGTTGGGTTTCTAGTGCCCTAAACCCGGTTCTTATAGTTCTCAGCCCTTTAAATCATCTCTCTGCCAAAATGAGACAATCTGTTACTAACTCCCATTGGAAGAAGACACTCGTATTCATTTTCTTGTTTTCTTTAAATCCTTTTCAACTACATGGAGATCACTTCAGTGCCCCAAATCTTTACACTATTTTGGTGTTATCTATCTATCTATCTATCTATCTATCTATCTATCTATCTATCTATCTATCTATCTATCTATCTATCTATCTATCTATCTAAATCAACCATTGATAGCATTCTCACAGGAAGCATTACTGTCTAGTAAAATTGCTCATATTAGTTTTCAAATGAACACTGCTTGTGCAAGGCGGCTGAAGTTTTGTCAAAAATGAACTCAGGAAAGGGTATGGAGAGTTGAAAATTCATGACAAGGAAAAAAAAATGTAACTAGTAAATTCAAAAACTAAAAAATATGAAATGACGAAAAGTTACTTTTTTCTCAAATCCAAATTTTGAATGATTAGATACATGCAGTGCCAGCTTTTTAAAATGTTGCGATAGTGACATCATGATCTGCAACCACCGGGAACTTTGTCCCACCAATGAGGCCTCGAGTCCTAGCAGCAATTCTCATGGCTGCATCCATAAGGTGGTGCTATGGGAAAAAGTGAATTATTTGTAACAATTATTTTTAGCAAAACATGACTATAACCAGTAGATTCCTTGGCCTTAGAAATCCTGAAAACCTTGCTTAAATATTTTTAGAGGCCAAGGAAGAGTTGGAAAAAATGAACCTTATAAGGCACATCACTACAGAGCCTGAGTGGTGCAACTGAGAAATGCCAAGATGTGGAGAGAAAGATGCAAATGCCATAGTGGGAGTAACTGGTGCAATTCTAAGCTGGGTAACTGGGCAGCCACACCAATGGTCTTATAATTATTTGTTTTGTTTTTCTTAAAATTGTTTACTTTTATCATTAAGATGGTAACATCATCACATCTCCTATTTCTTTTAAAGTCTTGCCATTTCACAAGCTGGAACAACACTGCTATTACAGTATAAAAGGTTGTAGCAATTGTTTTAAAATATTCAATCTTTGTGTTAAAATCTATAAACGCAAAGAATATCTTCTAAATGGAAGATTATTTAAGGAAAGGGTTTCTATGGCAGCATGCCCAACCTTGTTAGCAGAAAATCTACTTTATTATTGCTCAGCATAGCCAGATCTACAGTACCAATATAAATTTGGTACCTCTGATATAAGAAAATGAGGCTTTTGGCACTTCAGCACAATCAAGATATTGATCACAAAAATAACCATATTAAAGCAAATGAAAACAAGTCACTCATGCTACGATGAAGTAACATGTCCCATCTTTACAGAAAACAGCATTCTTCCTTAAAGTGAGCATTAGCACTAAGAGGCAGCTGCTATTTTTCCATAGTTAGCTGGAACAAGGTCTTGGACAAACCACATTGCTACTATTTCTTTATCATTTGAGTGAATGAGAAGATGCAGAGATTTTGTTTAGTCAAATTTAATGGTGCCCATTCTCATATTTGGATACTTCTCATTCAACAGCAGCTTACACAGCTCCAGCTTCATCTTAGTTGTTGCCCTGGTTTTCAACTGAATGTCAAATTTCAGATTGAGAATTTCAATTTACACTCCTGTTTTGCTGAGGTAAAAGACTAATTCTATTATAACCTCCACTTCTAAATCTGAACAAAACTGGAAGCCTGTGTGTAACAGTGTCCAGTTATGTGAAGTCAGTGAAGTGTGTGTTGAATCAGGGTGAGAAAGTCTGAACTTGTTCGATGTAATGCACAATGTTAAGCTCTGCTGTGTCTTTGCCATTGTGTTGAAGCTGTGAATACGTACAATAAAGTAGTGCAGGTCTTGAAGCCTATTTGAGAGTCATTTTCTGTTTGAATGTGCTGACTCTTCTCTCTTTATTTTGTCCTTGTAGCTTGATATTGAGAAATTCAGACAGGCCTGTGAGGAATGTTAAATCCAACTAAAGGTTTTGCACCACTGGTCTACAATCTTAAATCTGTCTTTTGGTTTAAAAAAATTGTTTCATGTTTGTTTTGGTCTTGCCCCTAGCCCGTTTTATGAATCCATTTTTGAAATCATCCTTTTGTGCTCATCTCTTCATTACAGGTTCCAACAAATTAAAATTTTGACCATTTTTGCTCACTTGGTCACAACACAGATCAGGGATCAAGATCCATTTATGCAGACACAGAAATACAGTCTGATTATTATTTTTATTCTTTTTATTTTTTATTGCATTTATCTCCCTGTGTTTATTCCTCCCACTTACTTTTCCTCTAATAATTTTGAATTTGTTTGCTTTTTTTGGCAAAAAATTACATAATTTTGTCTTCAGAAACAGTTTAAGAGTCCCTCTCATTTTCTAAACTCTGTTCTTCATTTCCCAATTTAAGTAATTTCTAAATGTGGTGAGACCATTGTTCTACAATTATTGTGAGTGACGAGAAAGCAAGAGATTTTAATGTGAACCAGAATCTTGATCAGTGTTGAGCCAAGGTCTAAACCATGAGCAACCAAAAAGCAAAGTCTAAAATTGATTTAAACCAAAACAAATCTAACACTAAAATGACTTAGGAAATAGACAAACTCACACTAAAATTTTGTTGTTTGTTATCCAGTTGAAGGATACTTTTGAGTCACACCACAGGCATATTTGTACCAGAGATACCGGTGATGACACATGACCTGCCTGTCACATTGCAAATAATACATGAGAAAATTAAAAATCATTCCCAAATGATATTATACCTTTGAAAAATAATGTGTACCAAGACACTAAAAGGAAAGATATTTGAGTACTTGGTGTTGAATTCTTCAGTGGCATGTAGTCCCATGTCATCGGAATCCTGGTTTCAAATCCAAGCCTCAGCATTGCTTGTTTCTTCCAATGCCTACTTTTTCCCGTGCATAATCCACCTTGTTTTCAAACATATGCATGTTACTGTGTTGATGTTTCATATTTAATTTTTCTGTTTAATATACTGACCAGTGTTGGAAAATGAATAGGCTCAGAATAGTTTGTATGTCCAATTAGAAGATACACTTAGTATATAGTTAATCTGATTTACAGTCGAGATTGTGACATATTTCCATATATTGATAAATGCATCATTCATTAATTATAGACATATTATTATTTTTTTTTACTTAGCAATGAAAACTGTGTCTGATGAACCTACAAATGTAACCTTCCAGCAATTAAACTCTCTGATACTCACCTTTTCTTTAGTGCACACCATTTTTAAGGAGTAATATTTTGCCTGTCATCATTCATGCCACTTCTCCATGGCAAAGCACTCCTTCAAATGTCTTCGTCAGTCTTTTCAAACCGACAAAAAATGGTCACTGTCACTAGTTGTCTTTGTCGTATTATTTTACATTTTCTGTGATCAGATTCCCTTTCACAGCTCAAACTAATTTCCAGTCTGTCAACAGGTTCACTGACTCTGCTCTTCATCTAACATTTCTGTGCTTTTTTACCCTTTGCTATTCACCTTCACATCCTTTATTGCAGTGAAATTTCAGAGTGACATAGATCACAAAATTTATTCTGTGTTCCATTAACCTTTCCAACTATTAAAATTTATTTTTTTAAATTTCTGAAACTGTTTTTTCACAAGACTTGCACTTCCATCAATTACCATACTGCTTCAAACAGGACACCGTTCAATCATTCAGTAGTTTTTATCTTTTTTCCACAAATCAGCATATTTTCCAAATTTTACCTTAAATGATGTTATTGTTATGTTTCTTCTCCATTCACCTCTCACCCCTAAAAAAAGCACCAGGTTAAAAGACACACATGCATAAATATCATCATTTTTCTATTTAACACAGTTGAGCAATAGCATCTCAGCTGTCAGCCCAAACATGGTCTGTATAGTGTTGGCCAATTTTCCCTGAATTTGTGTGTGTGTTTTTTTAATCAAATAGGTTTCTTTACTGGCCCTATAAATCAAATAGTCATTGTAATGCTTTTGTACAAAATTTTACCAAATCTATCACTTAACTACACGATATATTCCAGAATATTAGTGGAAGGGTTTGCCTCCTGTTCCCAACCTTATTTCAAAAGATCCAAAATACTGTGGAGCTGTAGCCCATTTAATAATACAAAGGGTGAGAAGCTCATGGACCTCTCGGTAGGCAAACAGTATGAGGAGAATTGACTGATCCCAGTTTTCTCTGTCCTCACTTACCAACTTGTGAAGCATCTGTTTGAATGTCTGATTACAACGCTCTACTAAACCATCAGTTTAAGGATGATATACTGAGGTTTTTAAATGCTTAATATTGAGTAATTTGGCTACCTCCTTGAACGTTTCCAAGGTAAATGGCGTTGCATGATGTCAAGATTTCTTTTGAGATGCTGATTCATTTGCAGACCCCAGAAAGTTCCCATGCGATAGCTTTAGAATTCCCACTGTCAGTGGGATGGCTTTGGGATATTGAGTAGCATAATCAACTATAACTAATAAATTTATGGCCTTGAGTTGAGGGTTCAAGGGGACCAACAATATCCACCTCTATGACGATGCCAGTCCCCTACAGACTCCCTCTTCCAACATGGGTGTCTGTAGAACCAACACTGTCGATAGTTATGACAACAACAACAACAACAACAACATTTATTTATATAGCACATTTTCATACAAACAGTAGCTCAAAGTGCTTTACATATTAAAGAATAGAAAAATGAAAGACATAATTATAAAAATAAATCAACATTAACATCGAATAAGAGTAAGGTTCAATGGCCAGGGGACAGAAAAACAAAAAACTCCAGGCGGCTGGAGAAAAAATAAAATCTGTAGGGATTCCAGACCATGATACCGCCCAGTCCCTCTGAGATGAGCTGACATGAGGACAATTCACTGATGATGCCAGAGGATGGTGGAAAAAGTGCTCAGGTGCCTTTATTAAAAGCAAAGTCAAAGCACAAGTAAAACCAACAAATGTGCTAATGGTGCAGTGTTCAAAAACAAAGTACATATATAAATCCATAAAATCCAGTGAGAAGTGAGTATTCTTGTTATTCTTCAGTTGGATTGTCAAAGATGGCAGCTCTTCTGGTTATCAGGCATTCTTTGAAGAAGATGCAGATCCTGGTGGTTGCACCCCAGATGTGATGTCATAGGTGGAATAGTGTCAATCCTTGTTCCTGCAGAGGGAGGAGAAGAGAGATCATTATTAAACAATGCCACCTTATGTCTCAGCGGAGAATGACAATCGGACAAACCCTAAACTATTCTCCATGTCCACACGTGTGACAACATTTTGTGCTGTACCTTGCACTTGTGAACTGAGTTGTGCTGTACTTTGCTGTTAACACTTTTTCAACAGGACTTTGTTTTGTTACGGTTTGCTCTGTATTCATGAGGTGTTGGGAACAAAAGAAAAACTCTGAGGTTACTGATAAAGAGCTCTGAATGTTTTGTTCTGTTTTCTTTCTAGGAGACAAACAAAAGTTGCCAAGGAGGTTCAGCAAAGTAATAATAATAATAATAATAATAATAATAATAAATTGTATTTATATTGCGCTTTATATTTAACAATCTCAAAGTGCTATAAATTAAGAATAAATTAACAAACAAGATAATCTATAGAAATAATTTAACAAAATGCCTTTCTAAAAAGATAAGTTTTTAGGTTTCGTTTAAAAGCATCAGTCCACTGTGGGGCTTTTATGCAATCAGGGAGAGAATTCCACAGCCTTGGCGCCACCAAAGAAAAGGCCCTATCACCCATACTGCTAAGCTTAGTTCTGAGAACTTGAAGAATGTTAGTATGCACAGAGCGGAGAGTGCATAAGGAAGTATGAGGGGTAAGGAGTTCCTGTAAATACAGGGGAGCAGATCCATAGATGCACTGGTGGGTAAGGAGGGAAACCTTGTACTCTATTCTAAGTGGTACAGGGAGCCAATGAAGGGTTTTCAAGATAGGAATGATGTGGCTATGCTTTTGCACCCTCATCAGGATCCTGGCAGTCCTGTTCTGAATGTACTGGAGTCTCAGGATACTCTTGCCAGGAATCCCAAAGAGGAGTGCATTACAGTAATCTAGACTGGACGAGACAAAGGCATGGACAAGCCTCTCTGCATCTGCCCGGGTAAGTGTTGGACGAAGATTAGCAATGTTCCTGAGATGGTAAAAAGATGACTTACAGAGATGTTTAATGTGGGTGTCAAAAGTGGAAAAAAAAAAGTAGATCCATGGATAGGTATCTAGTGAAAAAGTTGTTGTTTCCAGTTATGAGACCTAGAAACAATGTTAAAAATGAAAAACACATCAATAGCATCCCTTTTAACATTTTGCATCTTTCCCATGTGGTGTTCACCATTGTGTTTATTGTTGCTAGCTGCAGTTGCTTGACTTCTGCAGAGCTTGGTTAATTCAATTGACCCAATGTTTCAGTTTCATATTAAATATTATTTGAGTTGTTCATTTGATTCAATTTCCTGTTCTTAATTTCATGAGGTATCACTAAAGATAATTTAGATGGAAGTACTGCATGGACCATTCTTCTAAATTGTACACTTTAGGATAAGCTGTTTTTCCACTTTGGCCACAACACCCCAACCAGGTGAGATGAATTACAAGCAGCATGTGAAAAGATGGTTCCAGCGTGAAATCAAGGACAATACTTAAAACCAGCAATTCAAACTGGCAAATGATTTTCTTAAGTAAAAATGAGTCCAATCAATATGAATACCGTCACATGGAAAGTATAATTATAATAGGATCTCACTTAGGAAAGTAACATGTGCAAACCATTATTTAGCATTAAATTAAAATAAAACTAATGCACTGATATTACAGAAGAAAAGAAAATGAACAAAGATAACTTTTTAACCTTTGGACAAATTAATTTTTAGGATGCAACACAACAGTCAGAAACTCTCATTTAGTGTGGAAGGAACATTTGTAAAAGAAAATAAGGACAGAAAAACTAAATATACATATTTTGAAGAAGGAAAGAAATTGAAGTAAAAGGAAGAGGGATTATTGGAGAATTCAGCACCCATACATTTACATTTTACATTTATTTGCTTTTATCCTAAGTGACTTATAAAAGAGGTAAACATATTTGTGTAACACTAAACTAGGGACTGTTTGCTCAGTAAGTGAACTAGGACAGGCAACAAAAATAGATTGCCACAGGTGAAAAGAGGTAATAACTAATAATTTACAATCATAGATTATAATCAATAAGGCAAATAAACTTAAACAACAAATAACAAACAATATAAAAAATCACAGAGCATTGTTTTTTTTTCATCAATCAATTAGACAGATATTCATAGAACAGATGGGTTTTCAACTGCTTCTTGGGGAGTCGGCAGTTTATCATACCAGCTAGGAACTACACTGGAAAAGAGTCTGGGTTGAGACTTGATACCACATCACCAGATGCTCTTCCCTGGCAGACCTAAGTGGGCAAGAAGGGGCATAGCACCTCACCAGTGTTACCACATACTCAGGTGCTGATCCATTGACTACTCTTTAGGCAAGCATCAGGGATTTAAACGAAATGGATGCTGCTACAGGGAGTCAATGAGATGACCTAAACAGAAGTGTGACATGTGTCCGTCTCAGCTGGTTAAATACAAGACGGGCAACTGCATTCTGGACCATCTGCAGTGGCTTGAAAGCACATGCGGGTACTCCTGCCAGAAGTGAGTTGCAGTAGTCCGAACACAACAAGACCAAAGCCTGGACCAAAAGTTGTACTCTGTCAGATAAGGTCTGATCTTTTGGATGTTTTACAGTGTGAACCTGCATGAACGAGAAACAGTAAATGTAGTCGAAAGAAGACAGCTGCTTATCAATAACCACCCAAAGGTTACGATAATCTTGCAATAATTAATCTTGTGACAATTAGTTTAAAATTGTCTTCTTAGAAGTGGTGGTAGATTTGATTTTAACACATTATTGTACTGTACATTTTATGCTTTTTGACCAAAAATCTGAGAGTATCTGGTAGAAAAAAGTTAAATTTTTGGGAATAATTGAGATTTCAATAGTTTTGTAGATAACAGGGCATTTAGACCAACATGTCCATCAACTTTACTTTACAAAAATATATTGTTAAAAAGAAAGTATTGGAGATCCCAGAAGTACTACTTATATACCACACAACCTGGTCATTGAATCCAATGTTGAAAAAATAAGAAATTGTGTAACAAAAGAAATGTAGAAAGTATAGTGCAGCATATAGTAAATCAAGCTGACAAAAGTAAAACTTCAGAATGACGATGCTGGATGGTGTAAGACTACAGTGCTGAGAGGTACAGCCTGGCACCAGCAGGGACCTGGGTTTCATTGTCTGTGCTGTCATTGAATAGTCCTCATGTCCACACAAGCTTTACTCACATGTCTCAAAAATGTGTAGTACAGACAGCTCTAAACCTTGAGTGTTCAAATTTTGATGACGGTATGCTAATAAGATCTGGCTACTGCATTGTGCCAATCACTGCCAGGTTAGACTTGCATTTTCTGTCACCCTGTAATGAGTTAAATAGTTTTATAAAATGAAGAGATTGATGAATGGATGACAAACTATTAATATAAATTTTTGTCATTACCAGCTTTGTTAAAATATTAAATAATTACTCCAGTGAGTTAAGAGGAGTCAGTGCAGGTTAGGGATGCTGTCTGCACCTTTACGGTGGTTGTGCCACATGTTCTGCCAGATGCTTTCAGTGCCCTGTGTTTCATGGGGATTGTGCAGATTAAGTACAAATGACACAATGATTGGTCAGTTTCTATAAAAGTGTTTTTATTCCTTGTTGTTCATTTTATTAGTTAAG
Source organism: Polypterus senegalus (assembly GCF_016835505.1). Classification (NCBI taxonomy): domain Eukaryota; kingdom Metazoa; phylum Chordata; class Cladistia; order Polypteriformes; family Polypteridae; genus Polypterus; species Polypterus senegalus. The sequence goes on along the minus strand of NC_053155.1, from coordinate 177,962,509 downwards.
AGGAAATGTTAGCTTACAGATAGATGACTTGAGGCTACAGTAATGTGTTTTCTTTGTGAGAGATGATATACCAATGATGAACTGGCAAAGCAGAAGAAAAGACTAATCAGTGACACATCTAACCATGTTCTCTGAGGTGTGAAGAATGAAAATGAACGTGAGGAAAAAAAGAGTGTTTTTAGGGTTGATAAGTAAAGAAACCCCACTGCAGAATAGCATTTAAGAGAATGGAGGAGGTATTTGGATCCAGGTGCAAACTATAGGAACTCCTTAATTAGCCCCATGAACTGTCTGAAATAAAAAATGTTGGGATTCTTAAAATTATCTTTAATAAATATAGTATGTTGTTAATAAATCACAGATTACTGGGTTTGCAGGAAAATGCTGCATTCACTCCTTTTCTGGCAGAGTGGTGCTAGATGTTTGAGTAGCAGCATCCCATCTGATAAGGAAGGGGAGTCCATCCTTTGACAAACCTTATGAGGAAAGAAGGTGGAGACTTTCATAGGAGATTAAAAAACAAAAGTTCCATAGAACTGGTTCAATTGATTCTCAGAACTACTTTAATCCACACAATGAAACTGTATTCTTGCACACACACAGTGTCTTTATGAGCATGTGCATTACAAATCAGATGTTCTGCACGATGCTTGCTGTGATGTTTATTAATTACTTTTTTTATTTACTGGATATTCATTGTTACTATTATTGTTTTATTGTTATTATTTATTTCCCATGACACAATTTTGAATTTTCATGGGTGTCATCATTTTTGTGTATAGTTCTTGTAGCAGTTCCTAGGGATGTGGCCTGTATTATGTTAAATATAAAACATGGTGGTACTGTTCAGTCAGAATCCAAGTATCTGGGTAAACTCCCTGCCTTGTATTTCTTTTTTGAATTTTGCTCTTTTATTTAAAATCACTCACCGGTACAAGAAAACCCCCACATATGATGTGCTGTTTGATGAAACTTGATATCTGGTTATGCATGACATGGAGCTCTTTGGGGCTTTCTAGGCCCCCCCAAAAAATGTAATTGTAGGCAATTTTGGGGCTATATTTTGTACAGTTAATTACACCCTTATGATAAAGTGTAAATCAATAGGTGTCTTCATAAAAGATTCAAAGATCAGAAAAACCTACTACTATAAATCCCTATATACTACTGAGTTTAAAGAAGACAATATACAATCTAATGCATTTCTGGATACATTACAGATACCACAAATTGACGCTTTTAGTGTGGAGGAACTCGATAAACCTCTGGCATTATCAGAATTACTGGATGCTATAAAGTCACTCCAAGGTGGAAAAGCAGCAGGCCCTGGCGGCTACCCTGCAGAGTTTTACAAGAAATTCTCCGCTCAGCTAGCTCCCCTCCTATTAGCAACATTTACGGAAGCCAGAGATAACCAATTCTTCCACAAACCTTTCGCCAAGCACTAATCACTGTCTTTCCAAAACAAAATAAGGACTTATTACAATGTGCATCATACAGACCAATTTCACTTCTGAATAACGACGTTAAAATACTCTCTAAAATCATAGCTAGAAGGATGGAGAAAGTGCTCCCCTCGGTAATATCACAAGACCAAACTGGATTTATTAGGGGCCGACACTTATCTTCAAATCTTGACGCCTGTTTAATGTAATATACTCACCAACTAAATCAAACACCCCAGAAATATTATTATCATTGGATGCAGAAAAAGCATTTGACATGATTGAATGGAAATACCTTTTTACTATATTGGAGAAGTTTGGGTTTGGCCCGAACATTTGTGCATGGATTAAATTACTGTATACTAACCCAGAAGCTTCAGTTTGCATCAATAACATTTGCTCAGACTACTTTAAACTAGAACGTGGCACAAGACAAGGATGCCCTTTGTCACCGCTGCTGTTTGCGATTGCCATTGAACCACTGGCAATACATTGTCGAAATACTGATCAGATAAAGGGGATTAGCAGAGAAGGACTGGAACAGAAAATCTCATTATATGCAGATGACATGGTACTGTATATATCGGACCCAGAAAATTCTGTGCCTGCAGTCTTAGCAGCACTCACAGAATTTCAAAAGCTCTCTGGTCTCAGAATTAATCTGAATAAAAGTGTACTCTTTCCAGTGAATTCTCAAGCATATAATATTAGATTAGACACCCTACCTTTTATCATTGCAGAACAGTTTAAATACCTAGGGGTAAACATCACAAGTAAACATAAAGCTCTTATCAACAAAATTTTGTCGTCTGCATGGAAAAAATTAAACAAGACTTGCATAGATGGTCAACCCTTCATCTCACACTAGCTGGAAGAATTAACACTGTTAAGATGAATATTCTTCCTAAGCTCCTTTTTTATTTCAAAACATCCCAATATACATTAATAAATCATTCTTTAAGCAATTAGATTCAACAATAACCTCATTTATTTGGAATTCAAAACATCCACGCATCAAAAGAGCGACCCTACAAAGACAAAAGGCAGAAGGCGGCATGGCTCTACCTAACTTCCAGTTTTATTACTGGGCGCAAATATACAGGCGATAAGAACCTGGACACAAATAGAAGAACATACACAGGCTTGGACCGCAATAGAAGTAAAATCCTGCAGTACTTCTTTGTATTCCTTGCTCTGTGCTCCAATAAACACACGTTATCGGCAATACACTAATAACCCAATTGTGCTCCACTCACTTAGAATCTGGAACCAATGTAGAAAGCATTTTAAGACGGAGAAGCTTCTATCTGTGGCACCCTGCAAGAACCACCTCTTTCAACCTTCACAAACATATGCAGTTTTTAATATCTGGAAAAATTTGGAATTAACTTGCTTAGAGATCTTTATATAGACAACGTCTTTGCATCCTATGAACAATTACATTCCAAATTTAACATTCCAGCTACACATTTCTTTCACTATCTTCAAATCAGGAACTTTGTTAAACAGAACCTTCCAGAATCTTTTCCACGCTGGAAATCTCTACATAAAATCATTTTACAATCCCTTCCTTTCAAAGATCCAAGAGGACACTGGGAAAAAGACCTCTCAATTAATATATCAGAAAAGGAGTGGAAAATAGAAATGCAGAGAATTCACTCGAGCTCCATATGCGCAAAGCATACAATTATACAACTCAAAATTATATATCGAGCACATCTGTCTCGACTAAATCTCTCCAAAATGTTTCCAGGGCATGATCCAACCTGCGAACGTTGCAACCAAGCCCCAGCCTCACTAGGTCACATGTTCTGGGCCTGCACCAAATTAACATTATTCTGGACAAAAATTTTTAATTACCTCTCAGACAGCCTTGGACTCACAATCCCTCCTAACCCATTAACAGCTGTGTTTGGGGTTCTTCCAGAGGGCTTAAAGTGGAGAAAGACAAACAAATTGTGATTGCATTCACTACACTGTTGGCACGCAGACTTATTCTGATCAACTGGAAGAACCCAAACTCTCCTCTTTAAGTCACTGGGAAACTGATGTGTTATATTATTTAAAATTGGAAAAAATCAAATACTCAGTTAGAGGATCCTTTTTTCAAAACATGGCAGGATCTAATCAGTATTATTTTAAAATAAGTTTATAAAGCACAGAGAATTTATTAATTTAGGTATTTTTACAAGCCTTAAATTTTACACCGTTTGGCTTGCTCTCTCTCTCAGGGTGGGGATCGATCTGTTCTTAACATAATTCTTTTTTTTGTAAAAACTTGATTGCTATGTATTGATTGTAATAAAATTAATAAATAAATAAATAAAAAGATCAGAAAAACCTGAAGTTATGCTTGCCACATCAAGAGGCCCCATGGGTTTGCCTTCTAATGGGATACAAGGGGTCAAAGTTTCTACTTTTAAAAAAACTTTGAAAAACTGGGAATCAGAAATATAAGCAGGTGAAGAGTCATTGTGTCCTATTTTGGTCACTGATTATGAATATAATATTTTTTAACTGGTGGTCCTAGTCCACTAAGAGCTAATACCAAAAGGTTAAAAATGACAGATTTTAAGCATAAGCATGAAGGGTATCATTTTAGACCATTTCAGGGTCAGCGATTATAAATAGGTGTTCATTTTGATTTTTAGTCCTTTATTAGGGATCTAGCCCTCTGTGGACCTCTATTACAGGGTAGAAAATGACAAATTTGAATTGAGGTTGAGAATATTTAAACTTAAAACATTTAAACCAAAGTACACATTTTTATTTTTCAAATATTCGTTTTTTTTGTACCTCTACCTCATGAAGTGAATGATTACATTTCTTATCAATACCCTGAATTAGGGCAGATCATGCTGACTCAGATTTTCTCTTTGACTTTCTTGATTTGACTTTGAGATTTTGATCTTCTGAATGCCCATTTATGACTTTTAATTTTTGACTTTCTATTGTTACTCTCCATCAGGTAATGTCCTAGTCCGCCTTTATAACTCTGCTGTGTTTTCTCCTAAAAGCAGAACAATGCTGGTCAGAAGTAAATGGTTAGTGGTGTGTGTTTGTGAATTGCATATCTATATAATACAATATGACTGATTAAGGTATGTTTATTCTAAGGGATGTCATTCTCAGTGACAAATTTATCGCATACAAAAACAGTATGTGAAGTGTGACGTCATTACCAGGCTAGTATAAAAAGGTCGGCATTGTGCACTCTCTGATTTGTCCAAATTTGTGCAGATTTTACTTTCAAAGTCTCTATCATTATGTTTTGTGCATTATTTTAATCCCTGGGTATGAAATATTTTATGTTTCTGGACCACGCTTTTAGGCTTACATTGTGGCTCTGGTTACATACATATACTGGTTTTAGATACTTTGCTACGCCCCCGAGTACAATTTTGGTTTCGTGTATTGGACATTTTTTCTACATTTTTTAATTTCATGGTACTTGATCTTGGCTAGTTCATAATTTTTCCTTTCTTCTGATTCCAGTTCCTTTCAAAACTGCTGCCACCCTGTGCAGTCAGTACAACACCAGCCATTAACAGTACCCTTAAGTGATAGGAGGGGGTCAAGTGCTCAAGCTTTATAATGCAAGCCACTGGTTAGACCTCACCTGAAGTGTGTTGCAAAGTTTGGGTCTCCAGGCTACAAAAAAACATAGAAGCACTAGAAAAAGTACTGAAAAGAGCAGACTGATTCCAGGACTGCAAAAGATGACTTCTCAGGAAAGATTAAAGGAGCAGAGCCTTTTAAGTTTAACACTGTTTGTCTCTTTCTTTTTTTCTTTGGTGCTGCTTTGACATCATGCACCACAAGGCCTGAGCTTATTCAGTGCGAGCAGGAACACGCAGGTGGCCAGTTGCTTGTGCTATAAGAGTCGTGACCTGGCAACGATCAATATGCATGTACTGTGCAAAGCATGTACAGGGTCCACTGAGAAAAGAAGAGTGTTCATGGCTCACCTTGCAGAGGAGCTTCGTTGTCGTGTCTTACAAGAAAAAGCAATGGAAAATGAAAATGAGGATGCAACATCGGCAAGCTTCTGTTCCAAGACAGCCACTTCCCACAGGAAAGCAAACTCAGGCAGTGTCAGTAATAGGAATGACAGCATAGAGAGAAGTGTGTACAATGCAACAGGTACACATGTCGTAAATGTAGGAAGGATGGTCCTTGTATGGGAATTGTTAACATTTGAATATGATGATTGAATATAGTGTGGAACTGACCTCTCTGTACTATTCTTTTCTCTGCATGTCCTGGAGTACAAAAGAAACACCACCATGCACCAAAACGTGGAGACTGGGCAAGTTAAAAAAAAAAAAGATGGTATGTGAATGAATATGAATAATATGAATAATGTTGCATCCGTGCCACAATGTTTTCTGAAATGTACTATACAGGTCATCAAATTAATAACTCCAAATATCATATATACCTATGTCTCTGTTTTTTGTCAGTGCTGCTTTGATATCATGGACCATAAGCGCATACTAATTCAGCGTAAGCAGGAACACTCAATAAAATTGAATAAAAAAATTCAAGTGACAATGAGATAGGAAGAAGGCAGATTCACCAGTGTTTGTGTGTCAGCTTTTAACCATCCAGATCAGAAAATTTCCAGCTTGATTGTCTCAAGACACCACTCATATCTGCAATTATTCCCAGTTTCAAATAAAAAATAACACTGTCATTCCTTTGCAGGTGGGAGGGGGGGAGAGATCCCTTGTTGGAGTAGTATGTATCATGATCGTGCGTAAGACAATAAAAGTGAAAAAAAAAAAAAAAGCTACCTTTTACATGTGCTATAAATGTACAGCAGCTGTTACAGACACAAATTAAATGTATGTTTTTATGGTATAATTTATAATATAAAGGAAGCTGTTGCAGCATCCTTTTGTTAAAGTGTTTATTTGATCTTTGTACTTCAGGCTTCACACATTACATAGTTTATGTCTACATTTTGTCATTTGTTACTAAAATATGAAAAACGTTTCTGTTTTAACTATGTGTTTACACAGATCATTGTAGAAATGGAACATACATGAAATGCATGTGTTCCAAATATTTCCATTCCAAACCTCCAGCACTTCACTCCCAGATAATCAAGGCTGGAACTGGGAAAACTTTGTGCACGTTCTGCAGCGATGAGGGGATGGAATAGTAGGCTGCTTTCTGCTTGTCTTGATCGGCACATTTACAAGACAAAAGACGCTAATGGAGAGGTGCGAAGGGATTTAAGGTGGGCCGGATTTACGAGTTTTTTTGTAGGCTTTGTAGTACTAGGGTGTTTTACTATGTTAGCCATTATGAATGCAGAGAAAAGTCAAGCAAAATGACACCTTTTATTGGCTAACTAAAAAGATTACAATGTGCAAGCTTTTGAGGCAACTCAGGCCCCTTCTTGACTGAAGAAGGGGCCTGAGTTGCCTCGAAAGCTTGCATATTGCAATCATTTTAGTTAAACAATAAAAGGTGTCATTTCGTAGACTTTGGTAATTCTAATGTTAAGCAAAAAGAGATAAAGAGACATGATTGAAATATTTATGAGGGGAATTAATACAGTAGATTGAGGCTGTTACTTTAAATATGGGGATACAGTTGGAAACTTGTTTATGATAAATCTCACACAAACATTAGAAAGTTTTTCTTCATACAGAGTACCATAGATACATGGTATAAGTTGCCAAATTGTGTGGTAGACAGTAGAACTGTAAAGACCTTCAAAGCTAGACTTGATGTTATTTTGGAAGTATTAAGTAGATAGGACTGGTGAGTTTTGGTGTGCTGAATGGCCTATTCTCATCCAGATTGTTCTAATGTCTAAACTTCAAAAGAAGAGCAAAACGAAACATAAGGAACCGAAATCTATGAAAACTGCATCTTCTCAATTTATACTGCTGGATGCAGACCCCCAGCTACTTAATCAGATGGCCCCATCCTACTTGGACTCCTTATACAGGAGACAGGACAGATGACAGATGTTAGCATGATGCAAAATTATTCAATAATTAATAAGCAATTTCAATATCATTAAAACACATATTATATAAATAAAGCACAAGGCAGAACAAAATTAAAAACAGTATTAATGACAAAATATTTCAAAAACAATAAAAAAGTTAAACAGGATAAACACTTGAGCCATGGAACAACCCTGGCTATTACATAACAAGTGACAGATGTGTGTATACTGTGTCACCCACATGCTCATGGGAGACCGTTTTCGGGCTTAAATAAATGTGTTTCTCAGCCAGACCAGGGGTTAGCTCTGTCCTCCAACAATGGACTGAAGACTGATTTAGAACATTTATGTTAGGTAGGATGCCCAGTGGAGGCTGGGTAGTCTTGTGGCCTTGAAACCTCTACAGATTTTTTTTTTCTGTCCTCCTGGCCATCAAACCTTACTTTATTCTTTTTTATTTAGTATTGCCTAATGTTATTTTTATATTTTATAAACCTTTCTTTCTTCATCATGTAAAGTAATTTGAGCTACATCATTTGTTTGAAAATGTGTTACATAGATAAATGTTGTTGTTGTTGTTATTGTGTCTGTCAAGACTTTCTTCCAATCGCCTAACTTTCAAGTATACAAAGTTGAATTACCCACTATTCATGAGTTTGTTTTCTATTTATTTTACAACTGACAAGAACAATAATAATAAAGAAGGTAAATCAATGTTTCACTTTCTTTTGAATTTCTGAATGCTAGCTTCTATACACTCTCTCACTCACAGTAGGGCATTTGGATCTCTTCCCTTACAGGGTGCCATGCATGGCAGACTACAAAGAGTGGTTCTTGTTCTCCAATTGTAGTGTGCAGGGTTGCTCTCTCCCAGCCAGCAGGAGTCTCTTTCTATTATTTGAAGGTTTTGTCCTGCACCACTGCATTTACGGTTCTAATGGTCTTTGCAACCAAACTTTTTGCAAACCAACACCCCATCGCAAGCACTAAATAACATAGAACAGCTAAAAATATGTTCTGGAATATATCAAGGACCTGATGGATCTCTTTAAGTTTTTGAAATGTACAAACAAGATGATCTGATTGTGTTTTCCTTTCATGGAAGTGGAAGCTGAACTCAAATCACTGAGTAAAGTTGAGGAAAGGCAATGCAAGATAAACAGAGGGAGGACAGGGTTATGGTTTTCTGTCCCAGAAGGTTGTTTCTTTTTCCTTGCCTTCTGTTGTGGCCACCACAATGGCACTTGACAAGCCAATGCTGAATAAGTCTAAGGATCAAAGGGCCTCCTCTCATTTGTATTTCTTATGTAATTTGTTTGCACTACCAAAATCCTGTTGTGTGTTTTGCATTGCTTCATAAAGCTGTGCTCAGATTTTTGGGAAAATCCCATTACAGTGCTTCTATTCCTTGGGAGCTTTGTAAAACAAAATTCAGAGAAGATAAATTAATTTCCAGCTTTCTCTTAGCTGAAACAGGAGACGTGTGGGAAAAGTCTGTGTATCAAAAGGGTAAGCAGAGAGAGCATGGCTTTAGTTCTCTGTATTATCTCCCGAGCACTCAGCATGATGAAATGTCATTTGAAGAGTCTACAACAGTTCCTTCTTTTCCACTCTTTTTAATTAACACGATGATGTGCTACAATACAGAGATTTTATTACTAACCCCCCTTATTACGGGCAGTGGTAAGAGCACTTGATTTCATTTTAATAGACATTTTTACACATCAGGTGATAAACTGGCATTAATTTCATTTAATAAGTGTGCAGCAATTACATCAGAAGAGATGTATTATCATCTTTGAATTGAAATGAAACAGAGGTAAAGAAGTGACTGGTAATAGAGGGTTTCTCCTCCTGCACTGGGTTAACCAGATTAAGCTCACACTCTGAAATAGTTAAATGCATATAACTTCAGGATGAAACCTCAAATGTCAATTTTTAAACAGACAATAAATGAGGAGCTGGATGTCAAATGTCTTGTGCTGCACCTTATAATTTAGTCCTCTGCTGAGCTGAAATGGAGCATTTTGAAAAATGTCTGCACGTGGAAATTCCTAAAGAAGCCATTAATTCTCACTTAGTAGACAGCATAGCTATGTAGGGTCTGTGCAGGGACAAGGTGCTTTGCAGAATATTGATGGGATGCACAAAATTAAGGGGACATGATAATTAACAAGCCAATTCACCAGTGACTACAGTTTAACAGCACCACAAGTTTTGGATTGGTGCTGCTTCATCTCAACTGAGGATGGCCTTGAACAGCTTCATTTTTTAATCTAAAGGTTTATTTATGAATGGCATTCAGGGGCTAGTAAGATGTCCACACACTGTAAGCAGCCAATTAAAAGAGCTGGAGTGTGCAAAATGAGGGGTGCAAGCATTAAGGAGTGACAAATGTAAAACCAGAAGAAGACTGTATAGGAATTCAATTTTAGTGGCATTGATGCATGCTAAGATAAAAATAAACGTGATCTGTCACAGAATGTTTAGAATACACTAACATATATAAAAATGAATATAAAATATTGACACACATTTAAAATAAGAGTGCCATTACTCTATATCTCTGCTGTCAGTGGAGTTCCACTCTGGAAATGATTGGCAGTTCATTTCACCGAAAAACAGTCCTCTTTCCTTCTCAATTCATACCTAACTGTTCCATCCAGTCCATGCTGATTTTGCACAGGTGTCAACCCTCATATTTTGTGCTCATCACCTCTTAATGTCGCCTCTTATATTTTATGAGTGTCATCTCTTGGAAAGTAAGAGGATGCCTGAGGAGTGAAGAAGAAGTGTACTGGTGCCAATATTTAAAAATAAGGGGGATGTGCAGGACTGTAGTAACTACAGGGGGATAAAATTGATGAGCCAGAGCATGAAGTTACGGGAAAGAGTAGTGGAAGCTAGGTTAAGAAGTGAGGTGATGATTAGTGAGCAGCAGTATGGTTTCATGCCAAGAAAGAGCACCACAGATGTAATATTTGATCTGAAGGTGTTGATGGAGAAGTATAGAGAAGGTCAGAAGGAGTTGCATTGTGTATTTGTGGACTTTGAGAAAGCATATGACATGGTGCCTTGAAAGTAGGTGTGGTATTGTATGAAGATAAAGAAGTCAGGAATGGCAGAGAAGTACAGTAGAGTTGTGCAGGATATGTACGAGGGAAGTGTGACAGTGGTGAGGTCTTCAGTAGGAGTGAAGGAGATATTCAGTTGGGAGGTGGGTTTACATCAGGGATCGGCTCTGAGCCCTTTCTTATTTGAAATGGTGATGGACGAGTCCCCTTGGACTATGATGTTTGCTGATGATATTGTGATCTGTAGGGAGCAGGTTGAGAGGTGGAGATATGATCTACAGAGGAGAGGAATGAAGGTAGTAGGAACAATACAGAATACATGTGTGTACATGAGAGGGAGGTCAGTGGAATGGTGAGGATGCAAGGAGCAGAGTAGGTGAAGGTGTATGTGTTTAAATACTTGGGGTCAAAAGTACAGTGTAATGGAAATTGTGGAAGAGAGGTGAGAAAGAGAGTGCAGGCAGGGTGGAATGGTTAGAGAAGAGTGTCAGGAGTAATTTGTTACAGACGGATATCAGCAAGAGTGAAAGGGAAGGTCTACAGGATGGTAGTGAGACCAGCTATGTTATATGGATTGGAGACGGTAGCACTGATAGAAAGCAGGAGACAAAGCTGGAGGTGGCAGAGTTAAAGATGCTAAGATATGTATTGGGTGTGATGAGGATGGACAGGATTAGAAATGAATACATTAGAGGATCAACTCAAGTTGGATGGTGGAGAGGCAAAGTCAGAGAGGTGAGATTGCGTTGGTTTGGACATGTGCAGAGGAGAGATGCTGGGTATATTGGGAGAAGGGTGGTAAGGATAGAGCTGGTAGGGAAGAGAAAAAGAGGAAGGCCTAAGAGAACGTTTATGGATGTGGTGAGAGAGGACATGCGGGTGATGGGTATAACAGAAGAAGATACAAAGGACAGAAAGATATGGAAGAAGATGATCCACTGTCACAACCCGTAATGGGAGCAGCCAAAAGAAGAAGAAGACGATCTCTGCTATTTATATTTCAAGGACATCATAGGAAAGCACAACACTGCTTCCCTCACTCTTTAGGAGTATATAGTGGTTTGTAGGGGGCGTCTCACAAAACCAAACCTTTCATACATTTACTACAAGATTAAAATAGTATTTTATTATACAAATAACTCTTCGAGAAATATCCATGTTTTATTTTTTCTTTGTCTTTTATTTTCTCCTCTACACCTAACAGGTGAGCCTTGCCTGACTCCATTTCTGCCTCTGACTCTCATTGGGAAGGTGAAGCACTCTTTTTTTACTAAGACCCAGAAGTACTGTTGGTTCAACAAGATTGTCCATGGTAGCACTTTTGGGTCAACTGGGACCTCTCCCTGATGGTGGAGCCCGTGGCAACTCCTTCTAGCGGTACCGAAGGACCCCAAAAAGGCTGCCCAGCACAACTACATCTCCAATGCAACACTGCTGGTGTTTAAACAAGAGTGATACAAGGGGGATGCTGTCACCCAACATATTGGGGAAATACTTGACTTTCTGAAGCAGTCTCCTTCTGTCCATAAAGGCCTTACGACCGGGAAAATACCATTAACCCAGCCAGACTGATGCCTGTCTGCCCATACCTTTCGTTACTATATATATATTGTGAGACATGCCGGACAAGACCATATCTTTATGAACCGCATGTTTATTCACAGTTAAACTGCACAGTCCCTCACAGCACACAGTGCTCCCAGCACTAATCACCCTCAATCCGGGCCTCTCTCTGAATGTCCGTGGGCTGCCTTTTCTCTCTCCACGAGAGCCTCGTCCTGCTCCCACTCCCAACTATAGCTCCCAGACTGTAGGAAGGCGGGCCCTTTATTCTCAAACGGATGTACTCCAGGTGCTCCCTCTAACGACACTTTCTGGTGTGGCGGAAGTGTCAGGAGAGGACTAAGAAGCTCTCCAGGCATCCCTGGAGGGATCCTCCTCCATCTTTCGGGTGTGGCGAAGTAGACAATTCCGGGCCCTCTGAGACTGGGCGCCTGCCGGTGGCCACAGGCCCCAATGGGCTTGAGCCTCCTTGCTCTTCTCCTGTGGTCCTCCTCTGATCCAGGGTGGTTGACCCTCGTGGCCCGGAGGACGTACATGCCACCTCCCGACCCTTCAAGGCGTCCCAGCTGGGTCTGGCCCCCAGCTGGTTGCTACACTGCCCCATCGCCAGCGAAGACTCGTGGGCGGTGGCCAGTCCCGCAAGGGGCAGATCCCCCACGAAGCAGGTTCTACTGCTAATCCAGGGTCCGGTCCTGTAATCCAAACAGCAAAGAGAGAGGCAGAGACGCTCCCCCCTTCCGACCAGAACCTTGGAACTCGCCTCTTCGGCCCACCTCTGTGGGTTCCATGCCCCCCTTGTTGGGACATCCAACGGGACCGCTCGCACTCTAGGCTTCCCTGCTGACTTTGGGGCTTGCCTCTGCACGCACAGAGGCTGGGCCCATCTCTGTACGTGAGCTCACAAGCATCCGGGATGCCATTGTGGAACTTGGCTCGACACAGACAGGCAAACAAGTCTAAATAACCCACACACGTTTATTTACATAGTCCATATTTACAAAATACTCACAAGTCCCCAAAGTCCTGGCCAACACACACAATGCCTTCACTTTTTCTTCAGGCTGCCTTCTGATCTACTCCCAGACCTTGTCCTGCTTCCACCCGACTCAAGTCCTCTCATGAAGGGAAGTGGCCCCTTTTATAAGCACCCAGATGTGCACCAGGTGTGTTCCAGCAATCTCCCACGGACACTAACTAGTGTGGCGGAAGTGCCGGCTGCATCCCCGGAAGCACTTCGGGTGTCTCTGCTCATCTTCCCCCCGGCATATCTATCTATCTATCTATCTATCTATCTATCTATCTATCTATCTATCTATCTATCTATCTATCTATCTATCTATCTATCTATCTATCTATCTATCTAAATCAACCATTGATAGCATTAACACAGGAAGCATTAGTGTCTAGTTTGGGAACAGTGTGCAGCAGGAGCGCAAGTGTTATGGTCAGCGGAAAACATCACAGGGTGTACCCTCTACAACCTATTCACCTATTTATTTATTCATTCAGTATTAATAAAGTGTTATAATTGTATATATTGATCTTTATTGATATTTGTAAAGTTGAGTATTTACTATTTTTTGCCTTTTTCTGTTCTTCTAATACATAGTCTTGGAGTTCAGTAACTAAACATTTAACTATATGTTGTACCATGCGTAATTGTATGTGACAAACAGAATGTAATTTGATTTAATTAGATTTGAAAAGGTTTTTCTGTAGTCCTCTACTGTTCATTTTTTGAGTCCATTAGCCTACTTTAACCAAGCTTTCTCATTTTCAGCTTGTTTGCATCATTGCGGCACTTCTTGTGTGATTTTGGGCTATACAAAAAATGCATTGTATTGTATTGTATTGTATCATCAAAAGTGATTCTCTATCTATGACGAGGATGGGTGAATAGAGCATAAATTCTTTATTCTTCCATTCTCTCACTTTCTAAATTTCACACATAAATTAATAATCTGTTGTTGCCCACTCACATGTTTTAAAAAAGTATTTTTCAGAATGTCTGATTTCAAATAAATAATGAATAGCTCTCCCTATTATGAAATCTATCCAATTTAACTTAAAAGGAAATACACTTTAAGAATTTAAAAAATAAAATATTTTTAATTAATATTTTAAATTCTGTGCTTCTTGGTCATATACATGCGGTGGGCTTGCACCCTGCCTGGGGTTTGTTCCCGCCTTGCACCCTGTGTTGGCTGGGATTGGCTCCAGCAGACCCCCGTGACCCTGTAGTTAGGATATAGCGGGTTGGATAATGGATGGTCATATACAGTATGACCTTAAAATTGGACTTTTTTTGTATATTCTATTTCATTTGACTGGAAAAGCAAAAAACAAGTGAAGGCTGAATAACTTTTGATTGCAATGTGGAAGGAAGAAAGCAACACGAAAGAAAACATGATCATTTTATTTTCATTTGCCCAGAAGAACTTCTAACTTACAAGAACATAGTATAAATGTTATCACATTTCTACAACTGAAATGCCTGCTTTTTAAGTGCCTTTCTCAGGGTCACAGTAGAAAGTTAGTGGCTAGGATTATACAGAAATCTCGTACTTCCCAGTATGAATCCTGAACGACTAAGGGACCACACTGACCACAACTGAATTCTCAGTTAACAAGTACTACTCTTCACTAGTGCACATGTGACTCATAACCCCATCTCAGGTTTCCTGAGTACCTCCAGACTGCCACTTTTGTAATTATAATATGCAAAAAGTACTATTTCCAGATCAAGTCTAGTGTTATTGTTTTGAGATACAAGGTCACACACACATGTAATGAAACCATGCACCAGTGCATCGTTCATAATGTCACTCAATTTTGTCATCTTTGTTTCCTCTGCTACTGCCTTCCATGGGTTGATAGTGCATCCTAGATCCAAGCCTGCCTTCTTACTTAGCTTATTAATTAATGTATATACTGTATATAATATAAAATGTACAGTATATTTTGAGGTGGATGGCCTTTTAAATGAAGGACTAGGGAGAGAGCTTGAACAGGGCATGATCTTCCCCGGATCACCCACAGCCCCACGGATGTCCACAGGGCATACTGGGGGTTGAAGATTGATGGCTCAGCCCTGTTGGGTTCCGTGGGTGCTGGCAGGTTGTTCTGCAGGGATTGTCAAGCCCTACTTTGTTGAGCTTCCGCCTCACCTGGAAGTGCTTCTGAACCATGCTAATGGGCCACTGGAAGTACTCCCAGATGCAGAATAAAAGAAGCTTGCTGCCACTGCTCCAAGAGCCAGTCGGGAGGTGGTGGATAAAGCTTGCTGGAGGAGGAGTGGAGGTGGACAGAGGAAGAGAAGAGACAGAGAAAACAAGGCAAAGACAAAGAATTATTTTGCATATTCACTGTACTGTGCATTGCATGTAGGAAAACCTATTGGAAGAATTTCCTACACTTGAATAAAAACCTCTGTGCGATGCTGAACTTGTGTCCACATCTGTTTGTGTCGGGTTTGGGGAGCTAGAGCACCCCCCTGATATCTACAATATGTTGGTTTATTTATAAACAATACTGTATATACAAATATATAACATGTACAAAATTATTCAATCCCTACACGATT
Source organism: Polypterus senegalus (assembly GCF_016835505.1). Taxonomy (NCBI): domain Eukaryota; kingdom Metazoa; phylum Chordata; class Cladistia; order Polypteriformes; family Polypteridae; genus Polypterus; species Polypterus senegalus. Next base: position 177,946,876 of record NC_053155.1, on the reverse strand, counting down.
AATTTGATCTCAGTCATTTCACTGCACTTATGAAACCAAAGCCAGTTTAAAAGATGTTGCACAACCAAACTAAATAAAAAATACTACATATGGCTAACTAATTCCATTCAATGCCGATCTTCCAGGTAAACGTATCCCTGACCAGTCCCTCCTTAAATAAGCCCCCACATGTTCACAGGCAATGTAAAATTCTCTTTGGAAATTTTAAACTTGAATCTGCTGCCAATGTTTCTTGCTTATTGGCTTTGAGCCCCCGCTGCTCTTGAAAAAACTTTTTGTTTTCCAGCCAGAATTTAAATTCAGTTCCTGTGTTAGAAATCAGCAACCAGTAAATGAGCTTGATAGTGCTGTCATCTCATTCAGACTGAAGGATACTTATAGAGATGTGCAAGATTCATGTAAATATAGAGAATACTGGTACAAAGAATATTTAACAATTGCATTGATAATGTTAAAATATAATTTATGTAGTTCACAACACTGTAACCACTCTCTGAACTGGGCTAGCTAAGCCTCGCTGTCCCCATCAAAGTGGGTCTGTTCCAATTACCAAGAGGACAAACTCTTCAGTCTACCTGTGAAAGCCCATGCTGGAGTGCTGGAATGGAGAATCTGTCCAAATACTGAAACTCAGATTCAGGCAGATCAATGTGAATTGTGTCCTGGCTGAGAAACAGACCCTTGAGAGGTCATGAGAGTTTGACAATCCAATCAGCATGTGCTTTAATTATTAATTAATTAATTATGACCACGCCCCCTGCAGTATCTTGGCGGAAAGAACAATGCAGGAGTATGGGGTTCTGTTGGCAGTGTTGTATGCCAATTGGTCCTTGCAATTATTACTGCATATATGGTGTTACATCAAGAACATTCAATGTGTGTATGGGACAACAGCAAGTGGTGTATCTCATCTTCTATAATACTCATGATTTTAATGAACAAGATGGCAAGGTTTGAAACGTATCCAATCAGAGAACCTAAGTTTGTATTTCTGCTGCTCTTTATAGTGAGAAGTCAAGCAAAATGATACCTTTTATTGGGTAACAAAAAAGATTACAATATGCAAGCTTTCGAGGCAAGAAGGGGCCTGAGTTGTCTTGAAAGCTTGCATATTGTTTGTTTTTTTTTAGTTAGGCAATAAAAGGTATCATTGATTTCTCACTACATTCACAATGGCTAACACGGTACAACACCCTAGTACTACTGCTCTTTGTAGATGATGTGGCCTTCTTGGGTTCATTAGACTTTGGTCTTTGATGAATGGAGATGAAGTTGAGTTGAGGATCAGTGTACTGTATTGGAATCACACCACAATGCATACCCAGGTCACACATTTTGCACAGTGATAACTGCCAGTGCTCAGCTGCAAATCTGCAATGTTTGGATTACAACGACTCTCAGAAGCTGCTTCCATAAACTGTTCATGAAGAGACAAGCTTTAGACAATGCAAAGCAGAGTGCTTCCCGGTGATGGCAACCAAACCTTTTATCTCACTCTGCTCCTATCATTCTGCATATCTCCAAATCTGACACCATCCTTTTCTCCCACAAAAGAGTGACATGTTCTCTGAAGATGAGCAACTGCCACAAGTGAAGGAACCTCAAGGTGTTTTTTTATGAATGAGTATAGAAGTGATTATAATATTTAACAAATCAGATTTTGCTTGCTTTCTAATTGTATGTGCAATGGGCTAGATCTCAGTAAAAGTATAAAGAAAATAACATTTTGGTGTGTTGCTTAGTGTAATGGGCTATAAACCAGTGTTTTAAAGAAAAGGCAGAAGACACACATTTAAAATAAGAGTGCCATTACTCTATATCTCTGCTGTCAGTGGAGTTCCACTCTGGAAATGATTGGCAGTTCATTTCACCGAAAAACAGTCCTCTTTCCTTCTCAATTCATACTTAACTGTTCCATCCAGTCCATGCTGATTTTGCACAGGTGTCAACCCTCATATTTTGTGCTCATCACCTCTTAATGTCGCCTCTTATATTTTATGAGTGTCATCTCTTGGAAAGTAAGAGGATGCCTGAGGAGTGAAGAAGAAGTGTACTGGTGCCAATATTTAAAAATAAGGGGGATGTGCAGGACTGTAGTAACTACAGGGGGATAAAATTGATGAGCCAGAGCATGAAGTTACGGGAAAGAGTAGTGGAAGCTAGGTTAAGAAGTGAGGTGATGATTAGTGAGCAGCAGTATGGTTTCATGCCAAGAAAGAGCACCACAGATGTAATATTTGATCTGAAGGTGTTGATGGAGAAGTATAGAGAAGGTCAGAAGGAGTTGCATTGTGTATTTGTGGACTTTGAGAAAGCATATGACATGGTGCCTTGAAAGTAGGTGTGGTATTGTATGAAGATAAAGAAGTCAGGAATGGCAGAGAAGTACAGTAGAGTTGTGCAGGATATGTACGAGGGAAGTGTGACAGTGGTGAGGTCTTCAGTAGGAGTGAAGGAGATATTCAGTTGGGAGGTGGGTTTACATCAGGGATCGGCTCTGAGCCCTTTCTTATTTGAAATGGTGATGGACGAGTCCCCTTGGACTATGATGTTTGCTGATGATATTGTGATCTGTAGGGAGCAGGTTGAGAGGTGGAGATATGATCTACAGAGGAGAGGAATGAAGGTAGTAGGAACAATACAGAATACATGTGTGTACATGAGAGGGAGGTCAGTGGAATGGTGAGGATGCAAGGAGCAGAGTAGGTGAAGGTGTATGTGTTTAAATACTTGGGGTCAAAAGTACAGTGTAATGGAAATTGTGGAAGAGAGGTGAGAAAGAGAGTGCAGGCAGGGTGGAATGGTTAGAGAAGAGTGTCAGGAGTAATTTGTTACAGACGGATATCAGCAAGAGTGAAAGGGAAGGTCTACAGGATGGTAGTGAGACCAGCTATGTTATATGGATTGGAGACGGTAGCACTGATAGAAAGCAGGAGACAAAGCTAGAGGTGGCAGAGTTAAAGATGCTAAGATATGTATTGGGTGTGATGAGGATGGACGGGATTAGAAATGAATACATTCGAGGATCAACTCAAGTTGGATGGTGGAGAGGCAAAGTCAGAGAGGTGAGATTGCGTTGGTTTGGACATGTGCAGAGGAGAGATGCTGGGTATATTGGGAGAAGGGTGGTAAGGATAGAGCTGGTAGGGAAGAGAAAAAGAGGAAGGCCTAAGAGAACGTTTATGGATGTGGTGAGAGAGGACATGCGGGTGATGGGTATAACAGAAGAAGATACAAAGGACAGAAAGATATGGAAGAAGATGATCCACTGTCACAACCCGTAATGGGAGCAGCCAAAAGAAGAAGAAGACGATCTCTGCTATTTATATTTCAAGGACACAACACTACTTCCTTTAGGAGTATATAGTGGTTTGTAGGGGGCGTCTCACAAAACCAAACCTTTCATACATTTACTACAAGATTAAAATAGTATTTTATTATACAAATAACTCTTCGAGAAATATCCATGTTTTATTTTTTTCTTTGTCTTTTATTTTCTCCTCTACACCTAACAGGTGAGCCTTGCCTGACTCCATTTCTGCCTCTGACTCTCATTGGGAAGGTGAAGCACTCTTTTTTTACTAAGACCCAGAAGTACTGTTGGTTCAACAAGATTGTCCATGGTAGCACTTTTGGGTCAACTGGGACCTCTCCCTGATGGTGGAGCCCGTGGCAACTCCTTCTAGCGGTACCGAAGGACCCCAAAAAGGCTGCCCAGCACAACTACATCTCCAATGCAACACTGCTGGTGTTTAAACAAGAGTGATACAAGGGGGATGCTGTCACCCAACATATTGGGGAAATACTTGACTTTCTGAAGCAGTCTCCTTCTGTCCATAAAGGCCTTACGACCGGGAAAATACCATTAACCCAGCCAGACTGATGCCTGTCTGCCCATACCTTTCGTTACTATATATATATTGTGAGACATGCCCGGACAAGACCATATCTTTATGAACCGCATGTTTATTCACAGTTAAACTGCACAGTCCCTCACAGCACACAGTGCTCCCAGCACTAATCACCCTCAATCCGGGCCTCTCTCTGAATGTCCGTGGGCTGCCTTTTCTCTCTCCACGAGAGCCTCGTCCTGCTCCCACTCCCAACTATAGCTCCCAGACTGTAGGAAGGCGGGCCCTTTATTCTCAAACGGATGTACTCCAGGTGCTCCCTCTAACGACACTTTCTGGTGTGGCGGAAGTGTCAGGAGAGGACTAAGAAGCTCTCCAGGCATCCCTGGAGGGATCCTCCTCCATCTTTCCGGGTGTGGCGGAAGTAGACAATTCCCGGGCCCTCTGAGACTCGGGGCGCCCCCTGCCGGTGGCCACAGGCCCCAATGGGCTTGAGCCTCCTTGCTCTTCTCCTGTGGTCCTCCTCTGATCCAGGGTGGTTGACCCTCGTGGCCCGGAGGACGTACATGCCACCTCCCGACCCTTCAAGGCGTCCCAGCTGGGTCTGGCCCCCAGCTGGTTGCTACACTGCCCCATCGCCAGCGAAGACTCGTCGGGCGGAGTGGCCAGTCCCGCAAGGGGCAGATCCCCCACGAAGCAGGTTCTACTGCTAATCCAGGGTCCGGTCCTGTAATCCAAACAGCAAAGAGAGAGGCAGAGACGCTCCCCCCTTCGACCAGAACCTTGGAACTCGCCTCTTCGGCCCACCTCTGTGGGTTCCATGCCCCCCTTGTTGGGACATCCAACGGGACCGCTCGCACTCTAGGCTTCCCTGCTGACTTTGGGGCTTGCCTCTGCACGCACAGAGGCTGGCCCATCTCTGTACGTGAGCTCACAGGCATCCGGGATGCCATTGTGGAACTTGGCTCGGACACAGACAGGCAAACAAGTCTAAATAACCCCACACACGTTTATTTACATAGTCCATATTTACAAAATACTCACAAGTCCCCAAAGTCCTGGCCAACACACACAATGCCTTCACTTTTTCTTCAGGCTGCCTTCTGATCTACTCCCAGACCTTGTCCTGCTTCCACCCGACTCAAGTCCTCTCATGAAGGGAAGTGGCCCCTTTTATAAGCACCCAGATGTGCACCAGGTGTGTTCCAGCAATCTCCCACGGACACTAACTAGTGTGGCGGAAGTGCCGGCTGCATCCCGGAAGCACCGGTGTCTCTGCTCATCTTCCCCCCGGCATATCTATCTATCTATCTATCTATCTATCTATCTATCTATCTATCTATCTATCTATCTATCTATCTATCTATCTATCTATCTATCTATCTAAATCAACCATTGATAGCATTAACACAGGAAGCATTAGTGTCTAGTTTGGGAACAGTGCAGCAGGAGCGCAAGTGTTATGGTCAGGAAAACATCACAGGGTGTACCCTCTACAACCTATTCACCTATTTATTTATTCATTCAGTATTAATAAAGTGTTATAATTGTATATATTGATCTTTATTGATATTTGTAAAGTTGAGTATTTACTATTTTTTGCCTTTTTCTGTTCTTCTAATACATAGTCTTGGAGTTCAGTAACTAAACATTTAACTATATGTTGTACCATGCGTAATTGTATGTGACAAACAGAATGTAATTTGATTTAATTAGATTTGAAAAGGTTTTTCTGTAGTCCTCTACTGTTCATTTTTTGAGTCCATTAGCCTACTTTAACCAAGCTTTCTCATTTTCAGCTTGTTTGCATCATTGCGGCACTTCTTGTGTGATTTTGGGCTATACAAAAAATGCATTGTATTGTATTGTATTGTATCATCAAAAGTGATTCTCTATCTATGACGAGGATGGGTGAATAGAGCATAAATTCTTTATTCTTCCATTCTCTCACTTTCTAAATTTCACACATAAATTAATAATCTGTTGTTGCCCACTCACATGTTTTAAAAAAGTATTTTTCAGAATGTCTGATTTCAAATAAATAATGAATAGCTCTCCCTATTATGAAATCTATCCAATTTAACTTAAAAGGAAATACACTTTAAGAATTTAAAAAATAAAATATTTTTAATTAATATTTTAAATTCTGTGCTTCTTGGTCATATACATGCGGTGGGCTTGCACCCTGCCTGGGGTTTGTTCCCGCCTTGCACCCTGTGTTGGCTGGGATTGGCTCCAGCAGACCCCCGTGACCCTGTAGTTAGGATATAGCGGGTTGGATAATGGATGGTCATATACAGTATGACCTTAAAATTGGACTTTTTTTGTATATTCTATTTCATTTGACTGGAAAAGCAAAAAACAAGTGAAGGCTGAATAACTTTTGATTGCAATGTGGAAGGAAGAAAGCAACACGAAAGAAAACATGATCATTTTATTTTCATTTGCCCAGAAGAACTTCTAACTTACAAGAACATAGTATAAATGTTATCACATTTCTACAACTGAAATGCCTGCTTTTTAAGTGCCTTTCTCAGGGTCACAGTAGAAAGTTAGTGGCTAGGATTATACAGAAATCTCGTACTTCCCAGTATGAATCCTGAACGACTAAGGGACCACACTGACCACAACTGAATTCTCAGTTAACAAGTACTACTCTTCACTAGTGCACATGTGACTCATAACCCCATCTCAGGTTTCCTGAGTACCTCCAGACTGCCACTTTTGTAATTATAATATGCAAAAAGTACTATTTCCAGATCAAGTCTAGTGTTATTGTTTTGAGATACAAGGTCACACACACATGTAATGAAACCATGCACCAGTGCATCGTTCATAATGTCACTCAATTTTGTCATCTTTGTTTCCTCTGCTACTGCCTTCCATGGGTTGATAGTGCATCCTAGATCCAAGCCTGCCTTCTTACTTAGCTTATTAATTAATGTATATACTGTATATAATATAAAATATACAGTATATTTTGGGGTGGATGGCCTTTTAAATGAAGGACTAGGGAGAGAGCTTGAACAGGGCATGATCTTCCCCGGATCACCCACAGCCCCACGGATGTCCACAGGGCATACTGGGGGTTGAAGATTGATGGCTCAGCCCTGTTGGGTTCCGTGGGTGCTGGCAGGTTGTTCTGCAGGGATTGTCAAGCCCTACTTTGTTGAGCTTCCGCCTCACCTGGAAGTGCTTCTGAACCATGCTAATGGGCCACTGGAAGTACTCCCAGATGCAGAATAAAAGAAGCTTGCTGCCACTGCTCCAAGAGCCAGTCGGGAGGTGGTGGATAAAGCTTGCTGGAGGAGGAGTGGAGGTGGACAGAGGAAGAGAAGAGACAGAGAAAACAAGGCAAAGACAAAGAATTATTTTGCATATTCACTGTACTGTGCATTGCATGTAGGAAAACCTATTGGAAGAATTTCCTACACTTGAATAAAAACCTCTGTGCGATGCTGAACTTGTGTCCACATCTGTTTGTGTCGGGTTTGGGGAGCTAGAGCACCCCCCTGATATCTACAATATGTTGGTTTATTTATAAACAATACTGTATATACAAATATATAACATGTACAAAATTATTCAATCCCTACACGATTAATTTGATCTCAGTCATTTCACTGCACTTATGAAACCAAAGCCAGTTTAAAAGATGTTGCACAACCAAACTAAATAAAAAATACTACATATGGCTAACTAATTCCATTCAATGCCGATCTTCCAGGTAAACGTATCCCTGACCAGTCCCTCCTTAAATAAGCCCCCACATGTTCACAGGCAATGTAAAATTCTCTTTGGAAATTTTAAACTTGAATCTGCTGCCAATGTTTCTTGCTTATTGGCTTTGAGCCCCCGCTGCTCTTGAAAAAATTTTGTTTTCCAGCCAGAATTTAAATTCAGTTCCTGTGTTAGAAATCAGCAACCAGTAAATGAGCTTGATAGTGCTGTCATCTCATTCAGACTGAAGGATACTTATAGAGATGTGCAAGATTCATGTAAATATAGAGAATACTGGTACAAAGAATATTTAACAATTGCATTGATAATGTTAAAATATAATTTATGTAGTTCACAACACTGTAACCACTCTCTGAACTGGGCTAGCTAAGCCTCGCTGTCCCCATCAAAGTGGGTCTGTTCCAATTACCAAGAGGACAAACTCTTCAGTCTACCTGTGAAAGCCCATGCTGGAGTGCTGGAATGGAGAATCTGTCCAAATACTGAAACTCAGATTCAGGCAGATCAATGTGAATTGTGTCCTGGCTGAGAAACAGACCCTTGAGAGGTCATGAGAGTTTGACAATCCAATCAGCATGTGCTTTAATTATTAATTAATTAATTATGACCACGCCCCCTGCAGTATCTTGGCGGAAAGAACAATGCAGGAGTATGGGGTTCTGTTGGCAGTGTTGTATGCCAATTGGTCCTTGCAATTATTACTGCATATATGGTGTTACATCAAGAACATTCAATGTGTGTATGGGACAACAGCAAGTGGTGTATCTCATCTTCTATAATACTCATGATTTTAATGAACAAGATGGCAAGGTTTGAAACGTATCCAATCAGAGAACCTAAGTTTGTATTTCTGCTGCTCTTTATAGTGAGAAGTCAAGCAAAATGATACCTTTTATTGGGTAACAAAAAAGATTACAATATGCAAGCTTTCGAGGCAAGAAGGGGCCTGAGTTGTCTTGAAAGCTTGCATATTGTTTGTTTTTTTTTAGTTAGGCAATAAAAGGTATCATTTTGCTTGATTTCTCACTACATTCACAATGGCTAACACGGTACAACACCCTAGTACTACTGCTCTTTGTAGATGATGTGGCCTTCTTGGGTTCATTAGACTTTGGTCTTTGATGAATGGAGATGAAGTTGAGTTGAGGATCAGTGTACTGTATTGGAATCACACCACAATGCATACCCAGGTCACACATTTTGCACAGTGATAACTGCCAGTGCTCAGCTGCAAATCTGCAATGTTTGGATTACAACGACTCTCAGAAGCTGCTTCCATAAACTGTTCATGAAGAGACAAGCTTTAGACAATGCAAAGCAGAGTGCTTCCCGGTGATGGCAACCAAACCTTTTATCTCACTCTGCTCCTATCATTCTGCATATCTCCAATTCTGACACCATCCTTTTCTCCCACAAAAGAGTGACATGTTCTCTGAAGATGAGCAACTGCCACAAGTGAAGGAACCTCAAGGTGTTTTTTTATGAATGAGTATAGAAGTGATTATAATATTTAACAAATCAGATTTTGCTTGCTTTCTAATTGTATGTGCAATGGGCTAGATCTCAGTAAAAGTATAAAGAAAATAACATTTTGGTGTGTTGCTTAGTGTAATGGGCTATAAACCAGTGTTTTAAAGAAAAGGCAGAATTTCTGGAAAATTCTGCTACAGGTTATTGCTGATGGCTATCTACAGGACATAAATATTTACCTGTCTTGCTAAAGAGTCACCTGCTTTGAATAGTCAGACTGCTTTGATTTAGTATCTAATCTACACACAATATGGAGATACAGGACTGTCTGCTTCCTTGGAAAGTTGGTTTCTAATCAAGGACTCAAAGTAGATGTGTTTACACTATTTGTTATGCAGAGGAAATTGGCTTGCACCATTGTTTTCACTGATTGCCATGTTGATCTATGCAGAAATTGAAGCAAATATATATATTTCTGGGAAAAGGAGAATAAAGAAAAAAAACAGAAGTATGGTCTGAGACTCGGGACTGCTGTCTGTTTCTTTTATGCTTTACACCATATTGCTGTTGCTACACCCTGTAGCAACAGTGGCTTGTACCTGGCCCAGGTTCCTCTAGGCCTGAGGTCGGTAACATATACATCAGACATCAACTTGACAACAGTTCATTGAAAACTTAATCTAATCATCTCCCAGAAATTCTGGGGAAGGCTACCAACAGAAAACAGAAGGTAACAGAGTTTCCATCTGGAAGTTTCTTCCAGTATACACAATTTTTTACATTTTGTTCGAGTCTGATGACCCAAAAGGCAGAGAGAAGGAGAAGAGAGAGAGAGAGAAAGAGAGAGAGAGTGAGAGAACACCTGACAATCAATATACTGCTGAGTGCGATGTAAATCAAATCAACCCATGTTACCTTTTGTGTCCTTCTACTCTTCTGTCCTCATGAGCAGCTGACACAGGAGAAGGAGTTCAAGAGCATTACTGTCATGTTCACAAATGAGGGCGGAGGTGTTCATAAGATTTACCAAATAAAAATTGTACTTGGTTTTTAATTTTATGCACCAGTTTGAGCCTGTTTAGGTACTCAGAGCTTTTTATGTTCAATGCCAGGTTATCAATCATAACATAGGACAGATCCTTCAGTTTGTTATTATAACAGCTTTACTTACAATTTTGTTTTGTCACATTGTATGATAATTTCATTTAGATAAATATGAATGTTACTTACGCGCTTGTCTTCCTACATTAGAAAAATAACCGCAGGCCCACAGTGAACTAGTTAACAGGTGTGATTTGGGGTTAAGCTGAACAAGAAAGGCATTATATAAAACCAAGAATTATCAAAGACTTTTGAATTGAAAGTGATGCAAGAGTAGAATCATCACTTCATAGACCTTGGCACCCAGCATCCAGCTCAAATAGGGTATTTTGTGAGAGTGGTTTGTATGTTTTTCCTATTAACATTAAGTTTTTTTTTTTCTGGAAAAAAAATCCGATGATCTTTTGTAATGCATTCAGTTGATTACCAGGATTTGTAACTAGAAATTGATATGACATATATGAGAATGTGCCCCGTGACATAGTAATGTCCCTTTCATAGTTACACTTCTTTCTGCCAGTACAGGCTGAACAAAAAAAACAAGTTTATAAATGAAGAGAAGGAACCCAAAAAATGTGGAGAAAGCAGTACGCGTTATCTCCTTAAAGTTAGAGATCAGAAATATTCAGCCTGGATGCTTTCAACCACTTTCTTTCAGTGATGCTATTCTGTTGTAGCTTTTTATTTGCCCTATCAGGACTTTTTCCTTTCATTCTGCTGTTGCAGTGAAAGAGAGTGTAAAGATGTATACTATGACATGTGCTAAATAAAGACTGGAACTGCACAAGTTAAGTAAATAAAATCCCAAGAAAGCCAAGAAGTACAGGGGTCTGCTTTGTCCATTTCCTTTTGTTGTTAGTGGTTATGTGTTTTCCTTTTGCTGGCAGTTAGATACCTACTGGTAACTCAGGGAGCTGCATTCCTGCAGCAGGATGGCACAGCATAAACTGCATATGGAATAAAAATCACATACTGTTGGGCAGACATTTGGAAAACAATTCTGCATCACAATTTGCTGTTGCTGCCTCAAGTCAGACTGATGTCTCAAATAAACCAATGATTTCAGGTCCTTTGAGGATAGAGAGGAAATTTTCAGACTCGAGGGTTTCTTAATGCAACACTCAATTGTCTTCTAGCTACATCCTTATTATTTCCAACAGATGGCACAACAACTGCTTGTACAGTTACATCACTGATTAGCAGTGTTCTTTCATCAGCCATATCTCTTTGGGTTTCCCGCTATGAGAATAGTCCTGTGTGCAGCAGGGAGTGTTAGTTCCATTAATGGATCAGGTTTAATGTAGGTAGGGATGTGGTGCTCCAGCATGTTCTGTGTTCAATAGATGTGTTCCTCTTAAGTGCTAGGGTGCTTTTTATTACTTCATCCATCCATCCATCCATCTTTCAAGCTTGCTTTACCCTGAGTAGGATTGTGGGGCAATTGGCACCAATCTCAGCAAGCACAGAACACAGGGCAGGAACAATCCATGGACAGGTCCATCCCTGGCTTTTTATAACTTTAATTTATAATTTTAATCTTAACTTTAACTAGGTAATATTTTTAGGTACAATAAACTAATCAGTGTTAAGTGAGAAGTTTGACTTCTGCTAGAAATCACTGGAAACATAGAACAGGATATGTACTGTACATGTGCTGAAATCTTATTACCAACAATATTTTTATTTATACATTTCATACATGAATGTCACTCAAACTGCTTTGCAATAGAAATGGAGTTCCAAATGAAAGCAAAAACTAAAGAACAGTTATTTATAACAGGTTATTTTAAAGCAGTTATTAAGTACCCAGTCCACAATGATGCATTGAATATTGACTGGACATTATTACTGCCTGCATTTCCTTTTCTTTGAAATTAATTCCAAACCATGAAGTCTATGGCCTCTGAGGGTCTTAAATTTAAATCATTGCAGTAGTGATGTTGTTATTGATGTTTTAAAATAGGAATGCAAAATTCCCAATGAAATAAAGAAGTATTAAGGTACTAAGGTAGTAATGTAAAGTCCATTTCAACAAATACACATAACACTTGGGCTTTGCATATATTTCGGAAATCAGGGGTGTCTAAGAGTTCATAATCAAAGGAAAAAAAGACAGTGCATTCCATATGAATAAGGGGCATGCATAATGAGTGAAGGAGTAACATCTGAAATCTATTATTAATGCCAGCGGTCATTTCATGCAATATAATTACTATTATTAATTCTGAAGCGGCAGTTACTGTAATCAAATTAACTAAAGTACCCTTATGAGTTCGATGGAAAAGTGATTGAATGAATTATAGTACTAAAGCCTTTAACAGATGTGTTGTGACTGTCGGGATCTTTCCATAAAAGTCCTGACAGACAAAATTTTAATTAAATTGAGTGGAAGAGATTTAAAGGATGTTACAAAAAGGAAGTCAGACGTTGTTAAGGTGTATACACTGTAAGTCAAAAGAAAGATTGTTAAGGGCATTGGAGTTCACTAAAAAAAATAGTGTTGAAATTTATAAACAAGAACACTGCTCAAAAATTGTATTTTTTGGTCAGACCTTTTCTTTAATTTGCAAGAATGTTGTGATGCTTTTCAAACTTTATATTGTGACTTAGGTGGAAAAAAGCTTGTCTTTAAAAGGGTGAAGAACAAAAAGGACTAGAAGATGAATAAAGGCCAGAGAAAAAGTAAAGGAATTGTCATTAGATAAGTAGGAGATTGTAGCTATCTTGAAAGAACTGTGCTGATAAACAAAACTAAAAATCCAAGTTAAAAAAACTTAGCTTAGTTCAAAGCTTAAACTAGAAAAAGAGAATCCCTAACAAGAAGTTCAAATTTATATGCCCAGCAATGGATGAGTCTAATTAAAAACAAACAAAATAGTATTGAACAAAAAAGTCAACATTTTAAAGTCATATAAAATAAAATTACTCAATGAGATAATCTAAATATCCTGGAGGAGAAAGAGAAGAAGTCAAGTTTCAGTTTCATATTTCTCAAATGAATATGTCCAAAAATGAGAGGTGGAAAACAAATGTATTGTTAATGAAACAATTATATTGCTAAAGAGGCAATAGATTCCTGAAGTCTATCTCTGGCACTGCTTATTTAGTATAATCTTTGGTAAAGCTGAGTTAAAGAAATTCTGGTGGTGAAAGCTGATGTTTATTGAAAGGACAGTAGAAGTAGTTGCTTAACTTAGTCACTTGATTAATGGAGCTGGATAAGGAATAAAGCAGTCTAAAATAATCAAAGCAGTTAATTTACCTTGTCTTAAATGCCATATATATTTGCGTATAGGATGGGTCTTGAAACCCGAACAATAGATCATAAAATCAGACCCTGACTTATACATCATTCAAAAATACAACACTTAATTTTTTTTTAACATCTTCTTGCCTCCTCCAATCTCGCACCAGTGTCTCAGACACATCAAATTTTGTTGCAGCAGCGCAGTTAACAATTTCTTTCGCCACTTCAATGACTTTTAATTTAAAACCAGCTTCATATTTTCTTCTGATCAAACACTCCATTGTAGATAAGGGATGCTCTTATGATAAAGATGTATGAAGGTGTGAGATACAAAAAACACAGTTGAAACGTCACTTGGAATAGTTTGGGTATTACCATGTGGTCACATAGGCACAATACATAGAAAAAAAAGGCAGTGTGCTTCGTGGTTACTCTCTCAGGTGGGCGTTAGCATATCATACTCTCTTGGACCAATGGCGTGAGTTTTTCACATTTGACTTATACGACCGACATTATAAAATACTGGAAATTATACAGTAAAATCAAGCCCCGACTTATCCACGGGAGAACTAAAACGCGAGTATATATGGTAGCCTATTTTTTCAAGTGAAAGTAACAATACAAACAGTGTTTCTAAAAAAGTTTTCAAATAGTTCAGTGTATCTCCAGTTGTCAATTAACAATTCAATATACTGAATAAAAAAGTAACTAAAGTATTCCTAAAAATATATGCACGATCTGCATTTTTTTATGTGTGCTTGCACTGCCTTTAAAAGATACATGATTTGAGAGCACATTGAATATAATTTTAATATAATTATTCTGTGGTGGCCACATTGAATTAAAGCAGATGTGTTACAAATCAGATGATTTCACATCTGCCACACTGTCAGACACTTGGGAGATTTTTGTGCAGAAAACAATTTTTTACATGCCATGGCAGAATATAACCATTGAAGAAACAGAATTGCAGAGACAAATATAGGATAATACTATATGTAGCCTGAAGCTACATACATTTTGCATATTAGGGGTGCACCAGAGGTAAATATCAAAACACCAGCCATGAATGCTACAGAAAGAAGGCAAGCAAGAAGGAATTGTATTCTTATCTCGAGAAAAGAATACCAAGAATCCATCCATCCATCCATCCATCCATTATCCATCCCGCTATATCTAACATAGGGTCACAGTGGTCTGCTGGAGCCAATCCCAGCCAACACAAATCTGTGATATAAAGTGTATTGCTTCCAGTTTAATGTTGTTGACACAAGAATGCCCTCTGAAACATGGAATGCACATTTTCTTTAAACAAAACCTTTTCTACTTCAAGGTGGACATATTTGGTTTTAAGTTTTAAGGCTTTTGTTTTCATGTTTGGACACCACCCCATCGTCTCCATTTTAAAACCCAAGAACACTTTTTTTTTGTTTGTTTTAATATATAAAAAATGTTTCCCTTTAAAATAAAATGCTACATTGCAAATTAATGTAGGCCATGATTGTGTAGAAATAACTTTGACTTAAAAATACAGAATTTAGATAGATAGATAGATAGATAGATAGATAGATAGATAGATAGATAGATAGATAGATAGATAGATAGATAGATAGATTATTAATCCCAAGGGGAAATTCACATAATCTGGCAGCAGCATACTGATACAAAAAACAATATTAAATTAAAGAGTAATAAAAATCCATGTAAAAACAGACAATAACTTTGAATAATGTTAACATTTACCCGCCCGGGTGGAATTGAAGAGTCACATAGTGTGGGGGAGGAATGATCTCCTCAGTCTGTCAGTGGAGCAGGACAGTGACAGCAGTCTGTCGCTGAAGCTGCTTCTATGCTTGGAGATGATACTGTTCAGTGGATGCAGTGGATTCTCCATGATTGACAGGAGCCTGCTCAGCGCCCATCACTCTGCCACGGATGTCAACCTGTCCAGCTCCATGCCTACAATAGAGCCTGACTTCCTCACCAGTTTGTCCAGGCATGAGATGTTCTTCTTCTTTATGCTGCCTCCCCAGCACACCACCACGTAGAAGAGGGCACTCGCCACAACCGTCTGGTAGAACATCTGCAGCATCTTATTGCAGATGTTGAAGGACGCCAACCTTCTAAAGAAGTATAGTCGGCTCTGACCTTTCTTACACAGAGCATCAGTATTGGCAGTCGAGTCCAATTTATCATCTAGCTGCACTCCCAGGTATTTATAGGTCTGTACCCTCTGCACACAGTCTCCTCTGATGATCACAGGGTCTATGAGGGGCCTGGACCTCCTAAAATCCACCACCAGTTCCTTGGTCTTCCTGGTGTTCAGGTGTAAGTGGTTTGAGTCGAACCATTTAACAAAGTCCTTGATTAGCATTCTATACTCAGCATCCTACCCACTCCTGATGCAGCCCACAATAGCAGTGTCGTCAGCGAACTTTTGCACATGGCAGGACTCCGAGTTGTATTGGCAGTCCCCTGCGGTGCTCTTGTGTTGCTGACCACAATGTCAGACCTGCAGTTCCCGAGATGCACATACTGAGGTCTGTCTGTAAGATAGTCCATGATCCATGCCACCAGGTGTGAATCTACTCCCATCTCAGTCAGCTTGCCCCTAAGGAGCAGGGATTGGATGGTGTTGAAGGTGCTAGAGAAGTGCAAAAATATAATTCTTACAGCACCACTGCCTCTGTCTAAGTGGGAGATTGATCGGTGTAACATATAGATGATGGCATCCTCCGCTCCCACCTTCTCCTGCTATGCGAACTGCAGAGAGTCAAGAGCGCGGCTGACCTGCGGCCTTTAGGTGGTGAAGCAGTAGTCGCTCCATGGTCTTCATCAAATGTGGCATTAGAGCGACAGGCCGGAAGTCATTCAGCTCACGAGGACGTGATACCTTTGGGACAGGGGTGATACAAGATGTTTTCCAAAGCCTCGGGACTCTCCCCTGTTCCAGGCTCAGGCTGAAGATGCGCTGTAGAGGACTCCCCAGTTCCAGCGCACAGGCCTTCAGCAGTCGTGGCGATACTCCATCTGCACCCGCTGCTTTGCTGACACGAAGTCTCCTCAGCTCTCTGCTCACCAGCACTGCTGTAATTGTGGGTGGGGATGTCTCTCCTATGCTGGTATCAGCAGAAGGATGGTTGGAGGATGCAGTACTCCGAGGTGAGAGTGGGTTAGGGTGGTCAAACTTGTTAAAGAAGTTGTTCATTTGGTTTGCTCTCTCCACGTCTCTCTCGATGGTGGCACCCCGCTTCGAGCTGCAGCCAGTGATGATCTTCATCCCATCCCACACTTCCTTCATGCTGTTATTCTGCAATTTCTACTCCAGCTTTCTCCTGTACTGCTCCTTCACCACCTTGAAATGGACTCAGAGTTCCTTCTGCACGCGCTTGAGCTCATGCTGCTCACCGCCTTTAAATGGCCTTTTCTTCTGGTTCAAAAGGCCCTTGATGTCACTTGTAATCCATGGCTTGTTGTTAGCATAGCAGCGTACTGTTCTTACTGGAAGTACAATGTTCATACAGAAGTTGATGTAGTCAGTAGTGCAGTCAACAACCACCTCAATGTTTTCACTATGTGATCCCGTCAAGGATATCCCAGTCTGTAGTTCCAAAGTAGTCTCTCAGAGCCTGCTCTGCCTCAGGGGACCACTTCCTAAATGAGCATGTGGTTGTAGGTAGCGCCTTCACTCTTGGTTTGTAGTGAGGCTGAAGCAGAACCAGGTTATGATCTGCTTTCCCAAGCACAGGCAGCGGGGTGGCGCTGTATGTGTCTTTAACGTTTGCATACAGTAGGTCGATAGTGCTATTTCCCCAGGTGTTACAATCCACATACTGGGAGAAGGCAGATAATGTTTTGTCCAGTGTTACATGGTTAAAGTCTCCAGTGATTAGCGCAAGCACCTCAGGGTGCTGCGTTTGTAATTTAGCAACTGCGGAATGGATGGCGTCACCTGCTATCTCTTTGTTCGCTCGAGGGGGGATGTAAACAATAACAACAATCACGTGCCCAAATTCTCTGGGCAAGTAATAAGGACGCAAACTTAGAGCCTACAGTTCGATGTCCCTGCAGCAAGTGGAGATTTTAACGTTTACATGTCCAGAGTTGCACCACCTTGTATTCACATAAAGAGCGACACCCCCTCCTTTCTGCTTCCCACTTATCCTTTCAATAAAAAATTCATTTTTTTCTCTCCAGTACTTTCTTCTTATGAGGAACTTTCAAAGTTTTATTTTTGAATTTATTAAATGTTTAACTGTGTCACTGCCACCTCAAAGAAAAATGTTTTGCCTGAAGGACAATTACCTACAGGCTGTTCATTTATATCAAACTAAGGCAAACAAAAAAGGTTTTGATTTGAGCCTCTGCTTCTTATGCACAGATGGGGTTCTTGGTAGAAAAACAAAATGGATATGTATGACAAGAATTTATTAAATCCTTAAATAAGACTGCAGTAAGTATAATTACCCTAACTCTAAGCATTTTTTCAAAAAACGTAATATCATAAGTGATTACAATCTAAAGTCACTGCAGGAAGGAGATTATTGGAAAACCCATTTATTTTACCACATATATGGGTTTTTAAGAGACAAGTAATACCTTGTGGGTCACCCAAATCATATGTCTATTTCAGGCATTCATTAACTTTAATTCTCATAATATTATGAAAGTATGTGTAGTTGTTTAAATTGATAGCATTCATCTTAAGAAATCAATTAGTTCATATTAGACATTCCAAAAAAGTGCTTAAATATTTCATTAAAGAAGTTGTATAATGGGGAAATTAGAGAAGTTGACATTTTTAAATGTCTTCAATATTGCTCTTAGGCTGTAACATATCTGAGGAGGGCTGCACAAAAATTTTAATAAAGTAGAAAAAAAGTTAAGAAATGGATCATTATACATTTCCATAGTATGTATAAAGGTTTATTGCATTTGCATATTATTATTATTCATCCCATCATTGGACTAATTTGAGTCCCAACCAAAAAACATTTGATTCTTTCACACAAGAAAGCTGGAGCTCATGAGGCTTTAGGAACAGTTTTTAACTTATTTGTTCAGGAATGCATTGAACAGACCTGACATGCTGACCCTTTGTGTTTGTATCACAAATTATGTTATTTGTTCAATTTCTTTGTAGTATTATATTTTGTATTATGGTCTGGATTATTGTCTTTTATTTGATTTGAACACATTGTATATCTTAATTTATTTTATCTTTATCTTAATTTGTTTATCTTTATTTAGTGGGAATATTATTTGTATCCAATCTTTATATATAATACGCCACTGTGGCTGTTCGTTTGTCTGTCCAGTATTTTAAATCACCTGTAGCTCACAATCTGTTTGACCTGAAATTTAGTACACATATACTATGTGACATCTACTATCCGCTTTAAATCCAATGATTGACCTCCAAGGTTATTCCTCATTTTATTTTTATTTTATTTTTATGCAAAATCAACTCTTGGCAGCTGCACAGCCGCCATTCTCATCCCTACCACCTTCGTCGTCACTTCCCCTACCTCTTCATCTCTTAAATCATTCTTGAGTCAGATTGAAGACTTAAGTGCCAGTTTAAGTGAAAAATTAAGGAAAACATACTAAATAAATGCAACACAAACACTGCCTTAATCAGTTTTAACATGGAAAGATGCCAACGAAAGAAGAGAAGAAGCGGGCCGCTAGTGTGGAGAAAAGAAGAGCTGCTCAGGAAGCAGCAAGCGCATCAACCTCTGAGCAAACAAATTCTAAATGTACAGAGAAAAAGTATGAAAACTATGAATGCTCAAATCAAGTGTATACACTGCACGTTATTGTGCAGTACGTTGTTACTGGTGTTAATATATGTCCTGTTGTTCTTTCTGAATTTTGTAAGGTTTTTTGAGCATGAGAAAGGTGCTATATAAATCAACTGTGCTACTTTTATTTTAATTTGTTCTTTTGGTGGCCTGTCATTTATTATAATAAGTGACAAGAACTAGAGAAGTTCTATACAAGACAATTAATATACAGTGTTGTGTAGTGCAGAATATGTATTGTCATTTTCTTTACAGATCTGTTGGGCTACAATTTTCATTTTTAAATGATTTATACCAATATTGTATACATGAATAATCATTTTAAAAATTTTTAATCACATTTCTTATTAAGTTTTACTTAAATCTGGTGTGATGTTAACATTGTAATTTTATTGTTTATTGTGTTCAAGAATATAAACACTATGAACTACCTTCAATTAAAACAATTTTTATGATTTTAATTTTGTTGACATGTTAAATGGTTCTCACAGACGCATACAAAAGTAAATATCAATAGTGTATTTTCCATAATGATCCGCATGGTTTAGTTTGATCTCTGACATGACATGATGGCAGGAAGCCTCCGAACTTGACAGTAGTACCTATTGTATGGTTTGATTTACTGTTTTGCCTTCTCATTTTTATCGTTTCATTTTTGAACGAGTCAATGGGACGACATTATTGCCGGACCTCGCTGAGACTCACCAAAACCTCCCTATTGTCATCTTCCGAAGTCTGTCCTGAAACTGAGGTGAAATCACTTCCGTCCTGAAACTGCTGGCCTAGATCTGCGATGATGTATGGTGCTGTGGCTCTGCAGGTGGATGATTCTAGGCCATGCCCCGCAGTTTAATTTTTTTATTCACACAATTGGAACATCTTTTTTGTTTACAAACTGTGCAGATAGTTTGCACTTTTTTCTTTCATCAAGAAGTGAAAACTCTTTGTCAATAGTAATACATTTTTCTTTATTATTGTTTCATAGGGTCTCATATGTTTTCTAACTGTTGGAGGGCCCTTTAAAGTTTGTTTTGATGGACGCTGCTCTATGTAGCTAATTCATATGCCTTTGGCCTGCACTACCTTCTCTTACACAGACCTGGTATAGAGCCGCTGAGATTTGAAGATCAATTGGTTTTGTTCTGTGCTAGCAGTTGAAGGTATGTGTGTCGGTGACCCACACCAAACCCACAGAGCCTTAGTTACAATGACCTGTACACTTTGTGACAGATATACAACCAAATGGCCAGTCCTAAGTGGAGCCATAAGTCAGCGCATGACTATATATTATATTCAGTAATTTCAACAGAGCATTTTATTGTTAGAGCCACTGCTGAGACTGTTCATATTACTGTCTCAGGTTGCTTTGTAATGAATCATAATAACTGTTTCAGTTTGACTGGGCTGGAATCACTTTTAATGAACTGGCAGTGTGCCCCTCAATTGACTGCTGCTCCACTTCAGGGTTAGTTTCTGATGTAGCCAGAATAGGCCCTGGTCATCTTGACCATGATCTGCATAAAGTATGTTTGACAATGATCAGACAGATGCTTCACAGTTGTGTGGCATGATTGTGCAGTGGTTATTACTACCTTACCACACATCTTGGGCAAGATCTGCTATAGCCTTTGTAGAGTTTGCACATTCTTCCAGTGTCTGCTTGTTCCTCAGACATTAGAAACAAGCATATTTGGTTAACTGATAGCTCCTAGTGGACAAAGTGTAGCTGTGTCTATGTTTTTTTTGCCGGTAGCAGATTTAAATTTTATCCAAAGTTAGCTTCTGCCCTGCATCCAGTGCTGCGGAGACACACATCAAATCCTTACAATTAGTAGGCCTCATCATTTTGAAAATTTGATATCATAGTCATTTAAAAGCTTGGTATGTTTTGATATTGATCACACCTTAGAGTGGCAGTGCTCAGGAATTCAGAACCAGATTGTAAAAATGACAAGGAAGTACAGTAAACTAAGTGAAGATTGTAGTTGAGTGTAGTTCACTTCTGCCAGTGAAGAAAAAGAACTCAGAAAGTACAACAAACTTGCATTCAACAGCAAAACACCCACTACCACTAACACTTACACCAAATGTGCCATGTCCGTTTAATTTATTTTCAAAATCCAAGAAATACACTGTATTCCTGGCAACATTCATGTTTACAACTATGAAGATGCTGGCACCACAACTACTGATTTAACACAGAAAAAAAAACTCTTCTTTTTTAGAGTAATCTTTTTTTAAATTCTTTTAATCTTCTTTTGCATTTGTGCCTCTCATTTAAACAAGCGGTGCCACCCTTTAATCTACAGTGAAATCTGCAGTGACCATTTTGACTTTTCCCATGACTTTTAGGCATTTTTAGTACTATGTCATGACTGAACGCACCTTCTGGGGCAGTCATCCTCACAGAAGTGAATTTTGTGCTGTAACAATGGTGTTGGCACTGCGTCAAGCTTAGCGGACAACACATGCCATTGTAACAATGAATTTCTGCACCGTCAGACAGGAGCAGAGGAATGACAAGCATGTAAAAATAAATGTTTTATTGAGTCCAAGGTCAAAAGAATAATTGAAAAGTACTGGCAGGCACAAGTGAACAAGTAAAGATAATCAAAAAGGCAAAAAAAAAAAAACAGATGCAAAATGATGTAATTTTATCCAGTCTTATGTTTCCATTCTCCTCCATATTTGATTTCCACTCAAGTCCCATTACTTATTTGAAGTGATGGGAAGGGCCAAAGTTAAAATACCCGGAATGGAGGAGCCAAAAGTAAAAATCAAGCCACATCCTAACATACAGTATATTGCTAAATGTATGTGGCCATTCCTCCAAAAAATATTGACTTCAGGTATTTCCACAACACCCATTGCTACCAGTGGCATAAAATTAAGTACATAGCCATTGTCACACACATGTGCTTAGGAGGCAATCAGCCAACCCTGAGGTGAGTCAAATATTGCGAGACAAGGGGTTGATATACGGTACTAACGCCTCTCTCTATCTTTTGCCAGACAAAAAGAAGAAATATAACTCACCTTCCATACTTCCAGGTTCCCAAGATGGCTTCCAATCGTCACTTCTGATAATGACGTCACTTCCGACACACTCACCATGACGTGACTTCCAGTGCCTTCAACATGACGGCACTTCCAGCTCCACCTCAATGAGATCACTTCCGATATCACCTCAGTTCCAACTTCCAATGATGATGTTACTTCCATCTGACAGCTAGGATGTCATCTACTGCCAACTCATTTCTGTCAACAAATTTTTCAGCTGTATAAAATGCCATCTTTTGTCATTTATTTTGATCACGATTTTGCCTTTTTGCATTTATTATCCATTGGACATTATTTGTGGATGATCCCCAACTCTTTTTCTTAGTTGTGGAACTCTTTTTTGTATCACACCATGCAATCTTCTTTGACAAATGTTGGCAATAGAATCAGTCATAATGAAGAGCTCAGAAACATTAAATGTAGCACTGTCATAGGATTTCACCTTTCCTACAAGTCAGTATATGAAATTATTGCTTTGCTAAGTCTGCCGTAAGTGCTATTATTGTGATTTGGTTGTGTCTAGGAGCAACAACAGATCAGCCCTGAAGATTTAGACCTCACAAATTCACAGAGCAGAGCTGCTGAGTGCCAAAGTACATAGCATGTAAAAATTGCATATCCTCTGTTCTATCAATCACAACAGAATTCCTTTTACCTCCAGAAGCAACATCAACACAAGAATTTTGTGTCAGGAGCTCCGTGAAATGGGTTTCCATGGATGAGCAGCTTCACACAAGCCCAAGTTCACTATGCACAGTGTTAAACATTAGAAAAGAGATGTACAGCTTGCTATCATTGGACACTGGAGCAGTGGAAACATGTTCTATGGAGTGATGAATCACACTTCACTATCTGGCTCTCTGATGGATGAATCTGGGTTTGATAGATACCAGGAGAATATCTGTACTGTCTTCTGAACTGTGAGGTGGCTACTTTACAGTTTAGTGGAGGATTGAAAATGTTTTGAGACTGTTTTCATGGTTTAAACTAGGCTCCTTGTTTACAAGTGAAGGGTATTGTTAGTACTACAGTGTACAAAGACATTTTAGACAATTGTGAATTTCCAACTTTGTGACAGTTTGGAGAAGGCTCTTTTCTGTTCCAGCACTACTGGGCTCCTGCAGGTCTTCTCTTCCAAAATTAGCATCTCACATTAAAAATTGATCTTTTGGCTGAATGGCCACAAATTCCTACAGACACACTCCAAAATCCTGTAGAAAGCTTTCATAGATGAGTGAAGGCTGTTGCTGCTGCAAAGATGGGCCAACTCCAAATTAACGTATAGTATGGAACGTCAACCAGCCTCGTATTGGTGTGATGGTCAGGTGTCCACCAACTTTTGGAGATATAGTGAATTTTCTCTTAGTTACTAATGTCTCTCTATTATAAAACAAATCTTGGAGAGAAAGAGTAGGGCGATGATACGTGATCTTCACGTTAAGATCACGGAAGACACTTAAAAGACCCGCGAGACTAGAGAGATTGGCCACGGAGCGTCTCACAGGGACCTTAAACATGAGACTTTGTGCCAAGAGATTGATCAAGGACCATTTTGTGATGATGTAGAAGATGAGATTTTTGCAAGACATGACCTACTTACAAATAAATAAAACCAAGGGCTGCCAGCAACACACTCAGTCATGTTTTGGCTTTGAACACACACAGATCCAGAGCTCTCAGCGCAGTACATTAGGACAATACGTTATAAATGAAACGTAGATGACTAAGTGAAGAAGAAAGCAGCACGGAGAAAAGAGATGCAAAAGCGTTGGAGAGACAAAAAAAAAAAAGAATAATCTAGGTGCAAATTCAGAAAATAAAGATAGTAGTTATCAGCCCAGAACAAGTGGAATTAAAAAAAAAGCATGTCCAATCGGGACGTTTGCGCTATACACATGTAGAGCAGGAGATTAATAAATGAAAGTAGGAAAATTAGAAAGTATAAAAAAAAGTAAAGTTTGCAGGAGCGCAAACAAACAGAAATTATTCCTTGAAAAAGGGAAAATAATCACCACGGAGCAGGTGTCATTAACAAAAAAAGCAGGATAAAGCGAGGTCAGAAATAAAAGATAGAGCTGAAAACAAAGTAAAACATCATAAAAAGGTTAAAAAACAAGGGGGCCAAACACTTGCAGAGCAGGTTAGAGATAATTAAAACCGGAATTCAAAAAACTCCAAAAAAAGTAGGCACAAAACACATGCTGAGCAAGATATAGAATATGAAAGCAGAAAAAAAAACGACAGTGTCAAAATAAAGAAAGTAAACATCGTTTTAGCGCAAAAAAGAGAAATTATTACTCGGAGAAGTAACGAAAAGGCGAATAGAGATCGAATATATGGACATCATTGATATGTCAGAACTATGTAAATATTGTAATGCTAAGAAGTTTAAATGAAGAGAATTTCAAAAATGGAGTTTACCTTACATGCATTTATTGGTTATTTTGCAAAAAAAAATTATTAACTGCTGATGATGTAGATCGCTTTCTCCTAAGTGCAGAAATTCCAAACAGAGAAACCTATCCTGAATTATGGTACAAAGTCATTAAACACATGTCTCACTGACCACACTTAAAAGATTCAGCACGTTGAGACTCAAAAGATTCCAAATATTGTTTTTACAGAAGTTCTGAAATAAAAGTGAAACTAATAAAATAGCAACAATTCAAAGAAGAAAAAAATCTTAAAAGTGTGTATCCGGAAAAACAAAAACGGGGGCTGGCGAGCGAAGCGAGCAGGGGACAAAGCTCCCTAGTCTAACAAAATAACTAAACAGTGGAGAGTCACACTTCACAGATTAAGAGTTTAGCTTCAGCTTGAAACAGTTGTCCCAATCACCCAGAATTATTGCCATTTGTACCTGTTGTTAACAGGTCTACTTGTCTACTGGCAGTACTGGAAACATAACAAGGAAACAAAAACTTGTGTGTATTACACCCACCTAGTTACGGTATTGAATGTGTGAGGTACTTGAGCAAGTTTTTACACTGTTATTTGTTTTTCAATTGTCCTGAAATTTTCCGTGGTCTTCTCAACCTTTCTCCAATCTCGCAGGTTGCTTTGTGGCAATCCAAAGAGTAAGGCAATATACACGGAGCAATGGTTATTAAAGGGGGACACATAGGTATCCAGGTTTTTTAAAGCATAAATAGAGATCACTTCACTGGCATGTGAGCAAGCCACGGTACAACTGTGACACACGCAGCACTCGCCGGCTACAATAAAAAATAATAATTTCCAGAACGTGCTGTTACGTTTTCATTCATTTTACCCACTGTCTTTCTTTCAGTCATATGTAGGCACGTACTTTTATCTTCGGCAATCTCATTCTCTAACCAGGCCTCAGGAGCTAACCAGCGTAACACTGTCCACCACCCCTTTCGTTATTCCGGGACATTGTGGACATCCGTGAGTAACAACAATGTACTAAACTGGAAGGTGGTCTACGCATGCGTGGAATTCGCGGACAAACAAATATCAAGATCTAAATGAAGATTATATATAAAGATTGGTTAATTTAAAGCACAATTTGTTTGGTTTGAATGTCTGTGTTTTGAGGTGTGACTGGAGTACTACAGTCTTCAGTAGTATAAGCCTGGAGGATTTTCTTAATGCAATGCCTATGTTTTAGCTGTCTCTCTACTGCCATCTAGTGCTTCTTCTTCTAATTAATTTGCGGACAAACAAAGATCAAGATCCAAATAAAGATTATATATAGAGACAATATAATGGTACATGGAATGGCCAGCCTATTCCAACTAGCGTAGCTGCTTTAATATTGCTAAAAGACATTGTAAATGGAAGAATTAGAAGAGAGTGTGTATTTACAGATGGTGATGACTGGTTTCTAAGTCAATTTAGATTTCCAAGAGCTATCCTTTTGGAGGTGTGTGCTGTTAGAATACTAGGATTTATACTTGATATAATTTTTATTATGAAATGTATTCAAGTATGTATATTATATTTTACAGATAAATTGTTAACTTCATTTAAATAATGAATACTGTTAATAATTAAACATGTCGGGGCACAGTGGCGCAATGGTAGTGATGAGCTGGAACTCCATCTAGGTATTGTACCTGCATTGCTCTCTATGCTTGCTGAGTCTGGCACAATCCTGGACGGATGGATGGATGAATGGATGAAATAATTTACCTCGTATGATGAAGATTTTTCAATGTTCCTTAAAAGATTTGAAGAATCTGAGTTTTAAGTCTACAGCTGATTTGACATTTATTACAGACACTTGGTTACATGGAGAAAGGAACGGAAGGACAGGAATTGAGGGTTGGTGAACTTGACAGAGACAGTACTGCTGTAATAAATGATTCCATTCAGGGCCGCGCGTGACCCAACAAGCATCTTGCAGAAGGCAGGAACAATCCCAGGACGGGGCGCCAGCTCATCGCTACCGCACTGTCACTGTGCCCCCACATGTTTAATACATATTTTAATCTCTTCATTTCTTCTTAATTTCTTCGTGAAAATGATATCAGGTATACATTTTAGTATTCTTAAATGTTCAGAGAGATGTAATATAAAAAATATAACGTATTCTGTGTGGTGATCATTGCCGGCATGCTTCTGTCGCCGTAAAATAAAACTTGTTTAAGAAGAACATAATGATAAACAACTGGGTTAGGAAACACTTAAACTACAAAGCATTTACTGTGTTACTTTAGTTATGATGGGATTTGACAAACTAGTAAATTAAACATCGCTTTTAAGATTAAGTTTATGATATTCTACTTTAATAACAAAATAAACTACGAGATTGGAAATTTTGAGATTAAAGTTGACATTTCACCCTTTTTTCTTCACTGTATCCCTTTTTTTCATCTCTGTGACACTAATACGCTTCCGTATGACACTCAGACACTTGCCTTTTCACTTCGACTATGATATGTGACCACTTCTTTTTTATTTCAGGCACTGTGAAACTTTCTGAACTTGAACTTTTGAGTGCCTCTGCCATGCTGTGAGTTAGTTTTTTTCTGTTGCTTATACTACTGCTTAAGCCACCAATTAGTATGATTTTCCTTGCCTCCACTTCACTAAGCAGAACCTCCATTTCACATTTGCTGAAATTCTTTTTTACACATGCTTTTGTGATTGTTTTATTAACAAAGCACTGAACAGAAGGGGCTATTTATATTGATATGCATATATAAATAGGTGAAATTCTAGGAGGAGTCGGGGTGAGCCTGTAGGTGTGGGCATGTGCGTTAAAATGAAAGTTGATTTGGGATTTATAAAGAGGAAGTGCATGGAACTTTGCTTATGTACAGTTTATGCATCTGACTTTTTTTATGCCATGTTTTAGTGTGAATTCTATTCAAGGTATTATGCACGAGGAGGCCCCAGGGGCCTCATTTATAACGGCGTGCGTAGAACTCGCACTATAACATGGCGTAAGCACAAAAACCGAAATGTGCTTATGCACAGAAAAATCCAGATGCTGGAATCTGTGCGTACTCCAACTTCCACGTTCTTCCCCTACATAAATCCTGATCAGCGTGAAAAGTAACGCTCGTGCACGCGCTTTATGTAACGCCCCAACTCCTCCCAGAATTACGCCTCTTTGAATATGCAAATCAATATAAATCACCCTTAAGCTTAGCCTTCTGTGAAAAGACAATGGGAAAAGCACGGAAGAAGATATAAGAATTTCAGCGAATACCAAGTAGAGGCAAAGGAAAAACATACTATTTGTTCAAATAAACCGTGGTATAATCAACAAAAGGAAGTTGATCGAGTGACATAGCGTGTTGGAGAAACTTGAAAGCTCACGTTCACAAAATCGCACAGTGCCGGAAATAAAAAAAGAAGTCACATATCAAAGTCGCCGTGAAAAGGCGAGTTGTAGCCCACTGTCTGAGTGTCATATGAAAGCTTATTAGGGTACAGAAAAAAAAAAGGCACACAGTGGGGAAAAAGCTTGAAATGTCAACTTCAATCTCGACATTTCCACTTTAATCACGTAGTTTATTTTGTCATTAAAGTAGAACATCATAAACTTCATCTTAAAATCGTTTAATTAACCAATTTCTCAAATCACATCGTAATTAAAGTAGCACGTTAAATGCTTTGTTTTGTATTTGATCTTCTATGTGCTCTATGTGTGTGAATCACTACTTGCTTCTTAAACCGGCTCTCTTCCTCCAACTGGACACAGAATCCATTACATTCATGATATTACAGCTCTCTGAATAACTAAAATACTGAGATGTATATGTGATATCATTTTTATGATGATAGAAGTTAAAGCACGTTATTAAACATGGGTTCACTTGATGAAATAATTTATTGCAGCAGTACTCAGGGGCGGCTCTAGGCTTGTGGTGGCACTGGGCAGAGGAAGAATCGGTGGCTCCTTTGCCCGCCAATGTCAGTAAGGTAGCTTATGCACGGTGGATGGCCACGTCCGTTGCAGACACTGCATAGCCGCCTCATGCTCATGACACAAGCATTTAACTTTTGCTGAAATTTGTCGCTGCGTTTTTAGCTGTGTTGTTATTTTCTCTTTCTGTTTTAT
The DNA here is from genome assembly GCF_016835505.1 of Polypterus senegalus. Classification (NCBI taxonomy): domain Eukaryota; kingdom Metazoa; phylum Chordata; class Cladistia; order Polypteriformes; family Polypteridae; genus Polypterus; species Polypterus senegalus. The sequence goes on along the minus strand of NC_053155.1, from coordinate 177,918,067 downwards.
ATTCATTATATATTGGCGTAGCCGCGACTGCAGTCCTTGCTTTTCATTCCCCAAGTAACCGATCGCCACACAATCAGCCCTGTAATAGAAGTTTAGCCATCTGTAAGCTTAGCTCCAATTCTTCAAAACTTTCAAGGAACACTGAAATATCTTCGTAGTACATGTTTAATTATTCTATCCTTCACGACATTCCCAGTGAAGAATATAGATTATTTAAATGAAGTTAAAGTTTTATCTGTATAATTTAATAAACATATTTTGCTGCATTTCACCTTAAAAATGATATTGTCATCATATGTAAATACGCGCTTTATAAAGTGGCTCAGGTTGTGCGATATTATAACTATAGTGCAAGTTTACAGTGGGGTGATTGTACTTATAAGTACAAACAGTTCTACAAGGTGCAATTGATTGAGTGCATTTAAAGTTCTTGGGATGAAACTGTTTCTGAACCGAGAGGTCCATACAGGAAAGGCTTTGAAACGTTTTGCCGTGGCTAAGACAGCGTGTGCTTAATGCCGTATACTGATAATTCTCTTTCCGATCAGCTGCTGCTGTGATTCACACTCAGATACAGTGATATAAATACTCCGAGTGGTGCAGTGAGAGTAATATGGAAAAAGATGATCCGCTGTGGCAACTCCTAACGGGAGGAGCTGAAAGAAGAAGAAGAAGGTGCAGTGAGAGTACCAACGCTAACGCAGTTATGGTATTTGGTATACTATGGCTATTCCCTGGACCATTATATTGTTAAAAGTTAATTACAATCAGATGCGTTACACTAATAAACAATATGCGGTTAGTTTCAGTATATTTATAAAGCCGCGTCAGGAAAATAATGAGTAACCACATAGGAACAATACCATTGCTTTGACACTGGGTGCCGCCAGTCTGCAAAACCGAGCGGAGAACTTGCGTACGACAAGGTATGAGGTACCGTGGAAAAGTGCGTGGCTTTATGCCAAGTGTAGGTTTTATACATCGCGATTTGAACGTGGAAAAGTTCTTACACAACATTTCTGTGCGTACGCACCGTTTATACATGAGGCCCCAGGTGATTAGAAAAAATCATTGTCAAAAACAGGAAAGGGCCTGAAGCCAAAAAAGGTCACAAAATATATTAGAGATGAATAAGCTAAGCAAATGACTTGAATAAATAAATACACTGGAAGAATTGCACAATAATCCAGAATCTTGATCAATATGAGTAGAATATTCAAATACCTTAAATAATGGTAATTTTATGTGTTGGAACTTCAGTAACAACAATATGGTCAAAGCCATTCAAAAATGAAAAAAATGATTTTTAAAACAGCAATTTTAAAACAATGATGTCACATCCAGTAAATTACAATAAAAATATTATAAATATAAACTAAGTACAAGAATTAATTATGCATAGTAAAAAAAATCCCTACATTGTGACATTAATTAATATTTCTTTATTCGTAAAATTTCTTGTAGTCTACACATAATCCAATTTAAAAACAATAATTCAATAGAAACCTCAATAAACCATTATATTTATTGATTGAAAGCCACTTGATAGAAAGTGACCTTCTTGCAACACATTGCAGCATAGAGAGTCCTTGAATGCATCAGCTTTAAAATCAAGGCCATGGCAACCACAGACAAAAAACATATTTTATTTTTGATAATGCACAAGAGTTTACAGAAGTTACAAAGTAGATAATGGCCACTAAAATTATTTATCATCTGATCTCATCTTTCCTTTTGCTTTTCCTGGTGAGGGCCACAGTGACAGCAGGCCGAATGGGTCAGCCCAGGCTTACCTGTCCATAGTTACAAATTCTAGCTCTTCCTGGGGAATTCTCAGATGTTCCCAAGGCACCAGAGAGATATAATCCCTCCAGCATGTCCTGGGTCTGCTGCAGGGTCTCCACCTAGTGAGACATGCCTGGAGCAGCCCAGATAGGGGATGGGCTACTTGGTAAGGCATTCTTACAGCATGCCCAAAACACCTCAGGGGAACAGTGGCTCTACTTTGAAGCTCTCCCAAATCGCTGTACTCCCTATAATGGAGTGTTAGCCTTTCCACCTTGCGAAGACATCTCAGTTTGCACTTCCAATCTTAATCGTTCATTCATTACCTAAAGCTCAGGATATTGATGAGGACAGGGATGTTGATTGATTGGTAAACCAAGAGCTTTGTCTTTAGGTTCACCTCCTGCTTCACCACCACGGACTGGTACAGTGCACCCATAACAGAGGCTGCCATTTCAATCTGTCGATCTCATGTTTCCTTTTTCCATCACTTGTGAACAAGATCCCAAGATGCTTGAACTCCACCACTAAAAGCAGTTGTTCCCTCTTCACCTGGAGAGAGTAATCCTGTCTTTTCTACGAAAGAACCATGAATGCAGACTTGGAGGTGCTGATCCTCATCCTAGCTGCTTTATACATGCCAGTGAAACACTCAGCTGCATGCTTACAGTTACTTTCAGATAAGACAAACAACGTTATCTGCATAATGCAATGATGCTGCCACTAAGACTCCCTAACTGGACACCCTCATATCTACAGTAGTGCCTTGATATCATGTCAGTGAAAACTACAATTAGGAGTGGTGGCAAGACCCACAGTGATCAAATCCAATTTAACACCAAATATTTGTACATAACTGCGTATGAGCAGATCTGCTACCCCATATTCCGGAAGCATCTCCCACAGCACATACCAAGGGACACGGTCATACGTTTTTTCCAAATTAAAATGATTTATTTATCTTAAGCAGTCTTTACCACTGTGGTGGAGTGGATAGTGCTGCGGCTTTATGATCCAGTGTTCTGGGTTCAAATCTCATGCGTGATTATTGTATGTGTGGAATTTGTATAATGTTCCTGTGTCTGCATGGTCTTTCATAAAATATCCCAGACATGTGGGAATTAGTGATGCTGATTGAGTGGAGCCTGTGATGAACTCCTGATCTGGCCACAGTTGACTCTTTCTCTGAATCCACTGCTGTCAGGGTCATAATCTTCTTATTTGAATTTTCATGTCATCTCTATGAAGGATTTTGCATCTGCCATATGGTCTTTAGTGTTGTACATATTTATTGATACTATTTTGATGACATTGCAGTTGCATTTTGTGTGTTGAGAATAGGGTGATCCATTTTGACAGTTTAAAACATTTTCTGTGCCTTGCATTTTTTTTTTGTTTACAATATTTTTTTTATTTTTAAAGTTTTACTTTGGACTATGAGTCTGAAAGTTAAAAAGTTTTTTATTTTTAATTGAAATTTTTGGTGTGTTACATCACCATTTTGAAAGTCATTATGTGCAGATAATGGTTGCTATGGGATCCTGCCTGGTTGCTAGGGTCCACCTTGCAATAAATTACAATGCAGCATTAAAAGCTTCTTACCTCCTACAGATTCGTTCAGTAAGCAGGTGCTTTTAGAAAGTCTTCCTTTTGGTATTCTGGTGTCGACTGTTGCTCGTTTGTTTTTAATTGGTCCTGGTCTTAGCCATTTGACTCTGGTTGAATTGCAGAATTTTGGTGAATGATTCCTTACAGATTTTTTTTTCTGGACAACATTTGCAGTTATGAAAAATAGATTGTAGTGCTTAGAAAAGTTTACTTTTGGTTTATGATTTTATTTATGATTTAATCTTTCTTATTTCTGAAAGAGACACCCATTTCCTGGTTAACTGTTTCTAACTTAAGAGCAGTGCTAGTAGTCAAACCAGGGTGGTCAGTTTGGGAAAAGAAAAGGTAATGAGCATCTAAGCTTCTGATCTTTCATAGCACCTTGCATTTTTCTGGCTGGCATAACACTGTGTGTTTTGTTTATCTTGCAGACACATCATTTTATGCATCCCCAGACATAACCGTGGCTAAATGGTTGTTAATAGCAACACCCTTTACTAGTCACGAGATCATCAATGATGTGGCAACTACTGTTTTAGATGCTGGTGCACCTCTCACAGTGTCCAAAGTTTAAATTGTCTTTGTCAATTACAAATATAAACTTTGAGCAAAGTTAGGTAAAAGATTTTCAATCAATGTCAGGACTCTCTTGACTATGGTTTTTGCTTTGGTTCAGATAGTGGGTGATTTTCTTGGACTTTTCAATAGTTAAACCTCAGCCTATTTAAGAACTCCTCTCTAAGTCTTCCCCTCAAAACTACTCAATTTCATGATACATCCTGCAGAAATCACCTTATAGCTTGCCACTCCCCTTTAAGATCATACATTACAGTCAGGATAGTCTCTGGTCCCCAAAGTTTACCAGGCTCAAGCTGAGAGTGCTTTAAAAGGATGGGCAGGGTGAGTGAATGCCTCACAGGGTTTCTTGTGCAGACACATAGATGTCAGCACACATATAAAGGGGTCAAAGGTTAAAGATAAGAAGGTAAAATGCCTGCAGGTCAAAGACTTCCTGTGAGTTAACACAACTGCCTCCTTGACAAATGGAAATAGACCAGGAGCTATGCGCTCTGAAATATACAGAACTGAATCGCCAGTATGAATGTGTCTTGAACACTTTAGGATTCCTGATTTAACTTCATTAAATCACCAGTAAACGACTAAAATCATTGTCTTTGAGACCTGTATTCAACTCTGCTGTAAACAGGACATGTATTTTATGCTTTATTTTTAAAGTGTTGAAGGAGGGGAAATCTAATTACTGTTTAGAAGGATTGCAGACAGCATTACAACCACCTACTTAATATTGTCTGACTTCCCTCATGCCACCAAAACAGCTTTAACCTATTGAGGTATGGACTCCACAAGACTTCTGAAGGTGTCCTGTTGTATCTGGCAGCAGATCCCCTAAGTCTTGTAAGTTGCAAGGTGGGACCTACATGAACTGACATCAAGCATGAAGACAAGTCTTTATGAATGCTGATCTGCTCTTCTTTCCACAGAATGTGAAGCAGAAATTTGTTAGGACAAAAATCAAGTCCCTTTTTTGTATGGAAACACCAACTTAACCCATTGTCTGTTTCAAAGTGACACACTGACAGATCTTGTTCTGTCAAACATAACCCCATACAAAGGCCCCAAACTATTTCATATAACACCTTCCACTTAAAATAAACCCATCCATCCATGTTCTAACCCACTTTATAGTTAGTGCTGCAGGGAGCTGCTGCCTATCATGGAAATAATGGGTGCTACAGAGGAACCAGCCCTGGACAAGGTGTTATTCTGTCACAGGACACACGTGTATCAGACAAGGCTAAAGCTTACAATTATCCAAACCTGTTTGTTTTTCTGATCCTACACATACACAGGGAGAATAGGGAAACTCCAAGAAGACGGTGCCTGGATCAGCATTCAAACCCAGAACTTTGAAGCTGTGAGGGAGCAGTGCCAACTAATACACTACCATGCCTTTCAGAACTTTAAATCTTATCTCAAATATTTTGAAAACATTTTGTAACTAATAATGGGCAAGTTTGTCACAGATGCTGGATTTAGATCTGGGGAATTTGGAGGCCAAGTCAACAAAATTTTTTTGTCATGTTCCTAAAACCATTCCTGAAAAATGTTTGCAGTGTGGCAGGATACATTATCCAGCTGAAAGAGGCCACTTGCCATAAATGGGTGTATGTGGTCTGCAACAATCTTTGGGTAGATGGTATGTGTCATAGTTACATCCACATGAACAGGCAGAACACTGCCGAGAGCATTACACTGATGGACTAAAAGCCAGAAGTCTACATGACCATCATCATCAAGTCCTTCCGTGAGAACCCTAAATACAAAGGGGACTGTTTAATTTAAGTGAGATAGAATGCCCAGAGGGGACTGGGCGGTCTCATGGTCTGGAATCCCTGCAGATTTTATTTTTTTCTCCAGCTGTCTGTTTGTTTTTTCTGTCCTCCCTGGCCATCGGATCTTACTCTTATTCTATGTTAAATAATATAGACTTATTTTATTTTCTTACTGAGTCTTTTATTTTTCTATTCTTCATTATGTAAAGCACTTTGAGCTACATTTTTTGTATGAAAATGTGCTATATAAATAAATGTTGTTGTTGTTGTTGTTGTCAGCTTGCCCTCTTCCCATTGTGCATCCTGCTGCAGTTTCTTTCCCTGGCAAATGAAGCACACAGACCTCGCCTCCAGATAATCTAAAACAAAAATGTCATTCATCAGACCTGACACCTAATACTATTGCTTCATGTTGTCCAGTTCCAATGCTCATGCATTCATTGTAGGTGCTTTCACCGGTGGATAGGGGTCAACATGGGAACTCTAACCAGTCTCTGGCTACATATCCACATATGCAGAAATCTATGATGCACCGTGTGTTCTGGCAAGTCTCTCTCAAGGCTAGCATTCGATTTTTCAGCAATTTGTTCTGCAGTAGCTCTACTCTGGGAGTAGATGAGAAGGACTATCTTTTGCTCCCCATACACATCAATAAGTCTTGGGTGCCCATTACCCTGTCACTGGTTCACCTGTTTGTCCTTCCTTAAATTACTTTTGGCAGATAATAACCACTGCATACTGAAAACACACTGCAAGACATGACCCATCACAATTTGGCCCTTGTCAGATTTGCTAAGATCCTTACGCTTCTCCATTTTTCCATCCTCCAACACATCACCTTCAAGAAATGACTGTTCACTTGCTGCCTAATAATAATAATACATTTTATTTATATAGTGCCTTTTATATCTCATCGCTTGACATATGATGATAACGAGACAACCAATTTTATTTACTTACCTCTCTGTGGTTTTAATGTTGTGGCCGATCAGGGTATATGTGAAAACGTATTGTAGAACAAAAAGACTAAAATAGATAGATAGATAGATAGATAGATAGATAGATAGATAGATAGATAGATAGATAGATAGATAGATAGATAGATAGACAGATAGATAGATAGATAGATAGATAGATAGATAGATAGATAGATAGATAGATAGATAGATAGATACTTTATTAATCCCAAGGGGAAATTCACATAATCCAGCAGCAGTATACTGATACAAAAAACAGTATTAAAGAGTAATAAAAATGCATTTAAAAGCAGACAATAACTTTGAGTAATGTTAGCATTTACTCCCCCGGGTGGAATTGAAGAGTTGCATAGTGTGAGGGAGGAACGATCTCCTCAGTCTGTCAGTGGAGCAGGACAGTGACAAAAGTCTGTCACTGAAGCTACTCCTCTGTCTGGAGATGACACTGTTAAGTGGATGCAGTGGATTCTTCATGATTTACAGGAGTTTGCTTAGTGCCCGTCACTCTGCTACAGATTTTAAACTGTCAAGCTTTATTCCTACAATAGAACCTGCCTTCTTAACAAGTTTGTCCAGGCGTGAGGCATCCTTCATCTTTATGCTGCCTCCCCAGCACACCACCGCGTAGAAAAGGGCACACTCGCCACAACCGTCTGGTAGAACATCTGCAGCATCTTATTGCAGATGTTGAAGGACGCCAACCTTCTAAGAAAGTATAGTCGGCTCTGACCATTCTTACACAGAGCATCAGTACTGGCAGTCCAGTCCAGTTTGTCATCCAGCTACACTCCCAGGTATTTATAGGTCTGCAAGTATACAAAGCACCTAATAGTGAGCACCAGAACAATCACTATGAAAAGTTTTCTTCTCTAATTTTTCCACACTTTGTTATGAAGGGCATAAACATGAAGCACTGATACTTTTATGAAACAAACTCTGGACAGGATACCACAAACCCACATTCCATGGATAGAGTTGAAACACCTCTATGATGTGGGCAAACATTGGAGTACACAAAGAAAAAATAAACAAGTACTGAGAGAATGTACAAAAAACAAGCTGGGAGTGCCCATGGAAATAAGGCCCAGGATTCAGGAGCTGTGAGGTAGCAGCTCTTACCATTGCACAATCTTGCTGACCCATGGAAAGAAATAAAATTTATATAGAGTGTGGGCAATGACATTTGAAGTGACACAGTGGCTCATTTTTCTGTTCATCCATTTAGCTACTAGGTCACCATGCTGGCTAAAACAAATATATATTTCTGCTGGAAATCCAGCCATGTAACAGTAAGCTGCATTGTGAGTAAATAACTGAGGTGCAACAGTATAAACTTTTCAAAGTTTCACAGTTTATGTTTTCTCTTGTTCAGAAAGCTAATCATTTGCCTTTCTTTCTTGTTGTAAGAGTATTTAGTGTATTCTGCATAGTTGTCTCTTTCATGAAGGTCTTGACATGACTGGCCATCTTGTAGCTTAGTTGCTTTATTTCTGATTGTTAATTGTTCTTTCAGATATATGCCACATGTTTATATGTGATATATGGTTGAATAGCTTTTATATTCATTGCTATTTGTATTGTCATTGTCCTGTTTAGTAATGTGTGTTCCCTTTGTTGTCCTACCATGGTGCCATGTTGTTACTGCATCCTTCTGCAATGGTGAAAGAGCAAAAAACACTCTCTGTATTGACAGGGAATTGAATTCAATTGAATTAAATGCTAAAGGCTGCTTTCTTGGGCAAGCTTTTTCAAAACCCATACATGAAAGTGTTTTAGGAGGTCCTCTTTGTTGGTAACTTTTGACACACTATCAGAAGTAAGCTTTAAATTTTTAATTTGCAACTGACAAGTCCTGCAGTGATGTCCTCATCTAAAGGCTGGACCTACTGTACACTGCACATTTCATTTGGACTGTTTATCTCTTGAACTTTATAGCAACAGACAAGAAGAACTGAAAAATAATAATATTCCCCATCAATATAATAATATTTCAATAATTCACATACTGCTCCACACTTAAGTAGCTTCCACTAGGTTCATGGGTCATGAAATGAGGTCAGCAACTCTGCGCAGAAAGCAGAAACTCCTCACTTGTCTTGTCTAAGGTGCACTTCTTATACTGAAGTGTCTAACTGAGCTACTCTCAGGGGATCTCTTCTTTGCAGTGGGCTTCAGCCATTTGAAACCCACTACATGTAGCACCTTCAAGACACTGAGGAGAGAAATGGGGGTCCACCTTCCATGTAAGTGTAACACATGTCTGCAGCAGCTCCAGCAAATTTTACCTACTTGGAGTGCCACATTTATGAGATTTAATTTTTTTTAGCTATTTTCTGGTTGTTTTTAGGCTACTTTTTAACTCGGTATCATCATTTGCATATCACTCGTCCTGTTATATATTCCACCTTTATTATTCAAGGGCAAGGTCACTGTCATTCATGCTACAACCTTGTAATTATGACTGCACAGATGTAGATTTTTCCATTTTTTATTCCTTCTCACAAATCTATTTCTAAATCATCAAATAAATGTGTGTTTTTAATTCTTATTCACTAATCACTGTGGGCTGATCAGATTTTGTGATGTGGGATTGAAAGGGAAAAGAACTTGTCACAGGAAAGAGAACATTTCAACTTGAATCTATCATCCCTAATGTTCAATGTGTCATTTCTTTATGTTAAATTATAGTCGTGGGTTTGAGTTTGTCAGTTTTTTTTGTGCGTGTGTAGATAAGGCTTGTCAAAGTTTCTTTTCCTATCAAGCATCTGTTAAGTGTCTTAAATAGTGCCACCCGCTTACTGAACAAGTGGCCCTTAAGTTGGGCAGATAGTGGCAATGCAGTGGAGCCAAATGGTTCAAATGTTGAGCTGTAAAGCAAAAGGTTGGCAGTTCTGTCTCTACAACTGACTCACTCGGTGATCTGCGTGAATCACTTTACTTGGCAGCTCTCCAGATATACAGAAATATGTCATGCAAAGTCTAGGAGGGTCCATGGAATGGAGCTTCTGAGATTAAGATTTGATGACTCTTAGAAGAGTTCACAAAAATCAAGAAGTGAACTGTGATGTACATTGGTCAATGGTTCAATCTGCACCTCTGACTAACTGTTTAGCCTTCGGAAAGTTACTTCACATTTCAGGAATCTAGTTAGAGAAGAAGGAAAAGCACACTATATCTCTGAAGCACCTTGGGATAGAGTTAAGAAGGAATTGGGTTTAAGTAACATGTTATTCAGCAATTACAAATAGTAGGTAGAATGCCCACTAGTGACTAAAACACTGGAATCTAAATCACAGTTTTCAATAGCTTATGTCCCTTCCACTATCTACTTGTATAATTATGGTTCAAATTGCACAGGTAAATACCTTTGCCATGTTTCAGCCAGAAATCCTTCCCTGGTTGGGTTTTAAAGTCTTGTTTTGTGTCTGTTTTGTTAATTTTTGTGCAATTTATTTATTTTAATGTTGTTTTTGTTGATTATGTGCATTGATCTTTGTCTTTGGTCTTGTCTTTAAGCTGTGTGTGTTATGTCCCATGTAGTGGTAGAGTAGCTGCTAGCATATAAGAGATTTTGTATGCCTTTATTTATAAATTATTTGTAAAGCAAATGTAATATCAGATAGCATTTCAAGGGCATTTTTTACTTCATTGATCAGAACAATTTTGCTTTGATGTTTACTTAAGTAACCACCCCCCCAATCTTTATGGCTGACTCAGGATGTGAAATGTATAGCGAGGGGAATGGAGCAACTTGGCAAGGGTAACTGTGTTTGAACTTAGAGCTTATAAGCCATCCACCGCAAGAAGGCCATGAACTGACTAAACAAAGCAACTGGGAAATGAGTTGTACCTGAGCACTCTCATTGGTAAGTGGCACAGACAAGGACAGATAAACTGATTCTGTTGGTCTAAAGTATGACTGTTTATGATTGGTTTTAAATTGGAGGCCATTCTGTACTACAATGCCCCATTACTTTAAGAATGGTATAAAGTTGGTCACCTTGCCTTTACCTCTCTCTCTCTCACCATCTGGCCTTGAAGAGAAGACCATGATGAAGAGAAATCTGTCTCGGCAGCCATTCTGAAACAGGCATGTGGCCTGTTTCAGTACTCAATTCAAAGGCCATGTGCAAGCAAAGCAAGCTAGACTGAAAATAAGCCAAGAACTACCTATGGAATCATGACTTAGGCTATTAGAGTATGGTTTGCCGATATTCACATAGTATTCTGCTTCCTTAATATTTTTGGGCATTTTTATTAATAATACATAATTAAATGTGCAACTTAACTCCTGCCTGTTCCTTTACTCTCTCTAATCGCCTGTGGTTAAAGATGTAGAACTGAAGGAGGAGGAAATGCTAAAGTACCTGATCACAGAGTGGTAAGTGTATGGGATTTTAAACATTTTATTAAGGACTACACAATACAGATATAAAAGAGAAAAATAGGGTTACATTAGGACTTTACATGATAAAACACATATGTTGTATTGGTAGGCCGCCCCTAGATGCGGAGCAACCTGCCAGTCACTGCCAGGAACAGCTCTCCACCTTATGAAACTGGAGGGTCTTCCATAGTTCCTAGTGGTTCATTTTAAACCAGGGAGTTGCTGAGTGTACTTATGCTTATTGCAGTTTTTTTAGATCTCTGATTTTTTGACTTGTTGCTCAGTTTTTTTTCCTTGATTTTGGAATTTGTATTGGGACCTAATTTGCTTGGGATTACCCTGTTGTTTAGACAAAGCCTTTATGGCTTTTTAGTTTTCGATTTCGCGTTTAGATTCACTGTGTGAGAGAGCATTTTTGTGTAAATTAAATTTGTTATTTTTATAAAGTTGTTTATCCTTGTTTACCCCTTGTTAATAGCTGTGCGATGATAATTGTCCCCTCTAGTGGCCATTTTTGGAAGTGTTTGGGACTACGCGCTATAGACTTCATTGGGATTTATGTACTTTGGGACTCCTAGTTTACGACAACCTTAGGTTACAGCTCAGTATGAATGGAGATATTTAAAGTAATATTCAGTTGCTTTAAGTACAGTGTACAAACAACAAGCAGTGTGACCACACAGTGGCTAAAATAATGAACTTTGATCAAGGATTCAGTTCCCACACCTAATATAAGGGATTACCTGTAGAATGTAATTTTATTTTCCAGAGCTGTAAATTGTAGGATGGTTTTTCATCTATAAAATGCATTAATATGGTGTTTACTGTGGGAAAGTGGAATTATGTAACACATAACTGTGTCTTCATCTTGAATTTAAGGAGTCAAATTATATTTTGTGAGATAGATACAGTATATTAATACAGGGTGGTCCAGATCTAATTATGCAGATCCAGATTGTCTGGATGACTTTAATTTATGTGGGGGCGATTCCAGTTCAGCGCAAAGACGATTCTTCATGTCATCCTTTCGCACACTTCTCGATGGTCCAAGATTTTTCGGGTGATTTTCTATGTAATAAACTTAATAAGTTATAGCGTAATGAAAATTGTATAATTAGATCTGGACCACCCTATACTATGCATTCTTGATATAGTGTAAAAATATTCGTTTTTAAGTGATTAATGACTGAATATGTCTATTATTCCCCTTGAACAGCAATTTTCTTCTCAAATCTTTAACAATATATATTTGTCCACCTTAGCTTATGAATTGTGTAACTGATATCACAGTGTATGAACAAAGAACATAACTGAATAAATGAATCATAATGGTGGTAAGGAGTGACCTGTTTCCATGAACAATTTTTATTTCATATCTACTGTAAGTATGAATAAATAAAATGTTCAGTGGCCCACTCAAATAATTGCAATCACTCTAGAAATGAGATACTGCATGTCTAATAATTTGGTGTCAGGCCTGCACATCTGCTTGCCTTGGTGCCTGTTCTAATTTTGGGCTTACAGTAATCATCCTGACTCTTCTACGATAGCCTGAGGGGACTCACCAGGGAGGTCTTCCCTTGATGGCACCGAGCACCAGCAGATATACCTGCCTGTTTTGTGCAGGACTACCCAGTGACAGCTATGAAAGTCACCTGCTGAACCCCACTGCTATGCTCATTGAATTATTCATTTGTCTGAGCCTCAGTACACATCAGTCAATCTAACTTTTATAGACAGCCTTTCATTAATAGGACCTAGAATTAAAAAAATGCAAGTGGTAATATGAAACTGGGCAAAAAGAAAGACCTGTGAAAATAGCAATTTCTTAGGTTGTTGAGCAAAAGGACCAGAGACACTTGCTGCAAACTCCAGATCTCTGGAACATTTTGTAAAGTTCAATTCATGGTGAAAACTGAAAAAAGCTACAATAAAAGAGAATATTCATGTCCTATGTTGTCTGTCAGCTGACATAAACTAAAGAAATTGAAGAAGGCTGTGCACACGGGCATCTTGCCCTGGGTCCTAACACTGGCATGGCACTGCAAATGAGGTCAATGTGAAATATTTAATGACATGAAGACCACAGTAGAGCTTTATCATATCTTTTAGATGGCATGGTTTCAGTGTTTTGGGTAAAACCAGTCAATTGATCTTTCTTGATACCTTTTCATTTGTACTCACTAGGGCAACATACACACTACATTTTTAAAAGAAAATTATATTCTTCCACACTAGCATTTTCAGTTAATTTACCATAGTATCTCTGTCCACACTAAAGTGTCCAAAAACATATTTGACAGCAACAACAACAGCAACATTTATTTATATAGCATATTTTTATACAAATAATGCAGCTCAAAGTGCTTTACATGATGAAGAAAGAGAAAAGAAGACAAAGTAAGAATTAAAATAAGGGAACACTAATTAACATAGGATAAAAGTAAGGTCCGATGACCAGGGAGGACAGAAAAAAAAAACTCCTGACGACTGGAGAAAAAAATGAAATCTGCAGGGTTTCCAGACCACGAGACTGCCCAGCCCACTCTAGGCATTCTACCTAACAGAAATGACCTCAATCAGTCCTCATGATATTCAGGGTTCTCTTGGAAGAACTTGATGATGACGGTCATGTGGACTTCTGGCCTTTAATCCATCAATATAGGGACATCACAGTGGTGGTGGCGCAGGTTGCCACCCCAGAAAACCAGAAAAAGAACAGAAGAGAAAGTAGGGGTTAGTACAGATTTTGAATATGAATACCATGAATAATAATGATAATTAATTGAACATGCAGAGCATCAGGATTAAACTAAGATGAAGCTATGAGAAAGCCATGTTAAAGTAATGTGTTTTCAGCAGTTTTTTAAAACTCTCCACTGTTTTAGCCCGGTGAATTCCTATAGGTAAGTTATTCTAGATTTTAGGTGCAAAACAGCGGAAGGCCGCCTCACCACTTCTTTTAAGTTTAGCTCTTAGAATTCTAAGCAGACACTCACTTGAAGATCTAAGGTTACAATTTGGAGTGTAAGGTGTAAGACATTCCGAAATATAAGGTGGAGCAAGATTATTTAAAGCTTTGTAAACTATAAGCAGGATTTTAAAGTCAATTCAAATTGATACAGGTAACCCAGTGTTTCTCAAATAGTGTTTGACCTCGGGAACATGCTTTTTATTTTTCTTTTAAATTTTTTTTGAATTTAGAATGCACTTTATATCTTTTCTGTTACATTTAATAAAGCTATTCTTTGTTGTAAATTGGTCCATATTTCTTTCTTTTTTTATTCTCTTATACGTTAATAAGGATACAGTGTTATGCAGAGGTGTACTTATAACAATTTTATAGACAAATGATACTATTTATAGTCACGCAGGGGGCGCGAGATGTTTTCTTCTTCCTAGGGGGGGCATGACAGAAAATAATTGAGAAGCACTGAGATAACCAATGTGGTGAGATCAAAACTGGAAAGATGTGCTCGGATTTTCTTTTCCTAGTTAAGATTCTAGCAGCTACATTCTGCACTAGTTGCAATCGATTGATGTCTTTTTTGGGTAGTCCTGAGAGGAGAGCATTACAGTAATCTAGTTGACTGAAAACAAAAGTGTGGATTAATTTCTCAGCATCTTGCAATGTTATGAGGGGTCTAACTTTTGCTATATTTCAAATGCTGTCCTAGAAATCTAATTAATATGTGATTTAAAATTTCAGGTCAGAGTCAATAATTACCCCTAAATGCGGCACTCAGATCTAAGAGGATGAGAACAGATAAACGTCCTCTGTCTGCATTCACCCTTAAGTCATTTACTACTTTAACAAGTGCAGTTTCTGTACTGTGATTTGTTCTGAAACCCGACTGAAACTTATCAAGAATAGCATGTTTATTGAGGTGGTCATTTAGCTGCATAATGACTGTCTTCTCTAGAATTTTACTTAAGAAAGGCAGGTTAGAAATAGGTCTAAAATTTTTAAAAGCAGATGAGTCAAGATTATTTTTCTTTAGCAGGGGTTTAACTACAGCATTCTTAAGACGGTCTGGGAAGACCCCCTTATCTAATCACGAGTTTACTATGTCAAGAATACTATCGATTAGCACTCCCGATACTTCTTTGAAAAAACTTTTTGGTATTGGGTCGAGGACGCAGGTGGAGGGTCTCAGTTGAGAAATCATTTTATATAAATCAGCTAATTCTATCCTGGTGAAAGAATTGAATTTGTTTAAAATGGAGTCCTGGGGTTTAAGTGGTTCAGTATTGGGGAGATGTACTATATTATTTCTAATATTATACATTTTTTGATTAAGAAATACAGCAAAAGCCTCATAAGTTTCACTTGAAGTTTTTTGGAGGCATTCCATTGAGTGACCTGGATTTAGAAGACGATCAATCATATGCTTCAATATGCTTCTCGTGAATATTTTCTATTATTATTTCTATATAAAATAGTAACAGAAAATGGTCTGATAGACCAATATCAATGATCTGCTTCACATCAACTTTTAGTCCTTTAGTAATTACTAAGTCTAACGTATGACCTGCTTTATGTGTAGTCTGACTAATGTGCTGACTCAAATCAAAAGAGTCCAGGAGGTTCATGAATTCTTTTACTTTCGGGTCACACTGATTATTGATATGAAAGTTAAAATCACCGACTATTAGGAGTGCGTCATAGTTCATAATTACAATTGACACCAAGTCTGAGAATTCCTCAAAGAAAGACGCATTGTATTTAGGAGGTCTATACACGGATAATGCTAGAAACTGAGAAACTCCATGAATAACAACAGCAAGATACTCAAAAGGACTTGAATTTGCCAAAGCCGACATCTTTACACTTTAACCAGCTCAAGTAAATGTTTGCTAAACCGCCGTCTTTCTTACCTTGGCGATTCACATGAGCAAAGCTGTAATTTGGAGGCACAGATTTGAGTAAAGCAGCCGCACCATCTGAGGTAAGCAACGTTTCATTTAGTGCAATAAAATCAATTTTCCTATCACTAATAAGATCGTTGATGGAAAACGTCTTGTTGGTTAATGCTCTAACATTTAATAAAGCCATATTTAATGTTTCGGAAGAGCAGAACTAAATTGTATGTGCGTTATGGGTATTTGAGATAGAAATTAAGTTATTTTTATTAGTACCGCTCTGTGCATAATTTTCATTTAATCTATAATCAGTTTTTATAGTTTTAATGCATTGTTCATCTAGAGGTGTAATTGTAATTAAATTATTCGTATTTATGCCACAATGCTTAGATTTTTTACATGCACTGAGGTTAGTTATTAGAGTGTTAATGTAATGCACTTTTGAGGAAGATTTTCTTACCGAATTATCACAAGCATTACAGAAGGGGTTAGAAGTAAAAATAGAGAGTCAAGAGAGACGAAGTACCTTAGCGATGTTTTTGGAGAGGACCAGGGCGCCAAATTTATTTGGACGCAGTTCATCCCGCAGGAAGAAACGCGGCCTCTCCCAGAAGAGGTCCCAGTTGTCTATGAACCCGATGTTTTGACTTTCAGCCAGATGTTTAACGCCAGCAGATGACTGTAATACTCGTTCAATCAGATAACGAGAGGTAAGAGACCCAAGATGAAAATTCTTGCAGCCGGGGTCCTCTCCTTCGTGGCTTTAATTAGTGCTGCAAAGTCCACCTTGAGAATCTTCGAATGTCAGTGTCTCACGTCGTTAACCCCGGCGTGTATCACAATAGATCCCACTGCCCCTTTCTTGTGCCTCTCGAAGACTGTCGGCGCACGTCTCATAACATCTCGGACACGAGCACCAGGAAAACAAGAGACAAAAGATTTCTGATTAGGGCATGCGATGATTAGGTTTTGTACGATTGAATCACCAATCACAAATACATCACCCTGGATTGAAGGCAAACTGGGGGCGCGGAGTGTGTCAAACCGTTCTGGGTGGAGATGCTTGCATGTACCGATGGAAGTATTCTAACCTTAAATCCCCACCTGCATAGGTGAAACAGGCTGAATTCTTCATTGTTGGCATCGTCGCTCCGATGACAAGGCACAGGGGAAAGCTAACTTGGCCTTGAAAGTGAGCGGCACAGCATGGAGTCGAGGTTACCGAACCGCGATTTGCTCTGATGATTTCTGATGTCGTGGAGGATTCTTTTTAGCAGACAAGCCTTCAAATCCCTCAGGTCCCTCCATCTGGAAAGGAGTTTCTAGATCTGGATGTCGAGAGCCTGGAGTTTTTCGATGACGTGGTTCATCTCCCCGTTGGTCATTGCTTGCTTCCACTTCCTCTTCGTGCCCTAGGAAAGAATGAAAGAGAGAGTGTTAGAGACTTAAAAAGTGTAGGAAACAGGGAAATAAAGGTTTTAGTGCAACACCAGCTAAAAAGTCTTGGGCATGTATGCATCACTGGAAAAATCCTTAAAAGGGATGGATAGGATTAATTTCAAAACTGAAGTGACTGGTAAATTATTTGCCTTTAGTGTATGTACGAGTATGCAACAACAACAATGTATTTCTTGTTAGCCCAAAATCACACAAGGAATCTCAATGGGCTTTAACATGCAGTGTTTTTTGACAGTCTCCCAGCCTTGACTCTTTAAGAAGACAAAAAAAACTCCCAAAAATACCTTCATAGGGAATATAAAATGAAAGAAATCTTGAAAAAGGCAATTCAGAGAGAAACCCCCTTACAGGTTTGGCATGCAATGGGTATCAAAAATGGGGATAATACAATACACAGCACAGCACACAAGTAATTATCCTCACAGAGCTAGATGGCCACATCAGAGATACAATACATCCATCCATCTATTATCCAACCCATTATATAATAACTACAGGGTCACGTGGGTCTGCTGGAGCCAATCCCAGCCAACACAGGGCGCAAGGCAGGAACAAATCCCGGAAAGGGCATCAGCCCACTGCAGGATACAATACAATAGCACAAAATATTTTGTTTTTGCACAGTGCTCCTCACCAAGTGCAGGTGCAAAGTGACACGACAACTCTCAAAGCAAAATTCAAGAAGAGATTATACCACCCACTAAATACAGAATTATCATATATGAGGATACAGATTTGTTAAAATGCATAAAAGGTATAACCTAATTTAAATAAAAAACAAGAAAATATGTCCATCAGTGCATTGTAGAACCATGGCCAGACTGTAGAACAGGAGTCAGAAACAAGGCAGACACAGTCAGAGTCCTGGAGAACTTGGTCAACACGCAGCCTCCCCCCACTGGCCATTCCACAATTGAGTCAGTACTAGGCCAGCCAATCTGATTTAAGAACCCTTTTACCTGATGATCCCAGTGCTCCTTTATCAGAGAAGACTTTTCTATAGGCAGGCATACAACTTGGCAGTAGAGCAGTGGCACCAAGTGCCACATGAGGATATTGAGAAGAGGAGCAGAACAGGCAGAGGGTTAGTAACAGTCTATAAATATATTATTTATATTTTAGTACTAATGACTATCAACAGATATACAATATGCACAGCTAATCAGCAGCTCTACTCAGAGTTTGCTAAACTGAAATTGTGAGTCTTTAGCCTGGATTTAAAAGCTGAGACTGAAAGATCACAGCTTCGGGGCCCTGTAACTAAAGGTGTACTCAGACAAGGTATACAGAGCCCAAGCACGATTGTCTTATCTCCCTACTCCCCCAAAGGCCTGCACTGTAGACCTGGGCCGGGGCACACTTTCATCATCACCATGCGACTTTATGTAAAGCCAAAACAAGATCTGAACACACAGTGACAGCATGCATGTTAAAATGATTTTCCTTATATAGTGTTTTTTTTGAGTCACGTAGGGTAGGATAACACTTTACCCTCTTGCAGCAGTTTTCTGTTAATCGTGTGGCACATACGAGAAGATCTTTACGGAGACAAATGATGTTAAGGCAGGAATTTTGAGCTTTCCTTGCCTACTACAATTCACGTTCATCTGTAAGGTGAGAATAAACACCTGTTTTTAACTCAAATGGTGTCAAATGAAATGATGTTGAATCACTGACGTTATGGCATGTGTAGCGGTCACACTGTTCCCGAATCCTACTGAATCAAAGTGCAATTACAGTAAGTAATTTCAAAAAATAATATTTTCACCCAGCCACACTGCAAAACGTTGCTATTGTTTTCAGACGTATATGGCTATAGAGACCATTTTCAAAATTTTTCAGTGGTTAAAAACACCAGGGTAGTGTGGGCGAAAAGAGACAAATCTCTACATTTTATAAATGAAAACACAGTAGAGTGGAAATTGCCAAATCCATTTATTTGTTTTCTAAACTTGTTTAATCAAATAAATGGTTACAGGGTAGCCACAGATTATTCTGGGTGTAACACAGAGAGCCAGCCCATCCATATAAGCAAACTGGGTGATTGCCTAGAGTGGCACTTGAGCCAAATATACCATTTTAAACTATTATGTAGCCTAAAGTACTAGGAACTTGATTAGAGAGCATATCATCCTACAAAGCTCTCTCTAATGATGTCAAATGGCCAATGAGTGTGTCAGTTCCAACTTGCCCCACCCAATGCCAATGGCAGCAGTTCTGATCAATGGGGTGAGAAATAGTTGATATAGGGCTGCATGTTAAAATGACCAAGACTGTCTGCCTGTAATTGCATAAACAACAGGCTCTCCATGAACACAAGGGCTCATTCTTAAAGTGCATTGTCTCAGACTTGATCCACCATCATCAAGTATCAAGTCACTAATTGCACTTGGAAGTATGTTTTGCTGCAAGCAACAATGTACATAGAGGGTTATCTTTTCATGGATAGCTGTACCAGTTGTGTCTCAGGAACTGGCCAGAAGTTAACATTACAAGGTAAGGATATTTGGAATGCCACAGCAGTACAATGACACAGGACCGGCTTAATTAGACTGACAAGATTTTAATTGAAACCAAACAGGACACGACTCATTTATCCAGCTAGCATCGTAGACTTAGATTAAATCAGTCAAAGGACAGCGGTGGGGTATGGTTAGTCCTCTGGAGAATTCCATGCATGTTGTAAAAATGTACATTAAATGGAAGAGTGCTTTTTTTTAAATATCATGTGGCAGAATCTATATAACAGGACAAAATCCTTAAAACTGCGAATATCCTAGGATGTCTGGTCAGCCTAGGCTTGATGGACTGGCTTCAATTTCCATAGAGCCTGAGTTTGCATGTATACTTCCGAAAAATAAGCTAAATTATGTAATAACTATTAATTAATACAGTAATTTTTTTTGAGTTGTTTAAGTGTGCTGTCAGTTTGGTTTGTGGAGATTTTTTCCTCAATAAACTTCCTCTTAGTCTGTTGATATTCTTGAGAGAGATGGACTCAAGCTGGCCACCATGTGTCTCTTATAGCTTACTTTCAAGTACTGAAAGTTGAAGTGTCATAGCGCTTCAATATGTACTGTGTATGTATGAGCAGATACTGGATTGCATGTGGCTTTTATGTGTTATTCTCTGTTTGTGGTGATGTTGCTAATTCAAAGGGGTGGCACAGTTTGTTTTTTGCCTAGAGCAACAGAATGTCTTGTGCTGCCCATGATAACACAGGAATCAACACTGAAGAGCCCATAACTGGCCATGCTCACACACACACACACACACACATATATTGATCCCCCAGGAGTTACTTTCAGTTACACGTTTCATTAACCTGTTCCAAGTATTAACAATTATTTTGTGCAGAAAGATGATCTGACAGTTTTACCCCAAAGGTAATGGAATCAATCCAGGAGCTCTTGTCTAGTCATTCGTTGGTGTTTTTATATTCTTCTTGTAATGTAAAAAATATTGTTTCAAGCAATATCCCAGAGATGGCCTCACAACTGTATTGTATAGTCCACTATATAACTATTATACTTGCTGAGCCCAGGAAACTCAAGAAAGGCTTCACCTTCAAAAATCAGATCTGTATTCCTAGAATGGCCTGAAACCAAGTAGGCCTAATAAGCTGAAAGTAAGCCTAGTCTCCCTAACTCAAGGAACTGGCCTGTGGCTTGCCACATCAAAAGGGGCAAAAGATTAAAAATTATAAAAGGAAGATTGTTTGTAGCTAAAAGAAATATATTTTGCTAAATATGTTGTATCAATTCAGAAGAGCAGCAGCCCCAGCTCTGACCTTGACACTAGTTGGACCCCCTATTTGACATGATTTCCATTCAAAGAAAGTACACAAATGTATTGTCTTATATAGTGGGATAATTCTATGATTTAAAAAGGTACTTATGTGTGATTTGCTGCCTGTACTTTATGAAAGATGGAAGAATTTACTTCACCTAGGCAGAGATGTAACTGCTGAAGCTCGTGTTTCACTATTCCTGTTATTTGTAATAACGTGTCCCGTGACCCTTTGTGAGATGAACAGCACTGGTGAAATGATAGAAAGTTTGTGCTGGGATGATGTACTGCATGAGAGACTGACTGTGGAATGAGTATGGGGGATGTGAGTACATGGCTGAGTGCATGTATGGAGTTTTATTAAAGTTGGCTTTTCAAAATAGAAGATAAATCAAATATAATAGAACAGTTTTATTTATGATTAGCCACTGAGACAGTACTGTGGCGTTTTTATTGATCATTAAGCTATAAATAGTTGGTTAAGTATATGGATGGTGACACTGTTGCCACAGTGAAGAATAATTCTTCTATACATTTCAGTTTAGAGATTGTTATAGTTCTGCGAGCATTTGAAATTTCCAGTAGTTTCTTTATGGTAATGGACATGATTGGATAAAGGAACACTTTACTAACTTTCATTTATTTTTAGTGACTACACAAAGAGTCATGCACAATGACGTCAACAGGCTTAAGAACATGATCAGTAAAATTCATTGGTCTGTTAAATAAAAATACACTTAATTGGTTTTCTTCTTTTTTTCTTTAACAATTTAGTATATTATTTGCTCCTCCCTGCATTTTTCCAATACTGTTTATACAGAGCACCTGCCTGAACGTAGTTGTAAGTTTACAGGTCAAAAAAAAAATGTTATCTTATAATGATGTTATGTTAAATTTAAAATACATTGCAGAGTTCACATTGATATAGTTAAACTTAAAAAAAAAAAAAATCATTCAGTGAATAAAAAAACAGTCTGAATCGTAGACAACTGTATTGTTTATATCAGTAAAAAGAGTGCAGTAAACAATTATAATTCTGTCATCATTATCATAAGATGAAACTATTTCAGTTGCATACTAGTATTTGACTAAGTTGCTTAAATAATCTTATTAGACATTAAATAGATATATATAGTGTAGCGTACGGCCGGAGCACTTTCCCGGCTGGGATGCCTCCACACTGGGAAGACCAAGGGGGCAAATGTGGCCAGAGTGTTAGCTCACCTGGGACGCTAGTTGGTAACACCCCCTAGGTTGCAGCGGTGCCTCGGACGCCCGCAGGGCTTCATGGGATTTGGAGTTTGGTGCAGCCCTGTTGGGATCCGCAGGCACCACCAGGGGTTCTGCAACAGGAGCTGATGAGCCCTTATGGGCAGTTCTTCCGCCACACCCGGGAGTGCTGCCGGAAATACATCATCAAGCACCTGGAGCACTTCTGGGTGCCTTATAAAAGGAGCCAGCAGCCACAACTTGGGGTGCCAGAGTCGGGAGCTTGCCGGAGAGGAGTGGAGGAGAAACGAAGCTAAAGTATTGTGATCGGGATAGTGCTTGTGCTTATTGGGTTTGTGTTGTGCCTGTGGGAATGGAGAAGGTGCTGCCCACAGTTGAAGGAAAGAAAAATAAAAACCATTTGTGTTTTTATAAGTGTGCCTCCTGGGTGTGTCTGTGTTGAGTTAAGTGCTGGCATAGCGTCAGTGTCAGTGTATATATATATAGTAAAGGGAAAAACTGGCTACAGAAATCTTTGGGGTACCAACCTGACCACAACTGTTTAATAATAAAAGAAAGTAAAGTTAAAACTAGACATTACTATTCATGACATGCCAAATCATATAAGCACCAAAGGCTGTGCTTCTGGCACCGTAAACACAATTATCAAGCTCTTGTTTTAGGTTTATAGAGGATCAACAAGACATCCTCCTAGGTTTGGCTCCTTATTTATTTTTCTCCGGTCCTGGAAGGGGCAGTGCTTGTGACACCTGCCATGGACGGGGCTAGGGGTTGTCCTGACCCTGTTTAAGAAAACGAGAGATATGGTTTGCAGCCGTGCCTTCACCTGTTCAATGGTGGTATTGTTCTGCTTACTTGAGCCCTTAAGAAGGTCCCTAAATGTGCATTTGTGACAATATATATCATAGTTTTAGTTATAGATTTATTCATTAAAATATGTGTTTCGTGTTAGAATTTTGTATTTTTTCTAATATGAAGAAATAAAACAATTGAGGTGGATAAGATATTTTATAGAAAACATGCATACTACAATATTTTCCTGTTATATATAGTATTTTTACAGACATTATGTGTTTAAATACATTCCAAGTCTAAATGGCAATATAAAATCTATCCATAATATATTCATCCTCATTGAAGCAATTAATTGATATTAGCAGCTAAAACATGACTGTACATATATACATGCATGTGTATTGAAACATTATTAATCATCAAAAGTACTACATTTTTCATAGATAAATAATGAACTCAGTACATACTGCTTTATTTCTATTGCACAAAACTTTCAACAACTTTATCAAAATTTATATTTTGCTTTTGATCCACATAATACATTTTTTTTATTTTCTGGTTGATATCAATGTTTCATGTTACACTTTATATAAAAAGGTTTTTCTGATCAACACAGTGTACTACAGAGCAAACAGCCAGGTCGTCTCACAACATGCTTGTGTTCCTAAACCAGTATGGGCTGACATGGAATTTCCCAGTCAGACATAACTTTCCCACTGTCTTTGTCCATTGTAAACAGAGTTGATACCAATATGCAGCAATTACTTGAGATGTGACTGAAACCTTGGAATTTGTTTAAAACTCACAGAAATTACTGACTTGTCAGTTATGAAAAGATACAAACAGAGCATGTCATTTTTAAGTCATTTTTCTAGCTTGAAGCAGAGGCCCTCCATTGTGTGGGGGCCTTATGTCTGTGCATATTGTTCATACCTACAAATCTGCCTCTGCCTGAATGTCAAAAGATTCAGAGGAATTGCTAAAAGCCCTGCTGCATTTGATTTTCTTCCACAGAAATCACTTCATGTCATTTTCTCTTTCTTTTTTTTTAAACATTTTATTGAATTTATCAAAATCAAATAACATTCCATACAAGCAATTTAAGTTTTACAAAAATAGGTTTGAAACAAATCAACCCACATCCATGAGAAAAAGAGCTAGGCCAACAAAGTAAAAACTTAATAGTAGGAAAAATAAGTAAATACATAAATAAAAAAAGGGAAGAGAATCCACTTCCTCAATTTAAAAGCTTATTCTAAAATGTCATTGATTATATCCTGCCAGGTTTTGAAAAAGTTTTGCACAGATCCTCTAAGTGAGAATAAAATTTTTCCAAGTTACCCACTGACTTAAAGGGGTGGGTTAGGATTCTTCCAATTAAGCAAGATAAGTCTAGCAAAGTAAAGGCAACTAAAGTTTGTTTGTCCTTCTCCATTTTAAGCCCATCTAGAATTACGCCAAACACAACTATTAATGGATTAGGAGGGATTGCGACAGCAATGCTGTCTGAAAGGCATTTAAAGATTTTGGTCCAAAATGATGTTAATTTGGTGCAGGCCCAAAACATGTGGCCTAGTGAGGCTGGAACTTGATTGCAACATTTGCAGGTTAGATGTTACCCTGGAAACATTTTGGACAATTTTAAATGCGGTAGATGTGCTCGATAGATACTTTTAAGTTAAATAGTTGTATGCTTTAGGAATATGGAGCTTGAGTGAATTTGGTACATTGCTACCTTCAATTCCTTTTCTGAAATGTTAAGTAAGAGATTCTTTCCCCAATGTACTCTGGGATATATGAAAGTGAGGCACTTTAAGATGTTTTATATATTACAGAAATGCTGTCTGAGTCTTCAAGGCTGATCAATATTTCTTCCCGAATAGAAGTAGGTGGGAAGTTAGGAAAATTGGGTAGGTTTTGTTTAGCAAAGTTTCTGATTTGAGGTAGTCAAAGAAATGTGCTGCTGGAAAGTAAAATTTTAGGTTTAATTGATCACAGGATGCAAAGACGTTATCTATGCACAGATTTCTAAGTGATTTAATCCCAAATGTTTTCCAGACATTAAAAACTGCATTCTTTTGAGAGGGTGGAAAAGGGTGGTGGTCGTGCAGAGGTGCCACAGATAAAAGATTATCTTGAAGTACTTCCTACATTGATGCCATATTCTGAGTGAATGAATTGAGTTAGTATATTGGTGATGACTTGTAGTTATTAGGGTACAAAACAAGGAATATAAAGAAGTACTGCAGGATTTTATTTCTATTGCAGACCAAGCCTGTATATGTTCATCTATCTGTGTCCATGTCCAGGGGCCTAATGTATAAACGGTGCGTACGCACAAAAATGTTGCATACTCCTGTTTCCATGCTCACATCACAACGTATAAAACTTAAACTTGGTGTAAAGCCAAGCACATTTTCACGCCAGCTAAATGCTTGGCGTACGCAAGTTCTCTACTTGGTTTTGCAAACTGACGACACCCAGCGTCAAAGCAGTGCTTTTGTTCCAGTGTGGTTTCCCTTTCTTTAGATTCACATCCTTGATGCAGCTTTATCATATACACTGAAATTAACCACACATTCTTTATTAGTTGATGGCATCTGGTTGTAATTAACCTGTAACAATATAATGGTCCACAGAATGGCCAAACTATTCCAAATACCATAGCTGCTTTAGCATTGCTACTCTCACTGCACCTTATTCTTTCAGCTGCTCCCATTAGGGGTTGCTACAGCAGATCAACTTTTTCTGTATTACTCTCACTGCACCACTCAGAGTATTTATATCACTGTACCTGAGTGTGGAATCACAGCTCTACAGCAGCTGATCAGAAAGAGAATTATCGGTATACAGTATCAAGCACATGCTGCCTCAACCATGCTGCCTATTTGAACTGCTCTCATACAGCAAATGCTTCAGAGCCTTTCCTGTACTGACCTTGCAGTTCAGAAACAGTTTCATCCCAAGAACTATAAACGCACTCAATCAGTCCATCAAGTGCTCCTTGTAGACCTGTTTGTACTTATAAGTACAATTACCTCAATGTAAACTTGCGATACAGTTATAATACAACAACAACATTTATTTATATAGCACATTTTCAAACAAAAAAAAATGTAGCTCAAAGTGCTTTACAAAATGAAGAATAGAAAAATAGAAGACACAATAAAAAATAAAAATAAGTCAATATTAATTAACATAGAATAAGTAAGGTCCGATGGCCAGGGTGCACAGAAAAAACAAAACAAAAACTCCAGAGGCTGGAGAAAAAAAATAAAATCTGTAGGGATTCCAGACCAAGAGACCACCCAGTCCCCTCTGGGCAAATATTGCACAACCTGAGCCACTTTATAAAGCGCGTATTTACATATGATGAAAATATCATTTTTAAGATGAGATGCAGCAAAATATGTTTATTACATTATACAGATAAAACGTTAACTTCATTTAAATAATCTATATTGTTAATAATTAAACATGTGAGAACACAGTTTTGCAGCGCTAGCAAGGAGCTGGCGCCTCATTGACGGATTGTTCCTGCCTTGTGCTGTATTCTTGCTGGGGCTGGCGCGACACTGGAAGGATAGATGGATAGAATAATTAAACATGTACTATGAAGATATTTCAGTGTTCCTTAAAGGTTTTCAAGAATCAACTTTCTCAGCTTACAGATGGCTTTACATCTATTACAGAGCATATTGTGTGGCGATTAGGTATTTGGAGAAAGAAAAGGAAGGTCATGATTAGGGGGTTAGTATATTTGAAAAAGACAGTACTGCTGCAATAAATTATTTCATCGAAGGTAGCACATGATGCAGCAAGCATCTTGCGTGAGGCAGGAACAATCTCTGGATGAGGAGCCAGCTTGTCACTATCACTGTGCCACTGCGTTCCCATGTTTAATACGTGCTTTAATTCCTATCATCATGAAAATGATATTAAGTATACATCTCTGTATTATAATTATTCAGAGAGCTGTAATATCACGAATGTAATGGATTTAGTGTCTTGTCAGAGGAAGAGAAAGCCCGTTTAAGAAGCACATAGTGATTCACACACATAAAGCACGTTACGATGGTATTTGAGAAACTAGTAAATTTAATGATTTTAAGATGAAGTTTATAATGTTCGACTTTAATGACAAAATAAACTACGTGATTAAAGTGGATTAAACTTGACATTTCGAGCTTTTTTCCCGCTGTGTCTCTTTTTTTTTTT
Organism: Polypterus senegalus; assembly: GCF_016835505.1. Classification (NCBI taxonomy): domain Eukaryota; kingdom Metazoa; phylum Chordata; class Cladistia; order Polypteriformes; family Polypteridae; genus Polypterus; species Polypterus senegalus. Next base: position 177,890,603 of record NC_053155.1, on the reverse strand, counting down.
TCTTTTCTCTGTACCCTAATAAGCTTTCATATGACACTCTGATGCTAGGCTACAACTTGCCTTTTCACTGCAACTTTGATATCTGACAACTTCTTTTTTATTTCGGGTATTGTGCGACTTTGTGAACTTGAGCTTTTCAGTTTCTCCGACACTCTATGTCACTTGATCAACTTCCTTTTATGGTTAATACCACTATTTAAACCAACAAACAGTATGTTTTTCCTTGCTTCCATTTGGTATTCACTGAACGTGCTTTTGCCATTGCCTTATCACAGAACGCTGAGCTTAAGGGCTATTTATATTGATTTGCATATTCAAAGAGGCATAATTCTGGGAGGAGTTGGAGAGTGGCGGCAGGTGCATGCACGTGTGTTACTGTTCATGTAGTGGAAGAACGTGAAAGTTGGCGTATGCACAGATTTATGCATCTGGATTTTTTTTGTATGTACGCACATTTCCGCTTTTGTCTGTACGCCATGTTTTAGTGTGAATCCTATGCACGGCATTATGCATGAGGCCCCAGGTCTGACAGAGTATTATACAAATTAACTTAGATTTGGCTGATTTTTCAATTTCACAGTACAAGGTCCGGATATACAACATTCTATGGCTTATCTGACTGTCCCTGCTGTTCAAGTCACTATTTGAATATTATTTCTGCAACTTATTAACTTTTTAAGAGTTTGTTTTTAAGTGAGCTGTTTGGTGGGGTTAAGGGTTTATATTTCTGCAAAGCCCACTTCTGACAGTTTCTGGAATATTAATGATGATTGATGCAAGATTCTCACTTTCTACTCACATTTTGATTCTTAAAAACAATACTTGCCTAATTAAAACAATGATGAAATATCAAACATATGGCACGTATTCTGAGGAACAGAAATTTTATAAAATTAAACTGAAACAAAGAATTTGTAAGTGTTTTAATGAATTGTACAGTTTGTTACAGTAGGGGTACAATAAGGTGATTTTTTTTTCTTTGACTTCCACATAGCAGATCCCTCATTGAGCTTAAGCCTTTGAGAGCTCTGGATGCTTTACAATAACATTTGAATTCAGTTTCAGTTTTTGTTAAGTGCAAACTAAATTTATTTATCTTCTGCAAAACTATATATTTGATATGACTTAAGTTATCCTGAAGATATTTGGAATTCTACTGTTTAGTTTTATAACTAATTTATTTAATCAGTCATTTTGGGGACAATAGATTTTTTAATGAACATCCTCATATTTCATACACTTACTAAACTAACATTATTCTTTTGGATATCTTTTGACTTTTTTTGACATTGACAGATTCTCTGATTGGAAGACTTTCTTGAAGTTTTATTAAGTGTTTTTGGCAGTTATTGGGAGTTAATATTCCTGCTTGTTTTTTGGACATTTTGGAAGTTGCTTAACTATCTTAAAATCACACAAGAGTAGAAAAGAAGATATGAAAAAGATGGTTTTATGTCCAGTGTCGCAGATGCCTGGGGTGACGACTCGGCCGGGACAACTTGGGGGCAGCCACCCTGGTTACTATGGGGACCACAGGTACAGAGCTTTGAAGCTCAACCCTGTAGGGGCCCATGGTCACCGCCAGGGGGTGCCCACATGCCTTTGGAGCCCTGGACCCTTTGGAGCCTTTTTTTCACTTAAGAAACATAGCTAAAGTTACACCTCTTATATCACTGAAAGATGTTGAGTAATTAGTTTACGCATTTGTTTTCAGTCACCTAGATTACTGTAACGCACTTCTCTCAGGACTACCCAAAAAAGACATAAATCGTTTGCAACTAGTGCAGAATGCAGCTGCTAGAATCCTAACTAGGAAAAGAAAATCTGAACACATTTCTCCAGTTTTGATGTCACTACACTGGTTACCTATGTCATTCAGGATTGACTTTAAAATTCTGCTTATGGTTTATAAAGCCTTAAATAATCTTGCCCCATCTTATATATCGGAATGTCTGACACCCTATATTCTAAATCGTAACCTTAGATCCTCAAATGAGTGTCTCCTTAGAATTCCAAGAACAAAACTTAAAAGAAGTGACGAGGCAGCCTTCTGCTGCTATGCACCTAAAATCTGGAATAGCCTGCCAATAGGAATTTGCCAGGCTAATACAGTAGAGCAGTTTAAAACACTGCTGAAAACATATTACTTTAACATGGCCTTTTCATAACTTCCCTTTAACTTAATCCTGATACTCTGTATGCTCAATGCATCATAATAACTATTCATGGTGTCTCTAAAATCCTTACTGACCCCTACTGTCTCTTCTGTTTCTTTTTCCAGTTCTGTTTCTTTTTCTTTGGCCTGCGCCACCACCACCTACTCAAAGCATCATGATGCTCCAACAATGATGGATGGATTAAAAGCCAGAAGTCTACGTGACCATCATCATCATCAAGTCCTAAATCCAAAGAGGACTGCTTCATTTACGTTAGGTAGAATGCCCAGAGGGGACTGGGCAGTCTAATGGTCTGGAATTCCTACAGATTTTATTTTTTTCTCCAGCCATGTGAAGTTTTTTTTTTTTTTTCTGTCCACCCTGGCCATTGGACCTTACTCTTATTCTATGTTAACTAATGTTGACTTACTTTATTTTCTTACTGTGTCTTTTATTTTTCTATTCTTCATTATGTAAAGCACTTTGAGCTACTTTTTGTATGAAAATGTGCTATATAAATAAATGTTGTTGTTGTTGTTGGACATCAGCACTTCCGCCACACCAGGAAGTGCTGGGGGGAAGAGAAGCAGGGACACCTGGAGTGCTTCCGGGATGCAGCCGGCACTTCCGCCACACGGGGGTGTGTCCGTGGAAGATTGCCGGACCCCACCTGGAGCACATCCGGGTGATTATAAAAGGGGCTGCCTCCCTTCATTCAGGGTTAGAGTCGGGTGAGGAGAGGACTAAGCAGGAGAAGAGATTGGAGGCGGTCTGAAGGAGAAAAGGCAGTGTGAGAAGGGCCTGGACTGTGGGGAAAGTGGGTTGTGTGCACTTTAATAACTGTAAATATTAGTATTGTAAATAAATGTGTGGTGGTGAATTTGCCATGTCTTCCTGTCTGTGTCCGGGGCTTAGTCCACACCAGTTAATAACTGACACCCTCTTAGTCTGCTAGGAGGTGATTGTAAAAGTCTATTCAGAAATCAGCTAATCACATGAAATTTCTAATTAGTTTCATCTCTATATATATACAGTGGTGTGAAAAACTATTTGCCCCCTTCCTGATTTCTTATTCTTTTGCATGTTTGTCACACAAAATGTTTCTGATCATCAAACACATTTAACCATTAGTCAAATATAACACAAGTAAACACAAAATGCAGTTTTTAAATGATGGTTTTTATTATTTAGGGTGAAAAAATCCAAACCTACATGGCCCTGTGTGAAAAAGTAATTGCCCCTTGTTAAAAAATAACCTAACTGTGGTGTATCACACCTGAGTTCAATTTCCGTAGCCACCCCCAGGCCTGATTACTGCCACACCTGTTTCAATCAAGAAATCACTTAAATAGGAGCTGCCTGACACAGAGAAGCAGACCAAAGGCACCTCAAAAGCTAGACATCATGCCAAGATCCAAAGAAATTCAGGAACAAATGAGAACAGAAGTAATTGAGATCTATCAGTCTGGTAAAGGTTATAAAGCCATTGCTAAAGCTTTGGGACTCCAGCGAACCACAGTAAGAGCCATTATCCAGAAATGGAAAAAACATGGAACAGTGGTGAACCTTCCCAGGAGTGGCCGGCCGACCAAAATTAGCCCAAGAGCGCAGAGACGACTCATCCGAGAGGTCACAAAAACCCCAGGAACTAAAGAACTGCAGGCCTCACTTGCCTCAATTAAGGTCAGTGTTCACGACTCCACCATAAGAAAGAGACTGGGCAAAAACGGCCTGCATGGCAGAGTTTCAAGACGCAAACCACTGTTAAGCAAAAAGAACATTAGGGCTTGTCTCAATTTTGCTAAGAAACATCTCAATGATTGCCAAGACCTTTGGGAAAATACCTTGTGGACTGATGAGACAAAAGTTGAACTTTTTGGAAGGCAAATGTCCCGTTACATCTGGCGTAAAAGGAGCACAGCATTTCAGAAAAAGAACATCATACCAACAGTAAAATATGGTGGTGGTAGTGTGATGGTCTGGGGTTGTTTTGCTGCTTCAGGACCTGGAAGGCTTGCTGTGATAGATGGAACCATGAATTCTACTGTCTACCAAAAAATCCTGAAGGAGAATGTCCGGCCATCTGTTCGTCAACTCAAGCTGAAGTGATCTTGGGTGCTGCAACAGGACAATGACCCAAAACACACCAGCAAATCCACCTCTGAATGGCTGAAGAAAAACAAAATGAAGACTTTGGAGTGGCCTAGTCAAAGTCCTGACTTGAATCCAATTGAGATGCTATGGCATGACCTTAAAAAGGCGGTTCATGCTAGAAAACCCTCAAATAAAGCTGAATTACAACAATTCTGCAAAGATGAGTGGGCCAAAATTTCTCCAGAGCGCTGTAAAAGACTCATTGCAAGTTATCAAACGCTTGATTGCAGTTATTGCTGCTAAGGGTGGCCCAACCAATTATTAGGTTCAGGGGCAATTACTTTTTCACACAGGGCCATGTACGTTTGGATTTTTTTTTCTCCCTAAATAATAAAAACCATCATTTAAAAACTGCATTTTGTGTTTACTTGTGTTATATTTGACTAATGGTTAAATGTGTTTGATGATCAGAAACATTTTGTGTGACAAACATGCAAAAGAATAAGAAATCAGGAAGGGGGCAAATAGTTTTTCACACCACTGTATATAAAATCCAATGTCTATCTGTCTGCCTGTATGTCTGTCAGCTTTTCATGAGAGAACTACTTAACGGATTTAGATTGGGTTTTTTTCTATAATTTGCTTGAAATTACGGTTACTTTTGCAACCTCTCTCATCGCGCTAAGTATCATAATTTGCTTGCGGTACTGAGGGGAGGGGGGGTGGTGCCCTCCTAATTCACTCGCCAGCCTCGGAGAGTAGCTTACATCTGCTTAGCTAGCAAACAAGAGAACTACTTAACAGATTTAGATCATTTTTTTTTCTAGAATGTACTTGAACATTCGAGTTAATTTTGCGTTTTTTTTTTCTCTCATCACGTTAAGAATCATAGTTCACTTGCAGGAGCGATATATTCTTGCTAATCCAAGACAGAGGCTGCAGGCTGAGGGGATGGGGAAGTGTGACATCAGTCGGTCTACCTCTACATTTTGCAGTGTACCTTGCCTCTGATTAGCAAGTGGTACCTTTTTGTTTATTGAGTTTTAAAGTTTGTCCTGTTTCACTACTACGTGGGCAGAGCAGTTTGATAACACTTTTTTTCAATATATTATCTAAGCGTTTACTTTGCTTGAATTGAGTTGGGTACTCTCCATTGATCAAAGCAATCGAGTGGGTAGATCATAGTTATTTTGATTGATGTTTTTAATTTTTCTTGTTTTGGTTACTATATTATAATTGTGTTTAGGTTATTATGCACTAGCATTTTTAATATTTTAAGGTCTTGCCAACCTGGTGAGGATAGTGAGTTTCTCACAAGAGTCAGTTCTAAGGTGTAATAAGGGAAGGATCATGAATTGGCTTAGTTATTAATATAGTCTCCACTTCCCTCCTCAAACATGAAGAAAGAGCTCCGATATTATATCAGCTCTGTCCTTGTCTGTTAATGATTCCATGTCTTAGCCACTAGGCTGCATGCCCTCCTTTAACTAGAAAGCCACTGCACCATAAACAGACTTAAAATTAGCAGTGCTATTATTTAACACAAATTGTAATGCTGTAATCAATAAACATTTTGACACACTGGACAATAATTCTATTCAAAACAAAAATAATTCAAATAAAGACAAAGTTATTACTCACTATGGAATTAACTTTTAAAGATCCATGCTGACACAGCTCAAGTTTTACTCCCTCATATTGATTTTATGCAGCACTTTCTAAACCAATGTGCATTTAAAAGCCAAAGACTTACAACTAAAAGGTTGACAAAAAATCAATACACATAAAAGTAGACAAGTGAGAAGTAATAATAATCAAATAACAGTAGATAATTAATATAATGTAAGTTTGGTATCAAAGAAGAAGCAAAGGCTGTGTTGCTTATTTGTTTACATGGCACCTTCTTCATCAGATTAAAAAGATATAATTTATTCTTTCATTTTCTATGCCAGCCTTTCTTGATCAGGAATTCAGCCCTGGGCATAATGCAAAACTTATAAAGAAATTGGATGTCATTTTATCAGAAGTCCATCGTCACTCAACCACAGACTATTCCTTAAAGTAGATTCTCCTCACAACCTAACATTAGGTCTTCAGAAAAAAAAAAAAAAACACAAACTCCACATAAGAGACATCCCTGCCAGGCCCAATCAGTGCTGTTAAGTAGAATAACTGCTTCACGTGCCATCATTAAAGCTTAAGTCCATCAATCTATTCTCTGACACCTCTAATTCCAGAGAAATGTTCATTGCCAGGCTCTGTCCAAGTGGATACCAACCCTGGATGGCAGAGTAGACTATATCAGGGCACACTCATTTATATACACCACCAATAAACTCTAATCTGAATATTTTGGTTCAGAAAGGAAGCTGAAGGGCCCACAAATATGTGCAAACTGAAGAAACATGAGCAGACAGTGTCCCAGCTAGGAAAAGAATCCTTGTGTTTGAAGCTAAGAGGATGCAGTTGTAATGACTATGCTATCCTTGCCAAACCCACAACAACTAATTCATTTTTTTAAGTAAATTGAAGGCAAATAAATGGCTTGCCTTGTGGTTTACAGCCCTTATTTTACCTTAGCTGTTAGGCTACACTGCCCAAACCACTTGAAGCAAACTGAAAGGTGCTCCTTTTTCCTCTCCATAGTGGACTTTTTGCCACAGTCAGCTTTCTTCATCTTTAAAATGGTCCACTGTAATGATCTAATCTGTTTCTCTTTATCCAGCTGTCTAATCTGATTAGCTCTGCACCGGTCACTTGTAATATGAGCTGATGGGAGGCATCCTCTAGAGATGAGACTGGACAAAGGGCTTTTCCTACATGCCGATAACTGGAAGCTCCCACTAATTCAGGTTAGATGGTGCAGGGGGGCTCTGCTAATTCTGGTGTAATTCACTAATGCTGTGAATGTCAAAGGCAATATGGCTGTTAAAAGACATTAATCTTTTTACCTGTTTATTTTCACTTTTAGGGACTTGAGGAAATGTGCTGACATGAAAGAAAGGGAGGGGATTATGAGAATGAATTGCTGAGCTGTGTGTGTTGTATGCCTGCAGTCTCTGTGAATCTTTGTCTCTTAGGAAACTGCAACTTTCAGTTTAGACTACAATCTTCTCACACCTCTTTTATTCTGTTGTGTTTCAAATTCCAGCCTCACTGTTTTGATCTTTTAAACAAACTGTTACTGTAAAATCTATTTTTGTTCAGGTAAACTCCAATTTGAACAGAGGAGATGAGGCAGATGAGGACGAAGGCTGTTGCTATCCATGGTGCTGCTATGTTAGTTAGTAAAGGTGTTTTTTACTTTATCCATGCATACCTATACAATATACAGTAATTTGGCTGGACATCACTCTTCTTTTCATAATTGTTGATTTTCAAATTAATTTGGAAATGAGCAAATTCACCCAGGCTTATTGCTTAAGGCATAACCCAAACCCCTACTAAGGTCTGAATTCGACTAACTTGTTGTTATGGCAGCAAAAATTATTTTCTGATAGCAATTCAAAAACAGTTAAAAAGTAATAGCCTTGAAAGCACATGATTTTACAGTGCTTATGTACAAATGACATTTGATTGAAACTTAATATCAGTGCATTTATATGCACACGCAAGACCAAGGTTAGGTGAATAACCCAGATAACTGGTTTCTTAAAAACTTCAGCTTACATGCACAAGTATTCTTCTGGAGTTTACATTTGACAAAATTTCTAATGTCTTTAAACTGCACAAAAAAGAGTTAAACATCATCATCGGCCACCATGAATCTTAAAACAAGCATGAAGCCAATGATAGTTTTCTTGTGTTTTATAAATGCATTTAATATTACATGTGTTCTGAAGGAAATAATATTCATCTCTTGTCTACATCCTCAAACAGAGCCACTGATGATTCGTAGCATGTGCACTGGTTGCTGCATCACCTGATCACACCGTTCCAACAAAACTGTATAAAACAGCTGGACGAACACTAAACTGACACTTTATTAATATGTTTCTGTTACTGGATTGCATGCAGCACACTCTTCTGCTTGGATGAGCAATTGAGCCTTGCAAAGGAGTGGCACATGTGCTTCTTGACTTACACCCAGTGCTGCTAGGCTAGGCTAATAATAGTGCAGGTATTGTTTATTTCAGTAAGATAAGTATTGTGTTAGGTTACTTGTTACCTTACAAATTAATTGGACTATTTAATGCACATTATTTTTGAAATGTCGCCCTACATCTCCAGAGATGGTGCTGCTGAGCTTAGCACTGTATGTTGAGCACATCAACATCAATTTAGTGATTTCTGAAATATTCAGAAAGATTATTTTAACCAGAAGAAGGAATATTGCAATTGCCCAAGCATTCGACTCATGAAATTGATGTTGTGAATGCTTTACCCATGGCTGCTGAAAGCATGTATGAAACTAAGCAGGCAAACAAGAATGCAATGGGCATTCAAAGACTTCAAATTCTTTAAGTTTAACCCAGTTAAGGGTTTACACACCAAAATAACCGGGTTACACACAATGTCTGTTAATCAGGATTAATCAGAATTCTCAGAGACCAATAATCCAGTTTCTCTATCCAGAATAAGGGTTTATGAGACATTTTAGATGCAAGTTTCTATGAATAGGCAGGTTTTTAAAGTGCGCTAAATGTACGCTATATCTCCTAATGGTAGTTAGTGCTGTAAATTATTCTGTTTCTCATCTCTTTATCTTGATATGGCCCTTGTGACACGGCTCTACTGCTAAACTGTTCTACTTAATATGGAAAAGTCATCTATACTAATAAAAGGCAAAGCCCTCACTCACTCACTCACTCACTCACTCACTCATCACTAATTCTCCAACTTCCCGTGTAGGTAGAAGGCTGAAATTTGGCAGGCTTATTCCTTACAGCTTACTTACAAAAGTTAAGCAGGTTTCATTTCGAAATTCTACACGTAACAGTCATAACGGTCGATAACGATCGACAAAGTCCACCATCTGCGGTGGGTTGGCACCCTGCCCAGGATTGGTTCCTGCCTTGTGCCCTGTGTTGGCTGGGTTTGGCTCCAGCAGACCCCCGTGACCCTATTCGGATTCAGCGGGTTAGAAAATGGATGGATGGAAGTCCACCATGTTGAACTTTCTTATTTATGGCCCCATCTTCATGAAATTTGGTAGGCGGCTTCCCTGCGCTAACCGAAACCGATGTACGTACTTATTTCGATGGTATGAACGCCACTGTTGGCCGGCATATTGAACTTTCCAACGTCACTAATTTTCCAACTTCCCGTGTAGGTAGAAGGCTGAAATTTGGCAGGCCCATTCCTTACAGCTTACTTACAAAAGTAAATCAGGTTTCATTTCGAAATTCTACGCGTAACGGTCATAAAGGTCAACAACTTCCGCCATATTGAACTTTCTTATTCATGGCCCCATCTTCACGAAATTTGGTAGGCGGCTTCCCTGCACTAACCGAAACCAATGTACATATATACATAAGTCAAAACTTTTTTCTGAATATATAAAGTGAAAACTTGAATATATAAAGTCAGCGCTGGAATATATAATGTCAAAACTTGAATGTATAAAGTCATCGCTGGAATATATAAAGTGAAAACTTAAATATATAAAGTCAGCGTCAGAATATATAAAGTCAGCGCTGGAATATATAAAGTCATTCCTGAATATATAAAGTCAAAAGTTGAATATATAAAGTCAGCATCGGAATTTATAAAGTCATTCCTGATTATATAAAGTCAACATCGGAGTATATAAACTCACTCCTGAATATAAAAAGTGAAAGTCAAAATCTATTGTTTGAAACGACTCTGAACTGAACTAAGTTAACAAAAACGTATTCAGAGAAATAAATTAAAAAAACACTGTTTGGTTAATTTTTTGAAAATGATGCATGTGCCCTGCCCAAGATTGGTTCCTGCCTTGCGCCCAGTGTTGGCTGGGATTGGCTCCAGCAGATCCCCTGACCCTGTGGTCGGATTCAACGGGTTGGGAAATGGATGGATATTCCAGCTGACTTTGTATATTCCAACGCTGACTTTATATATTGAAGTTTTGACTTTATATATTCCAGCGCTGACTTTATCTATTCAGAAATATTCCAACGCCGTCTTTATATACTCATGTTTTGACTTTATATATTTGGGAATGACTTTATATATTCAAGTTTTGACTTTATATATTCAAGTTTTGACTTATTTATTCCGACAGTGACTTTATATAAGTTTTGACTTTATATATTCGGGAATGACGTATATATAAAAGTTTTGACTTAATATAGTTAAATTTAGTCATCATTGCATAACTTTTTCTTTACCATAGAAATTTAAAGACTAAATTCAACTTCCATTCCTAACAAAGATATTTCTGGCAACTAAATAGAACCTACTTATATCCAAATTCGAGCTATTGATCTGTCGCCTGCCTGCCTGAATAAATCACCCTCGCTTCGCTCTTACTTTTTTACCATTCATTTAATCATGGCTAGTGGCGGAAAAATTATAAAATGGAAGGAGGATTACACTGAGTATGGCTTTACCAAAACAATTATTGATGGCGAATCGATTATTCATAAAGCATCAATTGGTGATCTGTTTTTCTGTGTTAACCTCATATTTTTTCATACTTCTTCTCAAACCAAGAGGGTGCGAGGGTAAAATGAATCGGGAAGCGCTGATCAATGTAATCGGTGTACCAGGAAATCATGCATTGACAGAAGTTCCCCTTTGTTTGTAATGCAAAGTGTGATTAAATGCGTGATTTTTTAACGCGTTATGGAGCACATGTATCGAAGCTCGAAGAAAAGGAAACATTTTAAAAATAACGTAACACGATTGTCAATGTAACCTTTTGTAAGTAGTGCCTGGAGGATTCAGTGTGGAGAAACTGTAGAGACAGCGTGTGTATTAACTTGTGGATTTTTCTGTATTTGGTGGCAGCGTCACAAACTCGCTTCCGTATTACACTGCGTTAGCTGCGGAGCTCAGCTCAGAGCAAAATGAAGTGAATGGGAGGGGAGATGATGACGTGACTCCCCCACCCGCCTTAACTGTCAATCCCCCACAAACACAGTCTCTCGGAATTTGCATAAGCACAGACCCTCACCTGCAATTTTAACTTAGTTACAAAGTGATCGAAACTCTCATTTATATCCTGCATCCTCTCATTAAACTTGTATTCCGCATTACCCGTGGGCATGACAAACGCCAGCGGCAGCCTGTCAATGAACTTAATTTAAACTTTAGGTTTACACCGTGCTTTGTTTCCGAAGTAGCAGCACTCATGAATATGGTTGTATATGTCACTCGCCGCTTCTTATTGTTTCGCTGCCTTCTCAATTATATAATGCATGTTTTCTTCAGCGCTTTTTGGAGCTCTTCCTTGTTTTCTACGTACTGTGTTGACAGTCAGTTCACGTGATTATGTGGGAGGCGTGATGATGTCACACGAAACTCCGACCCCCACGGCTTTCGAGCTCAACTCCATTACAGTAAATGGAGAAAAATAGCTTCCAGTTATGACCATTACGCGTAGAATTTCGAAATGAAACATACCCAACTTTTGTAAGGAAGCTGTAAGGAATGAGCCTGCCAAATTTCAGCCTTCTACCTACACGGGAACTTGGAGAATTAGTGATGAGTCAGTGAGTCAGTCAGTCAGTGAGGGCTTTGCCTTTTATTAGTATAGATAATGTGTGTGTGTATGTATGTACAGTATGTATGTGTATATATATATATAGAGAGAGATAAAGATATAGATATATATAGATATTAGATATATATATATAGATATAGATATATATACTGTATATATAATGTGTGTGTGTATGTATGTATGTGTGTATATATATATATATATATATATATATATATATATGACAGCAACACTCATGACAGTGACAACACAATTACAGTACAATGTCAATCATGTTACGTTATTATTAAAATGTTTCCTTTTCTTTTTCATTACTTCTTTAACACACTACTCCATTGCGAAGCGCGGGTATTTTGCTAGTCTCTGATAAAGAAGCATTGGAATCATCAAGTTGAAAGGTTTTTTCATCAGATTGGATGGTACAACACAGACTCTACTATAGAATACTGAGGAGGAAATGGTCAGCCAGTTGGTCAAGGTCTCCAGGACTGTGACTGTATCTGACTTTGTATTTCATTTCTCTTTTACAATTTTCATCACCTCTGTTGTTAACTGGCCATATTTTAACAATTAATTAATAGACAGAAACTGTTGTTATACGTTTATGTTAATCAGTTTCTGATCTCTTTTCTATGTGTTTTAACAAATTTATATCTTTATATTTCCTAATTCTACATTTAGTAATCAGTATAATCTCTAATTGCATTTTATTTTAGAATTTGTCACAGTGCTCTGGTACAGGCACAGGCTTTGCCAGTTTACAATGGAGGGTATGGGGCATGAAAGAAAAGCTTAAAAACTTACTAAATACATCAGTTTTTCAAGCCAACACTACTGCTGAATATTGATCATCACTTTCTGTGTTTTCGACACGTGTTTGTGTCAAAAAAATTAATCTGGATGTACATATTTTATCACATAATCCTGGTACTATTTTTCTTGTTGAAGGGATACATTTTCTATTTGCTTGTGTGAATTATCATGTAAATATGGAAGTAAATCAAAACAAAAAAAACATGTGGCATGAAAAGTTTACTGTGATTTGGTCTGTAGGGAGAAAACCACCCCTTAGGGGGTGTGAAAGTTTGTTGTGCAGGAAGACTAAGTACTGAGCTATCATGCATAGCTGGTTTTCTTTTAAAATGGCTGGCTCACATAATATTGGTGCTTTTTTGCTCAAAAATTACATATATAAACTATTTTACAATATTTGTTTAATAACAAGATTAATACTCAACAATGCATCTTAACCACAAGATAAACAGTTTTAGGAATATGGGATAAAATTAATATTTCCAAATCCCTTTTGTGTCACAAACATGCATCAGAAACACAGAAGGCATAGATCTATACTAATAAAAGACAAAGCCCTCACTGACTCACTCATCACTAATTCTGCAACTTCCCTTGTAGGTAGAAGGCTGAAATTTGGCAGGCTCATTCCTTACAGCTTACTTACAAAAGCTAAGCAGGTTTCATTTTGAAATTCTACGCGTAACAGTCATAACGGTCAACAACATCTGCCATGTTAAACTTTCTTATTCATGGCCCCATCTTCACGAAATTTGGTAGGCAGCTTCCCTGCGCTAACCGAAACTGATGTACGTACTTATTTTGGTGGTATGATGCCACTGTCGGCCGCCATATTGAACTTTCCAATGGTCTTTGTTACTTATGGGCCCATCTTCAAGAAATTTGGTATGCGGGTTCCTAACGCTAATTAAATCCTACTTACGTACATATATATGTCCATAGCCTGCAGCTGGTCACCGTGGGAGGCGGCGTTGGGTCCCCCATCCCCATGCCTCCCACATAGTTGGCTGCCTGCCTATATAAGGCCATCCGTCACTCCGGTCTCTTCATTCCCTTCCTTGCTTCGCCACGGTATTCATGTCTCCCTGCTGATAACTGCAGCCTTTTTATTTAACCCACGGCTTCTCCGCTGTTTTATTGTTCATTTATTACGATTATAGTTATTATGTAGGTATTTTAGACTTAGTTTACATTGTTCAGGTACCCATTTCCTTTATCGTCCCAACCGTACCCCCATTAACATGTCTATTGAGGTGATCACCATTGATCAAAGAACTGTCACTTACCGAGTGGTTTCCATGCCCGGAGATGGTGCCTGCCTTTTCCATTCTCTGTGTTACATATTGCACGGCCATATCAGGCTCACTTTTGATATCCGGAGGAACATTCTGTCTTATGTATTGAATGACTGAGACAGGTTCAAGGTGTGGACTGATGATGGTACAGGAGATAATTATACTACACAGGAGCACTATAAGAGTGAAATGCTTAAGCCCTTCACCTATGGTTCTGCATGTGAGTTGATGGCTGCCACTTTCAAGTGTACTGAAATGGCCAAATATTTTACACCTTTGGACAACCGCCATTGCCTCTTAAAAGGCGACAAAAAAGCCGGGGAGTTCTCTGCTCTTCTGATGAGTATAGGTGATGGCACCTTCATTCAAGAAAATTGTAAAATAAATATTCCTACAAATCACTGTCTTCTCGTGAATATCTTACAAAGCTTTCTTTAAAATGTTTACCCCAAGTCTACGAAATCTCCACAAAAAGGAATTGTCATGGTTGAGGGAGAGAGCTATCCTGACACCAAGAAATGACATGACTACGGCTATAAACCACATTTTACTTCAAGAACTACCTTCACAACCGAAAACATATCAGTCTGTGGATTCAGTTGTAGAAGTGGAAGACGCAGTGCACTATCCGGTAAAGTTTCTCCACACTCTGAATCCTCCATGCACTCCTGAGCATAATCTAATTTTGAAGGTTGGGGAACCAATAATGTTACTGAGAAACTTACAGCCACAGAAACTTTGTAACGGCACAAGACTTCAGGTCACGTGTCTGCAAAAGAACCTAATTGAGGCAACTACTTTTACTGGCAGTGGCTCAAGGGAGAGAGTTTTTATTCCTCGCATCCCCGTTATACCCTCTGATGTCCAATTTTAATTCAAACGCCTCCAATTTCCAGTAAGGCTCTGCTTCGCAATGACAATTAATAAGTTTCAGGGACAGACCCTACAAAAGGTTGCCATTGATTTGAGAGAAGATTACTGTTCACACGGCCAACTGTACGTTGCATGCTCAAGAGTAAGCTCAGCACACAACTTGGTCATATTACAACCGGAGGGCCGAACTGACAACATGGTATATAAAGAGATCCTTAGCAAATAATTATTGGTATATTTTCTCTCAGTTTAAAAAGGTTTACTTTTCTTCTTAATAAAAATTTTAAGGCAGTACTTCCCCGCTGCAAAGCGTGGGTATTTTGCTAGTCAATAATAAATACCTTTTTGGCTTAAAAAATTGATGTATTTGGTCTGTTTTTAAGCTTTTCCTCTGGGCCTCATAGAATTTGTAGAAATTTTGCATGGCAAATTCTTATATAGTGTGTTTCTGAATAAATAACTTTGGCTTAAAAAGTACCAAACTTATTCTTCAGACCTCTCCTGCTTTGGTGTGCATCCCCTGGCACATTTTCATTCCTGGTCAGAACAAAATAAAAATGCATTCTTCCAACAACTTTTTTAAAAAATGTATAGAATCTCATCATTTAATGCATTATCAAAACTCCACCTAGTTGTATTTATAGCCTGAATGCTATTGTTTTCATAAGCAAGTAAAATAAATCAGATGAAGTCGTGGCAACTCCTGTGAAGAGTGCTATTTCCAGCCTGCCTTTGCTCAGGCTCATCTTTTTTCTATGTGGAACATTGAATCTGGAAGAAGCTAGCATCACCCTAGGAATTCTGTGTGACTATTATAAGCTTAGGTTAACATTAAAGATGCTCATAGGTCATTCTAAAAGATTGCAATAATAAAGGGGAAAAATAGCAATAGGTCAAACCACTGGAATACCAGAATAAACCTGGCACTACTCTATACTGCCTTCCCAGTCCACAATCAGATCAGGGTATCAACCTTAAACACCAGGGAAATCACCATAAAGATATAACCTTATGTTTGGTTCAACTGTTATCTCATAGTTGCTCTTTGTGAAACTTAAACAGAATTTTTGCTTATTGTCTCCAAGACATTATAAATAAAACACATTGTATTGCCTCCATAGCTTAACATTTATTTACAGAGTGGTCTGAATTACAGTGAGCTCTAAGTCACTTGTGCGTACAAACAGACTGATTTTGCAGTGGGCATATGCTCTCTGAAGAGTCCACTCTCTTCTGTTGTCTTACTTAAAAACACCCACACACACAACCCTTAAAACAGCTAGTGGAGAGTAAAACACACAGACTTAACAGAAAAATAGCACTTAGGCTGACTTTTATTGCAGGTTCAGATTAAAAGAAAGAGGTATGAAAGCACCATATCAACCCCATCCAACAAGAGTCAGTGATACCACAGGAACAAGGGTGAGTTTATTGTCTGAGGCTCAGAATCTGACTTTCTAGCTATATTCAGATGGCTTGGTTCAGAAAAAGATAAAAGGCTGGAAGGCTTCCAACAAGACTGCACTCAGATCCCCTTTTATCATCTTATTTCAGTATCATTTAGAAAATATGTCGAACAAGCAATATAACTATATTTCCGTCTCTCTTTTCTACTGTACTTATAGATATACTGTCTTATATCTTGGTACAAGCTTAAGCACTTTTATATAGGTGTATATATGAAAGCTAAATCTATGTGTAAAATATGGAATATGGATGCATAACCATGTAATGCATAAATCACAGTGACATTTTTACTGTTGATTGTATTGACTGCACACTACCAGGATCTCTGTGATATTCCTCAGGGATTAAAGATGTTCTGTAGGTAAATTCTAATATTTATTGAAGTCTAGCTTCTTATCTTTTTCCCTCCTCCTTTTGGTGAAATGAAAACGTGCTCTTGTAATGTGGTGGGATGAGCGTGTTGATTATTGTTCATTTGCACTCATGAAACTTCACCACCATCTCTTCTGCTATGCCATTTTACTGAAGCATCTTGCAGCAGCATAGGTACAGATTTTTATTTGTTGGAAAAATACAACTTGGTGATGAATATTGTTCAGAGAGATATTTAGGACATAGTGAGGCTCTATCAGGGGTTCAACACACATTAAAGCTCAAAAGAAATGATCACTTGAAACAGGAAATGAAGTCAAAAGAACAAAGCAAGAGTCAAACAATAAATGAGAATTCTTCAGCCTTACTGTGAAAAAGAAAGTACTTCAAAAAGGATTTGTTTTGTTTTTGGTCAAAACTAGAATGCAAAGCCATGTTTTATACATACACTGCCATATATCATACACAGTCAACAACCTCATCAGCCTAGTAGTAGTAGACAAGAAAACCCTCAAGATGGTTGTGTGATGACATAATGAGCATCATGATAAAAACATTCAATGACCTAAAATGCAAAACTTGGAAATACTAACCTTTGAAAAATAAAATCTTAGAGGAAGAATACAAGAAATCAAGACTCTCTTCACATGTTTTCTCTCTAGCCTTGCATACCTGCATACATCACCATGTGAAACCAACAGTGTTTACATTTTTTTTTTTATTTAACTGCCCCATTGCTGGATGTTGAAATTTTACATTTGCTTACAAAATTCAGTCTGAAAAAAAAAGTTGTATATGAGACATCTTAAGAAAAAAAATCTTCAGTTATGATTATAAATTCTTTGACTTGTGGCTTTAGCCCTTCTTTTCTATTGACGATTGAATATAGAGTCCTTCATGAAATTTAAACAGGAATTTGAAAAAGTGCATGCTTGGTTTTTTCAACCGCAGTCTCTGCTACTTCTGATCACTAACATGGACTTGGTAAACCAAGAAACTTAGCATTCAGTAGACTAATTTTTAGTGTACAGTATATTTGGCTGACTGTTTTATCTGAGGCAAGTCTAGAAGTATAGCAGTAACAATAGTAGCACAGGAAGGTTAAGTGATGTCCTTAGTGCCACAAAGTGAGTTGGAAGTGGGATTTGTATGGGAAAACCCTGAGTGTCTGGACTGTACTCTTAGTCCTTTTCAGAGTCTGTTTCCTTAAGAGGTATTAGCTCTCCAGAAATATGTTCTTTTGAAATTGCAGCACATTAAGTAAATAAACAATATAGTAATATGACAGAAAAGGCGATATCCCTCCCATCGTGATTACGGCGGTATAAGAATCACATGAGAAAAATATACTTTAGCTTACATTTACTGACGGTTGACGCGGTTACAGAAGCATATGACAGACTTTTATCTAGGTGTGGAAGTCTGGATCTACGCAGTCTGCCATTTTTTCGTCACCACGCTGACAGGGTTTTTGGAAGGAGGTCCGAGCAGCTTCAAAAGGTTTGGCTGTTGTCCAAGCCTTTTATACTGTCTGCTTCATTTGCTGGTCTTCTCTGTCTCCAAACAAGGGCAGGTAAGGACTGAACTCCTCCTCCATAAAATACAGAAATATCATAATGCTTACATGCCGGTTCTCATTCTCCCAACAAGGAAAGAAGATTTTGTACTAATAGAGGACAGAAATACTATTCTGTGTTTAGGTTGACTATACAATTCTCCAGGTGTCCTTGGCTTTCTAATCCAATGCTTGGTTGGCAATTCTAAATGCTGAGCCCCTGTGTGCCAAACTTAGCATGCACATGTGAATGGATCCTTTAACAGTGTTGTCCAGATATAGTGACATAAATATTAAAGAAAAATGTATTATAACAGAGTCTGAGCTTCTTTTTAAAAGAAGCCAACTGGATTGTTTCAGATTGTAACCCTTGAAATAGTAGGGTGTTGTGCCATGTTAGCCATTATGGATGCAATGAGAAGTCAAGAAATATTAACTTTTATTCACCTTTAATTGGCTAATTTTTAAACTTTTTAGTTAGCCAATAAAAGGTGTTATTTTGCTTGACTTCTTATTATAACCCTTGAAATAAATGAAACCTGAAACACCAGGTTCCTTAACATCTCCATGACATCCTTTAGTAGTGCTATTACTATGGAGTCTATGGACTCTGGTTGTCTTCTCTGGGCATATCCTGACTGCAGCAGTTCTAATTTCTACCTGTAGAGAGAGAAGTGGACAAACTTGGAGACACAGAAAGTCCTCAACCCTCTCTTTAGGGGTGACCCCTGTGAACGTAGAGTTGAAGAGTAGAGTAGAGTAGATGAAGCAAACTGTGAAACACTAAAATACATTTCATATTTAAATTATTGAACAGAAGAGTGTGGCAAAGTACACAACTACAAAATTTCAGTGTAAAACTACAGTTGTTTACAGCTTCCTAATATAAGATGAGTATGCCAATAACTATTTTGGAAGAAAAACAAAAATAAAGCAGGTCCTGCTTTTAATCAATAGTGAGAGCACATTATCTGTTTCAAACATAATACTTCAAAAAAGTAAATTAAATTAATTCAAAGAAATTAAAACTTCTCAATAATCCATCCCTTAAGGGCCATCTCTTGCTCTCCGTGCACACTGCTACTGGAATAAGAATCCAGTTTCACAGGATTAGACTGAAAACCCAGAGGAAACTCAAGTGCAAAATAATGAAGAGAACATCTTAGAGTATGTGCCTGTACTAAAAAGAAACAATTACTCAAAGACCAAAATTGAGCATATATCATGTTACAACTAATTTCATAAACAGTACAATTCCTTTTGAGCAGAAATGCATTTTAATTATATAACCAGGGATAGGGCTAGACTGAAGCACCACCATGTTATTTGAAATCAAAACAAGAAAATTATGTTGTTAACTAAATGTACATGGAAGTAATTACAAAAACTAAAAATAAAAACAAGACCTGTAAAATTGTTTACAGAACTAGGACAGGTTTCCATCCTAGACTAGAAGCTAGCCCATTTGAGTGCCACAGATGCATACACACACACACATGCACACATGCACACACACACACACACACACACACATATTCAGTATATGTAATGAAAGCACAGGACAATGATAAACATTAAGGGACATTACCCAGTGACCCCCTGTAATTGCAGTAAAAACAAACAGTTTTTGCATGTAACAATCGAGAAAATGTGATTTCAGATGTGAGTCCACAACAGATTGAAATGAAAGATGGCAGTATTCTGGTTTTATGAGTTCCAGGCAGAAGCATGGGAAAGGCACTATATAAAGAAAGTGTATTATTATTATTTATTGAAGGAGCAGGTTCAGGAGTGTGGACAACGGCAGTGATGTCAGCAGTGTAGTGGCAGTTAATTTTTCAGTTCTGCAGATGGATGAAGAGAGAAGTCATGACACAACAGTGTAAATGGCTTGTTTGGTGGGAAATTGCCATCACCAGTGCTCATAGGCTGTCTCCCATGCATACACGCATGACTATGTGTACATCTGGTAGAAAACAGACATTCAGTGGTAGTAACCACATATAGACAATATGTCATACAGTATATATTATCTATATGATATATATATATATATATATATATATATATATATATATATATATATATATATATATATATATATATATATATATATATATAAAAAATCCTGGGATGAGATGAGACTTTTTCAGATAGATAACTTAAAGTCCCTCAAGACGAGACTTTGTGCCAGGAGATTTAACCATACCCACGGTCCACTCGTGTGAATGCTATTGTCAGACACAGTTCCTGTGCTGTCAGCTCTTATAAATTATGTTTACCTCATTTTAATACAAGACATAAAATCTTTTTAATTATTTCAATGTTGTCCTTTTCTGGACAATAATTTTATACGTTCTAGATTAAAAGTCAACAACTAAGCAAAGAAGAAAGTGCTTAAACAGGTCCAAAAGCATTGGAGAGAGAAGAATTCAAAAAAGAACAATAATAATCTAAGTACAAACTCGCAAAATGAGGAAAGTTATAATCAGGCCGCACTAAGCGGAACTGAAAACCTAACAGGTCCAAGCGGGGGTAGAAATAAAAGACAAAGAGTAGAAGACAAAGTAGAACATCATAAAGAGGTTCAAAGACATTGGCACAATACACATGCAGAGCAGCTTAGAGATTATGAAAGTACTAAAATTCAAAAGACTCAAAAAACTGATAATAAAGATTGCATTACTGTGATCCCTCGCTATATCAAGCTTCGACTTTCGCGGCTTCACTCTATTGCGATTTTTTTCTCATACATGTTTACGTCACTACGCATGCGCTTTCTGAGAACTTTTATCTAAGCCCTACGATGGCTCCTAAACGTGCTGCTTTTTTCTAAGCCTTCTGACAATAAAATTAAGTGCCGGAGGAAGATGCTTACTATCCAGGAGAAGGTGAAACTCTTGGATATGATTAAAGATGGCAATACCCTATAAAAGCCTCCTCACGCATATGAAAAGACAGCGCCAGCAACTGCCTATCAAGATGTTCTTCAGTTGTGCACCCAGACACCCACTGCCTACTCCTAGTACTCCTTCAGCAGAAGTAGACAACAACGCACCTGCTAAAGATACTGCACCACCTCTGAAGATTCTCCTACTGAGGTCGTGCCTTCATAGGTTAGTGGTTGTGTGTAAGAACTATGTGTGTTTGTGTGCAATTAAATGTACAGTACAATAATCTACTATATAAAAGCGTTCAGGATTGTTCTTCCGTCCCGTGAGTGCAAAGCGTAGCGGTATTCCGCTTATTACAGACTTACTACTTGTGGCTTAAGGTACGAAGCAACGCGATGTGAGCAGAGTTCTGGTGCTCTCATCGTTCCCTTGCTTTTGTGCACGATGCCCTGGAAAAATAGACAAAATTATGTCTCTGGAAATAATTAATGTTGATCTAGTACAAATGCCTCACCGCGTAGTAAATATCAGGGGAGATGGTGCTTGCTTATTCCCATCTATAGCTTATTTAATGCATGAAACTCCATCTTTAGCGGTACAGATTCGGGCTGACATTGTATGGCTTTGGACAGGCACTTGAGGGGATAAAAAAAAACTTAGGTTTTTGGGAGATGTTATGAATGGGCACTTTGATGTTCTCATTCCCTACACTTACATGCCTGATGTACACATGGAGCGCACAAAAATTGAGGATAAAAGTCGGTTGCCTTAAAAGGCGAGTGCGCCTAGTGATATGATATTTGTAACATCTAATGTCTTATTTTCTCTTATTTTGTCTAATATATTGGGTAATACGAGTGTAATGGTGACTAAAGGGTGTTATTTCATGTCTAGAGGGCTCTAATAATGTTAAAAAACGTATTTAGAAGGTTGTAAACAGGTTTTCTATACTTTAACTGCGAAAATATTCAATTTATAAATAAAGAATCCTACTTCGCAAAAATTCATTTATCACGGTAGAGTCTGGAACGGATTAACCGTGATAAACGAGGGTTCACTGTACTGCTAACAAATAGAAATTATTACTGTGAAATAACGGAACAGCAAAAAGAGATTGAATATATGGACATAGGTGATATAACAGAAGTATGTAGATATTGTTCGGCTTTAAAGTTTATTTCGTGTTGCCATCAGGGAAAAGTAGTGTTTGTTTGCAATGAAGAGGCGTATTCGCGAGTGTAGCCGCTGAAGTATAAGGCAAGATCAAGTACGGGTAAAACGCATGCCGAAAGAAATCTCTCAGTCCAAAAGTTCATTTAAAAAATATTTAGTGAAAGTTAAAAGCAAATAATCCACACAAGAATAAAAGAAAAAATAGTTACACACGTAGAATAAAAGGCAAAAAAAGGAAAAGTGTATCTTCTCTAAACTTACCTTTTCTTGAGAAACTTTAGTTATTTCTGTACTTAAAGGTTTTTTACTACTTCTTCTATACTTAAGGATTCTTAACTTCTTATATACTTAAAGATTCTTAGCTTCTTCTTCTGTACGCTTTAAACGTACGGCTACGCACTTAAATAAGTGCTGTTTTACGAATTACTTCACACACTCAAAAGGCCCGTAGAGCAATAGGCACATAGGCACGTGTGCAGGCGTGGTTTAAAACCATATGCCTTTTACACGTTACACATGGCAAGGCTGGTCTCTAACTGAGAATAAGGTTTAGTCATTGCAGATAGAAATAGTGAGAATATATCAATACAATTCTACTTGTGGGGGTTTTAGGAACCTTCCATAGATTATGCATTGTCATCTAGTGAAATATTTATGAATCTTATATACTGTAACTAGGAAAATAGTTCTTACAGCGAGAAATAAGGAAAAAGTGAAATCCACAAACACTACAGGCAAAATATCTGAATCTACAATAATCTGTTCATGTTTGCATCATTCAATGCTCAAAACATAGATTTACATGATTCAGAACCATGAGAATGAGAATCTGTGATCCCACAACCACTTAAGCTATAATTAAAGCTACTACAAGTTTAATTTCAAAGAAACTACAATTTGGTCAGGATTATATTTATGACTAGCAAAAAACCCGCGCTTCGCAGCGGAGAAGTAGTGTGTTAAAGAAGCAATGAAAAGAAAAGGAAACATTTTGAAAATAATGTAACATGATTGTCAATGTAATTGTTTTGTCACTGTTGTGAGTGATGAGTGTTGTTGTCATATATATATATATATATATATATTACACACACACACATAAACATATATATATATATATACATATCTATACATATACACATATATATACACACAAATACATATATATATATACATACACACACACATATATAAACATATATATACATATATACACACACAGCTATTTCGTATCAGTGCAATACGCTGCTTGTTAAAACGGATAACTCCCGCTCTTACGTGCAAGTCTGCGTGGATATTATGAACTATCAGTATTTGTTCAAGTTCTATTTAAATTTTAAATAGAAGGAATTTTTATTTAGTCGACAGAAATATCTTTGGTAGGAATGGTAAAACAGACAGGAATATTATTCGTGAATAAATCAACTCAAACCTTAAACAACTTATAATATTTTGCTCTCCATAAAAATTTATCCTGTCTAAATTATACAAGTTAGAAATAAAGTAAACGTTAAAAGAACAAACATTCACATTTCTTTACTCTTATGTAATTTTATATAAAAAATAAACTTAGATTTTAAATATCCCAAAAGATTTTGCTCTCCATAAAAATATATCCTGTCAAAATGATACAAATTCAAATATGAACATGCTGCATAACAAAACCTAGAAATATAAATAAAATGTGTTCCTTTCAGCAATAACAAATCAAATCATTCAGTTTCTTTGCTCATATGTCATTTTAGAGCTGGACGCCTGGCATCTTTTTTTGGCCACAGGTTCGTTTCTGTTTGGTGTGAGGTTCTGTGTTGTGGAGATTCTCAGGATGGATTGCAGGTGCTCATCAGTGAGGCGACTCCTGTGTGCTGTTTTGTTAGTCTTTATCACTGAGAAGAGCTTCTCACACAGATATGTGCTACCAAACATGCACAAGGTTCGAGCCGCATGTAGACGGACTTTTTTTGTTCTTCAAAGTCACCAAAGCGCCGTGCAAACTCAGTGCGCCAGTTTATCAGCAAAGTGCGATTTGGGAACACCGTAGTGACGACTTGGTTTAACATTACTTGGCAACAGGGAAAGTGGGGCAAGTGCACTGGTGCATTTGTGTCTCCCATAAAAGCAGCTTCACTTGAAATCACTTTGTGATTGTGCACGGGTTAAAACGTCCGCTGAAGTGTCAGATTCTTATTTAATTATGCTGCTTTCTGTATCTTCTGCATTGCATTCAGGTTAACCTGATGTTTTGTCTCATAGTGCCGTCTTAGATTAAATTCTGTAATTACAGCCACATTAGCTCCACAAATGAGACACACGGGTTCAGTAAACATATACTCAGCCTCCCATCGGTTTTTAAAGGCTCTATTTTCAGAATCAACTTTTCTCTTCAGCATCGTGTGAGCTAGCTTCGCAATAACTTGATTAACTCGGTAAGTGTTCAGCAAGGCAGCTGAAGCGCTGCATTATGGGATCTGTAGTTTATTGTGTTACCAGCGCTTCATATACCCGGGCTTTAATAACAATAATACAGTATATAAAATGATCTCGGGGCGGATATAATTACGCGGGTCGGATGTGGCCCGCGCCCTTGAGTTTGACACATATGGACTAAATAGAACTTGAAAAGATATATTTTTCAAATGTGATCGCAATTCAGATAGAGTTGACGCGCACTACAGCCTGCATGCCTCAATAAGTCATCCTTCCCTCGCTCTTACTTTTTTACCGCTCATCTAATGAATACACCGAGAATGGCTTTACCAAAACAATCATTGATGGCGAATAAAGTATCCATTATTCGAGTATGTAGATCGGGTTATATATATACATATATATATATATATATATACCCGCGATCGCAGCGAGAAGTAGTGTGTTAAAAAGCTAGAAAAGAAAAGGGAACATTTTAAAAATAACGTAACATGACTGTCAATATACAGTATTTGTTTTGTGAGTGTTACTGAGTGTTGCTGTCATCAAGGATTTGATTATCATTATTTCTTTCAATCAGGTTCGTATTTGTAGGATGTGTTGTGTTCAAGTTACATTCCGTGTTTGTCAATCGTTGTAAAGATGACAGGTTTCATTCATCGATTCGTTTCTTACTGCATCAATAAACAGCTCGTCTTCTTCTTTATCTGAGACCTGACACACTGCATGCACGGTTTTTTTTTTACACTGTCTTCCTTTAGCGGGACATTGACTTTTTCCAACGTGTGCTTTGTTTTGGATTTATGAATATGCTTGTATGTATCAACGCTTCATATTTTTGCTGCCTTTTCAATTGTGTAATTCGGTTTTGTTCAGCGCTTTTGGAACTGTTGCTTTTATCTGTGCACGCGCCAGTTCACGTGAGCCGCTCGTGTACATGCATCGAAGTTTCCCAGCTGTGCTGGTGCCATCTCGTGCTATGTCCATGGCTGTATTTAATGTTACCTTAGTCCTGGCACTTAAAACTTTCTCTCAGTTTGCTGAGTTTGTGTCAAACACCACCCTGACCATCTCATCTTCCTCTCCATAAACACAGTCCTTCACCCGTGAATATTTAGTGGGAGTTTGCTATTGGATTGCCGCTGACGGACGGCCTTATATGGGCAGGCACTAAATTACAAACGCCAGCGGCAGCCTGTCTATGAACTTAATTTAAAGTGTAGGTTTACATCGTGCTTTGTTTTCAAGTAGCAGAAGTCATGAATATGGTTGTATATGTCACTCGCTCGCTTCTTATTGTTTCGCTGCCTTCTCAATTATATAATGCATGTTTTCTTCAGCGCTTTTTAGGTCTTCCTGGTTTTCTATGTACTGCGTGATTACGGGAGGCGTGATGATGTCACACGAAACTCCCCCACGGCGTTGAAGCTCATCTCCATTACAGTAAATGGAGAAAAACTGCTTCCAGTTATGACCATTACGCCTAGAATTTCGATATAAAACCTGCCCAACATTTGTAAGGAAGCTGTAAGGAATGAACCTGCCAAATTTCAGCCTTCCACCCACACGGGAAGTTGGAGAATTAGTGATGAGTCAGTGAGTGAGTGAGTGAGTGAGTGAGGGCTTTACCTTTTATTAGTATAGATCACGGAGAAGTGATGCAACATAGAATCAAAAGAGTTAAACGATTGGACGTATTAGAAATTCTACAGCCAATAATGGCAATGCAACTCCTTCTGGCCTTCTCTATACTTCTCCATCAACATCCTCATCGTATCTGTGGTGCTCTTTCTTGGCATGAAAACCATACTGCTGCTCACTAATCATTACCTCACTTCTTAACCTAGCTTCCACAACTCTTTCCCATAACTTCAAGCTGTGGCTCATCAATTTTATCCCCCGTAGTTACTACAGTCCTGCACATCCTCCTTTTTCTTAAATATCGGCACCAGAACACTTCTTCCCCACACCTCAGGCATCCTCTCACTTTCCAAGATTCCATTAAACAATCTGGTTAAAAACTCCACTGCCATCTCTCCTAAATACCTCCATGCTTCCAAAGGTATGTCATCTGGACCAACAGCCTTTCCATTTTTCATCCTCTTCATAGCTGTCCTTACTTCCTCCATTCTAATCAGTTGCACTTCCTAATTCACTATATCCACATCATCCAACCTTCTCTCTCTCTTGTTCTCTTCATTTATCAGCCTCTCAAAGTACTCTTTCCATCTGCTCAACACACTCTCCTAGCTTGTGAGCACGTTTCCATCTTTATCCTTTATCACCCTAACTTGCTGCACATCTTTCCCAACTTGGTCCTCTGTCTAGCCAATCGGTACAGGTCCTTTTCTCCCTCCTTAGTGTCCAACCTCTCATACATCTTATCATACGTCTTTTCTATGGCCTTTGCCACCACTCTCTTCACCTTGCACCTTATCTCCTTGTACTTTGTCTACTTTCTGCTTCTCTCTGACTGTCCCACTTCTTCTTTGCCATCCTCTTCCTCTGTATACTCTCCTGTACTTCCCCATTCCGCCAACAGGATTCCTTTCCCTCCTTCCTCTGTCCAAATGTCATGCCAAGCACCCTTCTGCTGTCACCCTTACTACGTCTGCTTCAGTTTCCCAACTGTCTGGTAACTCTCACTACCACCCAGTGCCTGGCTCACCTTCTCCCTAAACTCAACCAGGCAGTCTTCATTTTCAACGTCCACTATTTGATCCTTGGCTCTGCCCGCACTCTCTTCCTCTTCGTTATCTCCAAATGTCATCCTACAGACCACCATCCTATGCTGCTTAACTACACTTTCCCCTGCCACCACTTTGCAGTCTTCAATCTCCTTCAGATTGACTCTTCTGTATAGGATGTAATCTACTTGTGTGCATCTTCCTCCACTCTTGTACGTAACCCTATGTTCCTCCCTCTTCTTAAAATGTGTATTCACCACAGCCATGTCCATCCTTTTGGCAAAATCCACTATCATTTGACATTCTTCATTCCTCTCCTTGACACCATACCTACCCATCACCTCCTTGTCTCCTCTGTTCCCTTCGCCAACATATCCATTGAAATCCGCTCCAATTACCAACTTTTGTCCCTTGGTTACACTGTCACTTCATCCAACTCACTCCAAAATCTTTTTCTCCTCCATCGCACACCCAACTTGCGGGCATATTCACTAACAAAATTCATCATCACATCTCCTAATTCCAGCTTCATAATCATTACTCTGTCTGACACTCTTTTCACCTCCAAAACACTCTTGACATACTGTTCCTTTAGAATAACCCCTACCCCTTTTCTCCTCCCATCCACACCATGATAGAACAATTTGAATCCACCTCCGATCCACTTGGCCTTACTTCCCTTTCATTTAGTCACTTGCACGCACAATATATCAACCTTCCTTCTCTCCATCATTATGGCTAACTCTCTCCCCTTACCTGTTATACTGCCAACAATCAAAGTTCCTACCCTCAGTTCCACTCTCTTTACCTTCCCCCTCTCCTCCTGCCTCCGGATACATCTCCCCCCTCTTCTTCTCCTTCTTCTTCGGCCAACAGTAGCCCAATTTCCGCTAGCACCCTCTTGGTTAAAAGTACTGGTTAAAAAGATATTCAATCTTTTTTATTGAATAAATTCACTACTAACATTAACATTGCTCAAAGTATAGTTATGCACAGTTTGCTTGTGTAATTTAGAAACAGGCTATACTTGTAGCTCTTGTAATTTGTTTTTTTTTACATTCATAAAGTAGATATTTGCACTTTCCACTCCAGCAATACAAATTGCTGGCTCTACCATACAACTCTAATATAATCTTAGATGAGATCCCTCTATGACCAGTGCAAAGCTTTAGGTGTGCTGATAATGGAGTCATCCAATCAGTCCCAGTGTTCTCCTGCTGCCTGATGGGAACTATTGTCCTCAAGTATGTGCTGGATTTTGAGTTCTCCTCCTCCATTATAACTGCCATGTATATAACAACAGCAACACAAACAATTTTATGATTTTATTTATTCAGAAGATAACTTCTTTAAACAAAGACCCATTTCTACTTCAATACTGCTTGTTAAATACTGTTGCTTTTATAACATCCTGGAATGATTTGTCTTAATTTCAGCTTTTACCTCATTAAACATTGACAATTAAAGAGGACTTATGGACTTGATATCTTTGGTCCCAATTTACATGGACTCTCAGGACAACTTGATATCGACATCCTTATGACTTCAGCTTTATTATTTCAGACAGTTAACACTACACTCACTTTCACTTCTTCAAAGAGACGTTTATTGACTATGGTGCTGGCAACAGGTAATTGGAATAGATGGAAAGACAGATTAGGAGCCTGTCTTGAATTCAGATCTGTATTGGTACATCATTTTACTCTTGTAATACTTGACCAGTAGAGTTTGTGGAATTACTGAGTCACATTTGTTATCTTTGTAAACGTCAAAGAGTCAGTTTTGTGTTCAATTTGAATTGTGGGTATCGAGTCATATAATTTCTAACCCGCTTAATCCAAACAAGGATTGTGGGTTGAAGTCTATCCAAGATAGCACTGGGCGCAAGGCAGGAAGGAACAAACCCTGAACAGGGTGCCGGTCCATCACAGTTTATATATATAGTGCTTATATGAAAGAACATTCTTTGGTAACACCTCATAACAGCCTTCATTAATAAACTTTTACAAACCTTTACAATGGATTGGTAGTTTCAATTTTAGGTTAGGTACTGCACAAAGATCTACAATAAATGAATACACCATTTATACAGTTTTAAAGAAGCATTATATAATGATTATTAATGACCTACTGATTATTAGTGTTACTAATATATGAATTATCATTTAATTGCATTCATTAGAGTGAATATACTGTACATCAACTAGTTATCTGTTAAGCATTACATATGTTATTAATTTGATCCTGCCATATTTTAAAAAAATTTGAACAGATACTCTAAGTGACAATTTAAGTTTTTTTCCAATTTCTAACAGGTGTGCTTGGAATCCTCCAGTTGAGCAAGATAACTCTAAGTGCTAGTGGTGAGGTAAAAGCAGTTGCAGATTGTTTGTCCTTTTCCTCTTTAAGTATGGTGCATACTAATTCTGCGTGAGCAGGATCACTCAATAAAACTGAATAAAAAAAAAAATAAAGTGACGGTGAGAAATGAAGAAGGCAGATTCACCAGCGTTTGTGTGTCAGATTTTATCCCTCCAGATTAGAGAATGTCCAGTTCCATTGCATCAAAACACTACTCACATGTACGGTTATTCCCAGTTTCAAATAAAAACTAACAGCGTCAGATCCCTAGGGCGGAAGTATGTATCATGATCGTGAATAAGAGAATAAAAGTGAAAAAAAAAGGTAACTTTTACAAGTACTATAAACGTACACCGTTTGTTACAGACGCAAACCAAATGTGTGTACTGTATAATATTAACAATAAGAGCAGCTCACTACTGAAAACAGTAAATATAGGTGACAGTCAGGATTGAACCGGGGACTCTTGATTATAAGTCGGCAAATCTTACTGCTACACCACGAAAGCTGTTGTATTGTTTGTGAACCTTTTGTGAAAGTGTTTATTTGATCTTTGGACTTCAGGCTTCACACATTCTATAGTTTATGCCAACATTTTGTAACATTTATTACTAACATATGAAAAAGTTTCTGTTTTAACAATGTGTTTACACAGATTACTGTAGAAACAGAACACACATGAAATGCATGTGTTCCAAATGACGATCTATTATTTCCACTCTAAAACTCCAGCAGTGCACGCCCAGATAATCAAACAAGGCATGAGCTGGCAGAGCTTAGTAAACGTTCTGCGATGGTGTGGGATGGAATAGCAGGCTGCTTGTCTTAATCGGCACATTTACAGGACGAAAGACGCTGATGGAGAGGTGCGAATGAATTTAAGGTGGGCCGGATTTATGAGTTTTCTTGTAGGCTCTAGTAATTCTAGTGTTAATGAGAAGTTAAATTTAAAGCATAATTGTTTATAGGATGAGAAAACATTATCCATGTACAAGTCTCTGAGTGTTTTAATCCTGGACATTTTCCAAATATTAAATACTGTATGTGTTTGAGTAGGTGGAAAAAGGTGGTTGTCATGTACAGGTACAACAGATAAAAGCTTCTCTGTCTTAAAGTGTTTTCTATGTTGGTTCCTTATTTTGAGAAAATGAAGGGAAATTGGATTATTAGGGTATTGATAACAATTTGTATGTAGTCGGGCACAGTACTGGAAAATTGTATTTCTATTGCAGACCAAGCTTGCGTATATTCATCGATCTGTGTAGATGTCCAGGTATTTATAGCTTGTATATTTGCACCCCAGTAATAAAATTGAAAGTTATGGAAATGCTATGCCCCCTTCTGCTTTAGGTCATTGTAGAGTCACCCTTTGGATGCATGGATGTTTCAAATTCCAAATAAATGAGATTATAATTTAATCTAATTTCTTAAAAAAAGACTGGGATGCTTTAAAATAGGAACAGAAGCTTGGGAAGGATGGTCATCTTAATAGGGTTGATTCTCCATACTAATGTAAGATTCACGTTTTGTTTATTTTTTTTCATGCAGACAATAAAATTTTGTTGTAAAAGAGCTTTCTATTTACTTTTGATATTTACCCCTAGATATTTAAACTGATCTGCTAAGATAAATGGGAAGGTATCCAGTCCAGTGTGCTAGAGAGATCACTGGAAAAATCACACTTTTATTAAAATTGATTTTGAGTCCAGGAATCTTTTGAACATCTGCTAATGTTTTTAGGACTGCTGGCATAGAATTTTGGGGGTCAGATATATACAGTACCACATCATCTGCATATAGTAATATTTTCTCTGAAAATCCCCTTTATCACTGATACATTTTGAAAGTATACAGCCAATGGCTTCATGGCAAATGCAAAGAGCAATGGTGATTGGAGCATCCTTCATGAGTACCACATTCTAGTTTGAAGTACTCAGAAATAATGTTGTTAATACAAACTGAGGCTTCTGGACTGGTATAATGTAATTGGATCAATGCACATATGTTTGGTCTTAACCCAATTTTGAGTAACGTGTTGAATAGGTAGTCTCATTCAACTATATCAAATGCTTTTTCTGCATCTAAAGATAGTAAGATCTCTGGAGTGTTAGATTTAATGGGTGAATATATTATATTAAACAAATTTCAAAGGTTAGAAGTTAAGTTTCTGCCTTTAATAAATCTAAGTCTTGTAATATTATAGAAGGAAGCACTTTCTCAATCCTTCTGGAGAGTATCTTAACATCATTATTTAGAAGTGACATTGGTCTGTATGATTTGTAGTAAGTCCTTTTTTTTCTTAGGAAAGATGGTAATTAATGCTTGGTTAAAGGTTTTAGGTAGAATTTTGTTGTCTTTAGCTTCTATAAATGTTGCTACTAATAGTGGGGCTAATTTATTTACATTTTTTTTTATAAAATTCCACTAGGTAACCATCAAGGCCGGCTGCCTTCCTACTTTGAATCAGTTCATAGCATCTAAAGCCCACAACGTTCTTATCTGTCTTCATGTGTCCCTTCTGTGTACACTATGTGTTGTTGTGGAGTTTACCATGTAGTACTTTACTTATAAAGCAGGCAGCATGGTGGTACAGTGCTAGCTTGGTGCTCCAGTTTCCACCCACAATCCAAAGACATGCAGGTTAAGTGGATTGGCAACATCAAAAAAAATTGGTTGTGGTGTGTATGTGTGTGTTCACCTTGCGATGGACTAGAGTCTTCTATACTGGATGGTAATAATAATAATCATAATAAAAATTATTATTATTCTTTAAATTTATACAGGGCTTTTCTCACTTCTCAAAGCGCTTCAGTGAGTGGGGAGCCACTTCAACCACCACTAATGTGTAGCTTCCACCTGGATGATGCAATGGCAACCATTTTTACATCAGTCTTTGATAAAGAAATGAGGTAAAGTTTAGATCAAAAAGTTAAGTGGATTTGTGCTGTCTGTTAAAGAAAATTAAGTTATTTATTTCAATGCATTGTTTTTATCAAGGCCTTACAGAGTGCAACATGCTCCATGTTGGTTAAACATGCAAGTACAAATATTGCTTGACTTTTTACAAATGACAATACTACATCTACCACTACTACTACTACCCTTTCTTGTACAGTATAAAGATTATTAATCCCTTCCATCAAAATCACCTGGAAGAACAATAGTTGGCCTTGCATCTCACACAAGGTAGACTGGAGTATTTTTCAAATCTTTTAGTAACCGACTCGACTTCATCTGCAATACCAATTTTCAAATAAGCTACATTCATTACCAGGCACCTTCAAAGACATTGTATCTCTCTACTGCTTGCGGGCAACACGTCATCTTCCTGTATTAGACAGGCCAAGGACATTCCTGTAACAGTGTAACTGGCATATAACTGCATTTTGATGATGTAGCCAGAAATTATTTGATTACATTTTCTGTTATTCTCACCCCAAGAGTGGCTGTTTTCATTTGTATCCATGTATGAGAAGCTCATTTACTCGTGATTATTTTAACAGATGGTCAAACAATAGAACCAGCCTGTGCTATTTTTCTCATTATTGATTTTTTTGGAAAGCTGTTAAAAATACAGCATTTACAGTTATATTGATTATGTAATATCTTCCCTGTGACCCTGAACTGAATTAAGCAGGTTTGACAATGACTGGATGAATATTTATATTATTGTTAATATTCTCCCTCAGTCATTATTCTCATGTTTATCATCCTAAAAGTAAAAAGAAAGAGAAAAGTTAGGAAAAGAAATACTCAGAAGGTACCCAAAACAGTGACAGAATTCAATAAAATAGATTCTGACTAGCTGATTTTTTTTTCCAATTTCTAATGTGAAATTGAAAAGGACATGGGATCCCTTTGGCTGTAAAAAATGAGAAAGCACAATAACATTGTAACAAAGGGTACTTTGTTATACTAGGCTTGGTGTAAACTGGATTTCATGAGTTATCTCTTAAAAAAAAAAAAAAAAAACTTACAGCAGGCGAGGATCTACTGAAAGAGCAACAACAAAGTGAAAATAAAAGTCTATTAGTATGTGATCTGGAGGAAACATGTCTGAGGAAGGATGACACTTGCTTGTACCTCTCACAGATGGTTCTCATTACAGATAGATAGATAGATAGATAGATAGATAGATAGATAGATAGATAGATAGATAGATAGATAGATAGATAGATAGATAGATATTGCATTGGTCCCCAAGCAGAAATTACAGAAGCGCAAGAAAAAAAATATTATAAAATACCACAACCCTGTTTAGTCTGAATTTGGAGAGACAAATAATATAAATTGTACTAGTTTGTATGTAGAACAAATCATGATAAATTGATTCTTTGGACAGTGGATTTCTACATCTCTTAATGTAAATCAAAGATTATTCCTCCAGTGGTACTATAAGAAAGCTATTTTCTAAGTACTGACATAGTTTTCAGATTTATCTTTTATATGTTTAACAGCACTGTGTCTATAATAAACAGACAGAAAATAGTTTGAAATTGACACTGTGGAGAATCAGCCTCGACACAGACAGACACAGACTCGCAGTGTCCCAAAAGACACACATTTATTTTGCTCCTTTTTAGCACACAACACAGTGCCACCAAACAGCCACAATTACTCAGTCTTTTGTTTTGCCTTTGTTCTCTGTCTCTTCTTCTCTGCTCTTCTTGCAAGCTCCGCCCTCTGACTCCCGACTCCAGCTTCCGTAATGGAGTGAGTCAGCCCCTTTTATGTTGCACCAGGATGTGCTCTAGGTGCACCCTGATGATTTTCTTGCAGCACCTCCTGGTGTGGTGGAAGTGCTGCAGTCCAGGGCTCTGAGATCGTCCAGGCAAACCCTATCAGTAGTCACCTTCCCCAACAGGGTTGACCTTCCAAGCTCCAAGTCAGTGGCCCCGTTGCAATCCAGGGGGACTGCCCTCTTTTGTCCCGGGGAAGATATTGCCCCTCTCCCAGTCCTTCATCCCTCCAGGTATCCTGGTGAAGCAAGGTCCCTAGTGGTCTGCCACACTGCCCCAACCCCAGTGGAAGCTCATGGGACGAAATGGCCTTTCCCGCGAGGGCTAATTTTCTCTGTGAGATTGTGCTGGCATAGTGCAGTCTATGGTCTCCTCCTAATATGGTAAAAGAGGAAAAGGGTGTCGAGATGCTGTGCCAATGCCACCTCCAGGCATCCTCCGCCAATACCATATAGACAGTGTCTCCACATATAATCAGTACCATGGCACTTGTAACACCGCCGACCCCCTGCTTGTGTCCATGCCCATGGAACGTGAAAACAAAATTGATATGTCAGCTTCGCCTCATCCCCAGCCAGGTTTGGGGCTTCTCTCCGGCCCTGCAGAGAGCGGCTCTTTAGGGCACATGAGCACTCTAGCTCATGCTTCATCCTGTTGGAAGACCCTCCCTTCTTTCACTGGGGTCTCCCTTTATCAATCAATCAATCAACATTTATTTATATAGCACATATTCATACAAAAAAAATGTAGCTCAAAGTGCTTTACAAAATGAATAGAGAAATAGAAGACACAATAAAAGATAAACATAAGTCAACATTAATTAACATAGAATAAGAGTAAGGTCCAATGGCCAGGGTGGACAGAAAAACAAAAAACTCCAAAGGCTGGAGAAAAAAATAAAATCTGTAGGGTTCCAGACCAAGAGACCGCCCAGTCCCCTCTGGGCATTCTACCTAACATAAATCATCATATTTTCATGGAAGGACCTGATGATGATGGTCACGTAGACTTCTGGCTTTCAGTCCATCAATGTTGGAGCATCATGATGCTTTGAGTAGGTGGTGGTGGCGCAGGCCGCCACCACAAAGAAACCGGAAAAAGAAACAGAAGAGAGAGTAGGGGTCAGTACGGATTTTAGAGCCACCATGAATAGTTATTATGAAGAATTGAACATACAGAGTATCAGGATTAAGTTAAAGTGAAGTTATAAAAGGCCATGTTAAAGTAATGTGTTTTCAGCAGTGTTTTAAAGTGCTCTACTGTATTTGCCTGGCGAATTCCTATTGGCAGGCTATTCCAGATTTTAGGTGCATAGCAGCAGAAGGCCGCCTCACCACTTCTTTTAAGTTTAGCTTTTGGAATTATAAGGAGACACTCATTTGAAGATCTAAGGTTACGATTTGGAATATAACGTGTCAGGCATTCCGATATATAAGATGGAGCGAGATTATTTAAGGCTTTATAAACCATAAGCAGTATTTTAAAGTCAATCCTGAATGACACAGGCAACCAGTGTAGTGACATCAAAACTGGAGAAATGTGTTCGGATTTTCTTTTCCCAGTTAGGATTCTAGCAGCTGCATTCTGCACTCGTTGCAAATGATTTATGTCTTTTTTGGGTAGTCCTGAGAGGAGTGCGTTACAGTAATCTAGTCTACTGAAAACAAAAGCGTGAATTAATTTCTCAGCATCTTTCAATGATATAAGAGGTCTAACTTTAGCTATGTTTCTTAAATGAAAAATGCTGTCCTAGTGGTCTGATGAATATGCGATTTAAAATTCAGATTACAGTCAACGGTTACCCCTAAATTTTTTACTTCCGTCTTAACTTTTAATCCTAGTGCATTAAGTTTATTTCTGATAACCTCGCTGAATCCATTATTGCCAATTACCAAAATTTCAGTTTTCTCTTTATTTAGTTTGAGAAAATTACTATTCATCCATTCAGAAATACCAGTAAGACATTGTGTTAGTGTATCGAAAGAGTCGGAGTCATCAGGTGCTATTGATAAGTACAGCTGTGTGTCATCAGCATAGCTGTGGTAGCTCACATTGTAACCTGAGATAATCTGACCTAACGGAAGCATATAGATTGAGAATAACAGCGGACCCAGGATAGAGCCTTGTGGAACACCATATCGGATATCATGTGTCTTTGAGATTTGATTACCACAACTCACAAAGAATTTTCTCCCTGCCAGGTAGGATTCAAACCAATTTAAGACACTGCCAGAGAGGCCCACCCATTGACTAAGGCGATTTCTAAGAATATTATGATCAATGGTGTCAAATGCAGCACTCAGATCTAAGAGGATGAGAACAGATAAATGGCCTCTGTCTGCATTTACCGCAAGTCATTTACTACTTTAACAAGTGCAGTTTCTGTACTGTGATTTGTTCTGAAGCCTGACTGAAAGTATCAAGAATAGCATGTTTATTTAGGTGGTCATTTAACTGCATAATGACTGCCTTCTCTAGAATTTTACTTAAGAAGGGCAGGTTAGAAATGGGTCTAAAATTTTCAAAGGCAGAGGGGTCAAGATTATGTTTCTTAAGAAGGGGTTTAACTACAGCAGTCTTAAGACAGTCTGGAAAGACCCCCGTATCTAATGACGAATTTACTATGTCCAGAATATTGTCAATTAAGACGCCCGATAATTCTTTGAAAAACCTGGTTGGTATTGGGTCAAGGACGCAGGTGGAGGTTTCAGTTGAGAGATTATACTATGTAATTCAGGTAAATCTATCCTGGTGAAAGCATTTAAT